>NC_133130.1:142055250-142368338 GCF_048418815.1 Hemitrygon akajei
CGCAACTTGTAGCCTCTCTATACGAGCTCAGGGTTGATTTAGTAATGCTGTCTGACACAGGGTGCATTGTGGATCTTTCTACAATAACTGACCTGGAGATACATGGGTTCAAGTTCTGTTTCTTTGTAAACTGTATAAACTTTATACACATCTGTAATTCTTCTGTTATCTAACACCACTTCAATGAGAACAGCAAACATCTGCTGTGTTTTCCACCCATTTATCCCTCAGTGACAGAGGATTGAAATCACAGAAGTGTTCAGCTCAGTGGTGAGAGGAGCTGTGAATGTCCACTACTCACCAGAGGGTTAGTGGGTCACTCAGCCAGAGCAGCAAACTAGCGACCGTTTCCCTTGACCATGCTGTCTGAAATAGGAAATAAAGTCATCTATTTGGCAAATTCTTGCGACTGAGCATTGTGGTTTCCAGAGTAACAAATCTATTTATCAAATTTAATCCTACACTGCTATCAGGATATAGATTTCCAATGAAAATCTCAGGTTTCATTCTGCAGTTACATGTCTTTACATAAAACATCAGCTTATACAACGTAGAAGACAGAATATTACAGCACAGCACAGAAGGTGTGCCGATCTTTTAATCAACTCTAAGTTCAATTTAACCTTTCCCTCCTGCATTGACCTCCATGTTTCTACCATCCATGTACCTTACTGAGAGTTTCTTAAATTTCCCCTATGTATCTGCGTCTTCCACCACCCATGATAGAGTATTCCATGCACCCGCCACTCTAAAATATTACCTTTGATTTTCCCCTCAATACTTTCCCCCAATGACCTTAAAATTATGCCCCCTAGAGTTAGCCATTATCACCCTGGGAAAAAGACCCTGGCTATTAACATCTATGCCTTTATCATCCTGTGCAACTTTATGAAGTGACTTCACATCTTCTGTCAGTCCATAGAGAAAAGCCCCATCTCGCTCAACCTTCCCTCATAAGACATGCTCTTTAATCCAAGCAGAATCCTGATGAATCTCCCTTGCATCCTCTTGAAAGCTTCCATGTCCTTCCTATAATGAGGTGATCTGAACTGAACACAATATTCCAAATGTGGTCTAACCAGGGTTTAATAGGGTAGTAACATTATGCCGTGGGCCTTGTATTCAGTCCTCCAATCAAAGATGTCCAACACACTATACACCTTGGATTACCCTGAACCTGCTGCACGGACTGAAGCCGTATGGACAACAGTGTGTTCGATACAATTCCCTCCCCTGCCCCACCCTGTTTCATCTCCCCCTCAGAACATTGTTCTGCCCCTTTGTCTCTCCAGCGTCAGGTTAAAAACGTTAATGTTACCAGCTGTTGTAGATGCTGCTCCCAGAGTAGAGCCGGGGAAGTGGTGGGAGGGGAACCTCACCCGTCACTGTCAGCACAGGGAGAGACAGAAGTAGATGTGAACACTTACCCAGTTCTCGCATGTTGATCTCCCTCAGGGCAGGGTCCAGCTCACGCATAGCCTCCTCTGGAATAAATACAACAAGATATAACATATCCGGAGCTGTCTGTGTTAGGTATTTCCCGGCACTTTGTGTAATATCCCCATTGGGCAGAGAATGGACATTGCGCTGGTGTGTAATGAGTGAACCGTATTACAGGAGGTGGCTGTAAAAGCCGGCTTACTGGACAGACATAGCTTATACCAGGAAGGGAGCGAGAAGACGCAAAGTCCCTGCTGGTCTGACATCTAATAAATGAACCCGTTTAAGACTTTTTTGTGAACTTTGCTTATCTGAGGTACGTGTTTGTGATTTTGCTGCTAGTAAGTTTTTGCTGCCCTTGTGCGTCCATATATTTGTGCATATGACAATATGGACAAGTACTTGTGCTCGATCCTGTGGAACAGGATCAAAGTTTTTGATGACATTTCAATATCCAGCACCAGCAAAGTGTCAGTGATCATGGGGTCAGCAGCTAAAGAGAGTTTTTTGCTTATATCTATCTTCCACAAATTGTGTGTCCACTTCTTCTGTCCCACCCACTGAACTGTGGAGTCCAGATTACCCAGGTCCTTTGTTAGAAGTGACTGTTCTGATCTCTAGCCTCTAAAACTCAGAGAGTGGAGGAAGTTCAATAACTCCCTCAGGTTTCAGAAAAGACAGGACCAATCCTTCTGGTCCCTGCTCTCTGCCCCACTGTTGGGCTGTGTCCACCCTCTCCATCCGCCTGTCAGTCACCTCCCAAGGAATTTCACCCCTTCTGTCAAATCCACCGGAAATGGAAACATTACCGTGACAGAGGAGACTCTCTTCATTCCCACCACAATGAAAGCAGCAAATAATTTGTCTGATTAATACTGTCTGCTCTCCAGATGTTCTGCAGACTTTTAGATTGTTCAGTGACTCTATCCATCTCAATGTTTAATGAAGTTGTGATTTACTGGGAGAATTGAGCGCCTGGTTCACCTAAACATGGTCAGCATTGCTGAACACACTGAGGTTGGAGCAGAGGTGTCGTCCTCCTTCACTGCCCTCAGAGAATGGCAGCAGAGACCCTGACCATGACGGGAGATCCAGCTACATTCTGTAATCAGCCCTGCCATGGCCAATCTCAGAGGACTCAGTACTGTGCTGGGGTTTGGTTGAGACCAGACTGCACAGGAAGAGAAAATTCACATTGAAGTCACTCACCTGCCCCAGCAGAATGGAGGGCAACCAGAGACAACATGAGCCCCAGCCCAAAAAGAGAGACTGTCTTCATGATTGCAGCCGCGATGTCGAGTGTTGAGCTGTCATTCCTCCCGCACTTTAAATACCCTATCAGAGGGTATCGCATCTCAGAGGAGGTGCCCCCACTATCACCTCCTCCTTACACACACACACACACACACACACACACACACACGCACGCACACACACACACACACACACACACACTCACGCACGCACGCACGCACGCACGCACGCACACACACACACACACACACACACGCACGCACGCACACACACACACACACACACACACACACACACACACACACACACACACCTGTTTCTTAGAATATAGAACATAGAACACAGAATAGTACAGCACATTACAGGCCCTTCGGCCCACAATGTTTTGCTGACCCTCAAACCCTGCTTCACATATAACCCCCCACCTTAAATTCCTCCATATACCTGTCTAGTAGTCTCTTAAACTTCACTAGTGTGTCTGCCTCCACCATTGACTCAGGCAGTGCATTCCACACACCAACCACTCTCTGAGTGAAAAACCTTCCTCTAATGTCCCCCTTGAACTTCCCTCCCCTTAACTTAAATTCATGCCCTCTTGTACTGAGCAGTGGTGCCCTGGGGAAGAGGCGCTGGCTGTCCACTCTGTCTATTCCTCTTAATATCTCGTACACCTCTATTATGTTTCCTCTCTCCAAAGAGTAAAGCCCTAGCTCCCTTAATCTCTGATCATAATCCATACTCTCTAAACCAGGCAGCATCCTGGTAAATCTCCTCTGTACTCTTTCCAATGCTTCCACATTCTTCCTATAGTGAGGTGACCAGAACTGGACACAGTACTCCAAGTGTGGCCTAACTAGAGTTTTCTAGATCTGCATCATTACATTGTGTCTCTTAAACTCTATCCCTTGACTTATGAAAGCTAACACCCCATAAGCTTTCTTAACTACCCTATCTACCTGTGAGGCAACTTTCAGGGATCTGTGGACATGTACCCACAGATCCCTCTGTTCCTCCACACTACCAAGTATCCTGCCATTTACTTTGTACTCTGCCTTGGAGTTTGTTCTTTCAAAGTGTACCACCTCACACTTCTCTGGGTTGAACTCCATCTGCCACTGCTCAACCCACTTCTGCATCCTATCAATGCCTCTCTGCAATCTTCAACAATCCTCTACACTATCTACAACACCACCAACCTTTGTGTTGTCTGCAAACTTGCCAACCCACCCTTCTACCCCCATATCCAGGTCATTAATAAAAATCACGAAAAGTAGAGGTCCCAGAACAGATTCTTGTGGGACACCATTACTCACAACACTCCAATCTGAATGTACTCCCTCCACCACAACCTTCTGCCTTCTGCAGGCAAGCCAATTCTGAATCCACCTAGCCAAACTTCCTGGATCCCATGCCTTCTGACTTTCTGAATAAGCCTACCATGTGGAACCTTGTCAAATGCCTTACTAAAATCCATGTAGATCACATCCACTGCACTACCCTCATCTATATGCCTGGTCACCTCCTCAAAGAACTCTATTAGGCTTGTTAGGCATGATCTGCCCTTCACAAAGCCATGCTGACTGTCCCTGATCAGACCATGATTCTCTAAATGCCCATAGATCCTATCTCTAAGAGTCTTTTCCAACAGCTTTCCCACCACAGATGTAAGGCTCACTGGTCTATAATTACCCGGACTATCCTTACTACCTTTTTTGAACAAGGGGACAACATTCGCCTTCCTCCAATCTTCCGGTACCATTCCTGTGGACAACGAGGACATAAAGATCCTAGCCAGAGGCTCAGCAATCTCTTTCCTCGCCTCATGGAGCAGCCTGGGTAATATTGCATCAGGCCCCAGGGACTTATCCGTCCTAACGTATTTTAACAAATCCAACACCTCCTCTCCCTTAATATCAACATGCTCCAGAACATCAACCTCACTCATATTGTCCTCACTGTCATCAAGTTCCCTCTCATTGGTGAATACCGAACAGAATTATTCATTGAGGACCTCGCTCAATTTCACAGCCTCCAGGCACATCTTCCCACTTTTATCTCTAATCAGTCCTACCTTTACTCCTGTCATAATTGAAGAATGCCTTGCGGTTTTCCTTTACCCTACTCGCCAAGGCCTTCTCATGCCCCCTTCTTGCTCTTCTCAGCCCCTTCTTAAGCTCCTTTCCTGCTACCTTATATTCCTCAATAGACCCATCTGATCCTTGATTCCTAAACATCATGTATGCTGCCTTCTTCCACATGACTAGATTTTCCACTTCACTTGTCACCCATGGTTCCTTCATCCTACCATTCTTTATCTTCCGCACGGGGACAAATTTATCCCTAACATCCTTCAAAAGATCCTTAAACATCGACCACATGTCCATAGTACATTTCCTTGCGAAAACATCATCCCAATTCACACCCGCAAGTTCCAGCCGTATAGCCTCATAATTTGCCCTTCCCCAATTAAAAATTTTCCTGTCCTCTCTGATTCTATCCTTTTCCATGATAATGCTAAAGGCCTGGGAGCGGTGGTCATTGTCCCCCAGATGCTCACCCACTGACAGATCTGTGACCTGACCCGGTTCGTTACCTAATACTAGATCTAGTATTGCATTCCCCCTAGTCGGCCTGTCAACATACTGTGACATGAATCCAGCCTGGACACACTTAACAAACTCTGCCCCATCTAAACCCCTGGAACTAAACAAGTGCCAATCAATATTAGGGTAGTTAAAGTCGCCCATGATAACAACCCTGTTATTTTCACACCTTTCCAAAATCTGCCTCCCAATCTGCTCCTCGGTATCTCTGCTGCTACCAGGGGGCCTATAGAATATCCCCAGTAGAGTAACTGCTCCTTTCCTGTTCCTGACTTCTACCCATACTGACTCAAAAGAGGATCCTGCTACATTATCCACCCTTTCTGCAGCTGTAATAGTATCCCTGACTAGTAATGCCACCGCTCCTCCCCCTTTTCCTCCCTCTCTATCCCTTTTAAAGCACTGAATTCCAGGAATATTGAGAATCCATTCCTGCCCTGGTGCCAGCCAAGTCTCTGTAATGGCCACTACATCATAATTCCATGTATGTATCCAAGCTCTCAGTTCTTCACCTTTGTTCCTGATGCTTCTTGCATTGAAGTACACACACTTTAGCCCTTCTACCTTACTACCTTTACACCCTTTGTTCTGCTTCTTTTTCATCAAAGCCTCTCTATGTGTTACATCTGGCTTTACTCCATGTACTTCTTTCACTGCTCTATCGCTCTGGGTCCCATCCCCCTTGCAAATTAGTTTAAACCCTCCCATTATCTTTGTCCATTGTCACGAGAGTAATCATCAGGTTGCCAATCAGGTTCCAGGTAACAACCAATCAAGATAATGTCAGACCTCAGCTCCAAAACCACATAATGTTAAAGCTTTTGTTGTTGTTCCATTCCTTGACTTCATGATCAACTGACCCAAGTCGTAAAGGATAGACACCAAGCACACTGGTGCCACACAAGGCTGAGATCTCAGCCCTCCATTCTACTCCCTGCAGTCCAAATTTGTTCAATCTCCATCTAGAAGTTTACAGATGATGCCATCCTAGTGGTCATATCTCAAATAACAGTGATTCGTTCAGGAAAGATGTAGTGATCTTAGTAGCATCGAGTTGTATCCATGTCAGGCAAAAAAAAAGAGCAGGTCATAGACTTCAGGAAGGAGAGTGGTGTACAAGTTCCTGTCTACATCAGCAATATTGAGGTTGCGAGCTTCAAATTCCTAGGAGTGAACATCAATCGTAGTCTGTCCAAGTCCAGCCCCATTGATGCCACAGACAAGAGAGCTCACCAATGCCTCTATTCTTCAAGGAGTTAAAGAAGTTCAGCATGTCTCCGTCAAGCCTTACCAATTCCTATCGAGGCATCACAGAAAGTGTCATCTGGTTCGGATATGGCTCAAGTACGGAGTGAGAGACACTGGAGCGGGTCAATAGTTCACAGACTTTAATGTTAACAGTGTTAAAGTGAAAAGAAAACAATAAACGCCAGGCCAAACACGGCCGTTAACAAAAACTCTCAAATGGAAAACAAAGCCTACACTGCGGCTGAAAAGAACAACTAAATATTAAAGAAATACCACTAGTCTTCAGTCAGTTGACTCGACAGTCCAATTTCTCAGGCAGGGCCGGATGCAAAAAGACAGCGGGACTGTGTCCAAGTCTCGACAAATATTACGACGGAATGAGTGGAATTACATACTATCACAATGAAATAATAATTAGCTGACACGTGCATATTCGTGAGTGCATTTGCCAAATCTGCTGCGCTGCCGAATCCATGGTTGTGACAGAAAGCTTTCTATCTGGATGCAACATGCTCTACAGAGAGCTGTGGACACAGCTCATCCCGTCATGGAAACAGTTTCTCCTCCATAGACTCTGTCGACACTTCCTGCTCCCTCAGTAAAGCAGACAACATAATCAAAAACCCCACTCACCTGGGGCACCAGCCTCAAGGACATCTATGAATCCATGGTTACAAGACTAATAAATGGTGGTTTCATGCATGAAGTGAAATTATAGTAGTTCGTCTGACATTGAGACCACCTTTTGCATTTTTCCTTTTCCCTCCCAATATTTCTCACTTTTCCCCACTCATTCTCAGGTTCACACTTCCCCACAGATTTTCTCCATCCACCCCTGTTCCATATCTGGAACCAGTTGTACTCTTAGCCACCCTGTTTTTTCTGCCCCAACCCTATTCCTGCCATCATAAACAGCTTTTTGTACTTAAGGAATGCAGTTTCCCAATTCAGAGCCAATGCCTTCACCCCCATATTTCAGGACAAATCTGTGTACACCGTGTGAAGAACTCCCTCTTTTCCCTAGTGTGTGATCCAGTGGGACCAACTATCACCAACTCTGCTTCCTCCCACACACCTAGTCTGCCCACATTCACACTGCAGCAGGCCACACAGAAACTCAACACCATGTATGATCTGGGACCAGTCTTCAAATCCCAGTGATCAGAACTGCAGATGCTGGAAATAGTCAGCAGTTCAGGAGGTTTCTGGGGCCTGAGACAGTCTTTATGTTTCTGGTTTATAACCTCTTCCTAGATCTTCAAACACCAGATCCCTTCTACATCTAACACAAATGACTTCCACCTAACATCATTTCTATTTGCTTTTCAACATCAGAAAAGTTTATTCCTGCTTGATCCCTGAGCTTTCAAAGTGAGGGTCCCATCCTCCTGTTGAGGAAATCCTGATTTGGTGACTCTTATGCTGCATATTTTCCAGTATCTTCTTATCACATTGAAGGACACCATTTCCCCATTGACAATGGCCATCTATCAAAGGAAACTCATTTCATCCATTCTGCTCTCACCTACACTCTTTCACATGTCCATCAATTCCCCCCAGTTCTCCCCCACCCACGTACACTTGGGCTAATTTAAAGGAACAATCAACCTCCCAGCCTGTATGTCTATGGGGAGGAAAACTGAACACCCTGGGGAGAACCACAATCACAGGGAGACATTGCAAACTCCACCCATGGATCAAAATCAAACCTATCTCTTTAGGGTTGTGAGTCAGAAGAACTAAGGTCAGTCACTGTGCCCATCAGCTTCCTGTTGGACTACATTCATTTAATTAAGATTTTAGTCTCCTGGTATCAGCTCCCGGCTAAATTCACCCACTCTGCCTCCACAGCCACTGACAGTTTTCACTTCCACAACATCCCTCAAGAAAAAATTCTGACCTATGATCAAACCTCTGCACATTCTTCACACCTCTCCATATCCCTCCTTTAGTAATAACACTGAAACAACCTTTCTCACCCACCCTGCTTCTCCACTTGTGATGGATATTCACTTTCCAGGTCCCATGAGGCTAAGGTTATTGCTAACCTCAGCTTTCTCAGAAATTCGCATAAACATTCCAAAAGGTCAGAGTTGTTTTTGATAAAGCTAAATTTCTTACCAGTATACCTTATTCAGGCTTTTGTTGTAAATAATTAAACAATCAAGTCTTGTAGGCACATGCTAAATCAACATCAGACAATGGAGTTATGCTAATTGTCCTGAACCAGTCTAGGCAACACTAGCTGAGTTAGTTCTACCATTGTGACTGATTCAAGGAAGCGTGTAGGCCAGGTTGATTTTATATACTTAACAAATCAAATGTGGTCTCAGGTACAGTTGATCATTAAATAGTGGGATATTTTTTGTACTTAGAGAGTTATCCTCACAGCATTAACGCTGGGTGTCTGGGGTTTCTGTCCCCAGAAGCTTTTAGACCAACTGTGTGAATTACATTGTCCAGGCAAAGGTATGTAAAAACATTACAAGCAGAAAGTGTCAACCAACAACACAACAATATAAATGTGAGAAAGAAGTGAGGATTGTTAAGAATGACATGGAGATTGACAGAAAGAAGTGAGGGTTGTTAGGAGTTACATGGAAAATAACAGAAAGAAGAACTAGAATTCAGTCCTCAACCCTTCAGTTTCTAGAATGGGTGAGTTGTTCATTTGCAACTCATTGATACATTCTTCAATTTTGTAAGAATCACACCTCTATTTAGAAATCATTTGTATTTTATAAAGCTTTTATATTTCAGGAATCTTTTATAAATTAGAAACCCGCCACCTCTCAAATAGTGGGTATTGGCAGCTATACCTGACCAGAAAGACTAGGGAAGTAGGCTAGTATTTGAAGAGTAGTTTGATACATTATACTCCAATATCTATATTGCAAAGGGCTTAAATCTCTTTTTGAGTTTAGGGTTTTGTAGGCAGTGGACCTATTATCATCACACACTGTCCCTTTGTTCTTAAAGCCTTCTCAGTTCTGTTCCTCCAACCTCGCTTTGCTCACTCCTCCAATTCAGGTCCTCGCTAGCTTTCCAAATCTCCCTCTGATACCCTGCAACACATTGACCACCATTGGTGCTCTGTACATGCCCACTGTCGATGCTATTCATTGTTTCATGAAAAGCAAATCACCACCGCGAGGAGTCAAAGCTCTCCTCCAGGGTGCAGTGGAGCTATCTTCCAGAAATACACTCTAGTGAGCACCAGCACTGTGTGAAGAACGCCACAGTTTATGTCTTTGGCCCTGAACTATGAAAGAACAGTAAGTGTCCTGGATGGTTCACATAGAGTCACTCGCCCAGGCTGCTCCAACAGAAGCTGTAACCAAGTTGTCCCAATGAAAGGGCCAACTGTAAAACCTCCACTTGATCATTTTTTGATGCACAAGGGTAACTGATTCTCACTGGCCATTACTGAGTATGCCAGAATACAATGCAACTTCTCTCACTGCTCCTCCAGCTAATGCTCACCCAGATCCAGATATAAGTTAAAGGGCAGGATCTCCTGGGTTGGGATCTCAGGACTGCTGCCCATGTCAAATGCTACTGAAGCCAAAACTAGGAAGATTAGACAGCTTAACACGTGGCTAAGCAGTTGGTGTAGGGGGGAGGGCACAAGATTTTTGACTCATTGGGTTCTCTTCCAGGGAAGGTGGGACCTGTACAGATGGGACTGTTTGCACCTGAACTGGAGGGGGACTAATATCCTAGCGAGAAAGTTTGTTAATGCCCTATGGTGGGGTTTAAACTAGAGTTGCAGGGTTGAATTGAATTGTATTGAATTGAATTGACTTTATTTCTTACACCCTTCACGTACATGAGGAGTAAAAATCTTTATGTTATGTCTCCATCTGAATGTGTAATGTGCAATCATAGTAATTTGTAATATTTATAATAAATAGAACAATCAATATAATATAAAATACACTCAAATCATCGTGAGTTCATCAGTCTGATGGCCTGTTGGAAGAAGCTGTCCCAGAGCCTGTTGGACCTTGCTTTTATGCTGATGGCAGCAGCTGGAAAAGATTGTGGTTGGGATGGTTTGGCCTCCCAATGATCCTGTGGGCCCTTTTTACACACCTATCCTTGTAAATATCCTGAATCATGGGAAGTTCACAACTACAGATGTGCCGGGCTATCTGCACCACTTTCTGTAGAGTCCTGAGATTAAGGAAGGTTCAGCTCCCATAGCAGGCAGTGATGCAGCCAGTCAGGATGCTCTCAATTGTGCCCCTGTAGAAAGTTCTTGGGATTTGAGGGCTCATACCAAACTTCCTCAACCGTCTGAGGTGAAAGAGGCGCTGTTGTGCCTTTTTCACCACACAACTGCTGTGTACAGACCACGTGAGGTCCTCGGTAATGTGGATGCCGAGGAACTTGAAGCTGTTTACCCTCTCAACCCCAGATCTATTGATGTCAATAGGGGTTAGCCCATCTCCATTCCTCCTGTAATCCACAACCAGCTCCTTTGTTTTTGTCAAACCAAAGTGCCAGAACAGTTAGTGCAGAGGTTGTGGGGGCAAATGTTGGTCAGACAAAGTGAGAAATCAAGAGGCTGAGCATGGTGTGACTAGTGTCCTGAGCTGCCTATATTTAAATGCAGGAAGCATCGTAGGCAAAGCGGATAATAGTGCTGAAGATGAGGTAGCTAGTTTACAAATGGAGGCAATGTGTAGCGAGGAGAGGGTGCTGATAGGGCAAGACTGCAATCAACATTATGAGTTGCAACATAAAAGGCAGACAAAATCGAAAAGGGTGAACACAGGACTGATGTGCTTGTATCTGAAAGCACGTAGAATATGGAATAAGGTGGATGAACTACAGTGCCTATAAAAAGTATTCACCCCTCCCTCCTTGGAACTTCTCATTTTTTATTGTTTTGCAACATTGAATCACAGTGGATTTCATTTTGCTTTTTTTTGACAGATCATCAGAAAAAGTCTTATGCCAAAGTGAAAACAAATTTCTACGAAGTACAGGATTCCCCAAAGATTTATTTGCAGGTATAAGTTGTGGTGAGGAAGGCAAATGCAATGTTAGCATTCATTTCAACAGGACTGGAATATAAAAGCAAGGATGTAATGTTGAGACTTTATAAAGCACTGGTAAGGCCTCACTTAGAGTATTGTGACCAGGTTTGGGCCCCATATCTTTAAAAGGATGTGTTGAAACTGGAATGGGTTTAAAGGAGCTTCACAAAAATTATTGCAGGATTGAATGGTTTGCCATTTAAGGGATGATTGATGGCTCTGAGCCTGTATTCACAGGAACTCAGAAGAATGAGGGGTGACCTAATTGAAACCTACCAAATTGTGATAGGCTTTGATAGAGTGGATGTGAAGAAGATGATTCCTTTTGCGGGGGAGGGGGAGTCAAAGGCCTGAGGACACAACCTCATAATAACCTACAAGTATCTGGGAGTACAGTTAGACGAGAAGCTAGACTGGACTGCCAACACAGATGCCTTGTGCAGGAAGGCACAGAGTCGACTGTACTTCCTTAGAAGGTTGGCGTCATTCAATGTCTGTAGTGAGATGCTGAAGATGTTCTATAGGTCAGTTGTGGAGAGCGCCCCCTTCTTTGTGGTGGCGTGTTGGGGAGGAAGCATTAAGAAGAGGGACGCCTCACGTCTTAATAAGCTGGTAAGGAAGGCGGGCTCTGTCGTGGGCAAAGGACTGGAGAGTTTAACATCGGTAGCTGAGCGAAGGGCGCTGAGTAGGCTACGGTCAATTATGGATAACTCTGAACATCCTCTACATAGCACCATCCAGAGACAGAGAAGCAGTTTCAGCGACAGGTTACTATCGATGCAATGCTCCTCAGACAGGATGAAGAGGTCAATACTCCCCAATGCCATTAGGCTTTACAATTCTACCGCCAGGACTTAAGAACTTTTTAAAAGCTATTATTAATGCTTTTTGAGATAGTGATTTAGATGCATATCTTATTTTTAACTGAGTTAAGTATTGTATGTAATTAGTTTTGCTACAACAAGTGTATGGGACATTGGAAAAAAGTTGAATTTCCCCATGGAGATGAATAAAGTATCTATCTATCTATCTATAGGGCTGTCCTTTTAGAACAGAGATTAGGAGGAATTTCTTTATCCCGAGAGTGGGGAATCTGTGGAAGCCATGTCTTTATGTATGTTTAAGGCAGAGGTTGATAAATTCTTGATTGGTCAGGGCATGAATGGATACAGGGAAAAGGAAGAAGATTGCCTCTGAGAGGAAAATTGGATCAGCCATGATGAAATGGCAAAGCAGACTCAATAGGCCAAATGGATTAATCCTGCTTCTGTATCTTATGGTCTTGTGGTCTTATAAGATTAACAGTGCCATGAACATTCATAAAGGGTCCTCAGACAGGGACCATTGTGTCCATTACAGCAGCACTACAGAGCACGTGTTATCCACACAGATACCTGACAGGATTCTCACTGGTCATATGACATACAGAACTGGTGAACACAGAACGGCTGATTATCAATATAGATTGTATTTCTCTCTGCTTTCTTATCAACTCTATGCAAAATCACCTTTGCTTTATTCTATCAGTTCAGTTGAAGTGTACTCTAGGATTAAAAATTCATTATACACACTACCTGATAAAATTTATGGAGACATTTCACTGAAGGGAAATTTGCGTTCTGCTATCATGAAACGCACCAGCCTCCCAACACAGGATGAAGGTGGGATTTGAACCTTCACTGAAGTGACACAAAAACATGCTCGGAACATTCAGCAGTTTAGTGGAACTAATTCTAATGACATGTCTTCAATATGAACCTTTAATACCCTTTGCTGTTGCCACAGATGCTGTCTGACCTGATGAGAGTTTACAGATTTGTCTCTTTCCAGTTTTAACAATCAACATTTCAATTCATTTACAAGCAGGAGCATAATGTAAATACCAGGCAGGGAATGAATGCCCAGCATCATTGTTCAAGGTCTTTCAATGTGAGCTGCCCAGTGCACTCACTGCTCCCCCATTGTTCAGGACCAAACATGAAGAATGTGTTTCCTCACACAGTGATACAGCTCACCAGACCGCAGTTCCAGAAGGTGCTCCCTTTATGCTTTGTGGGAGAGGTTTGACTCCTCGTGGTGGGGCTTTGATTTTCACAAGGCAATGAATAGCACTGCAGTGGGCATTTACACAGAACCATAGGAATCACAGTGTTACAGGCTATCAGAGAGAGGATTGTTCACACATCAAGGGTCAGAGCAGGAGTGAGCTAAAGGAGTTTGTAGGGACACAAGTGAAAGATTTTAAAGGCTGCAGGTAAGTGGAGAAGCAGGATGGGTAAGACAGGCTGTTTCACAGTCAGTCATCTAAGACACTGGGACGAACAGACAGGGGTCTATGGTGGACACAGTGAATCAAAGGTCAGAGTTGTAGGGCTGGGGTATGTGGTGGAGATGGACACTGTCCAAAGCTGTGGAGGCAGTGTGGGTGAATACAGCTGGAAGTTGAAGACCAACACCAGGATTGAAATCTTAAATCAATGGATGTAATCCAACTGGAAGCAGTGACCGGCACAGAGACTAACATTAGCTTTCTGACTCACAGCTCCAGAGAGACAGGTTCAATCCTGAGCTACAGCACAGTCTGTGTAGGGTTTGCACTGTCTCCCTGTGAGTGTGGTTTTCCCCAGAGTGCCTGGTTTCCTCCCACATTCCAGAGCTGGGCAGGTTGGGAGGTTAACAGGTCCCTGTAATTACCATTGTGTAAGTGGGTGAAGGGGAAATTGAGGAGAGTCAATGTCCATGTGAGAGAGAGTATTTCACATTGGAATGGGTGTGATTGCTTGGGGAGCACACAGTTTCTCCACGGGTACAATTGGGTCCTTCAATGTTGTAAGAAAATATGAGGAGTTGGAGGATGCAGGAGATCCTTAATGAATATTTTGCTTCTGTGTTCACTATAAGTGGGAACTTGAATTTTACAAGAACAGTGTAAAACTGATTTGCTAGAAAATGCCATTGTGCTGAAACTTTTGAAAAACTAAGAGTAGTTAAGTCCCCTGAACATTATATGATATGCCTCAGGTTACTATAGGAAGTGAGGGAAGAGTTTGCTGCATATTTGGTGATAATTTCTCTGTTTTCCCTGGCCAAAGAGATGACTGGAGGGCAGCAAATGTTATTTCTTTGTTTGAGAAAGAGAACAAGGATAACTTTGCAAATTATAGACTGGTGAGTCTCACTTCAAT
This sequence comes from Hemitrygon akajei, assembly GCF_048418815.1. NCBI lineage: Eukaryota > Metazoa > Chordata > Chondrichthyes > Myliobatiformes > Dasyatidae > Hemitrygon > Hemitrygon akajei. Next base: position 142,070,026 of record NC_133130.1, read on the forward strand.
AGTTGGCAAATTCTTGGAGAAGGCCACAGAGATAGGATTTACAAGCATTTGAAGAAGCATATTCTGCATAGGGATAGTCAGCACAGTGGATGTAGTCTACAGTATATGGATTATAGTGAGGCGTATGATATGTTTCACCACGGTCGGCTGATTCAGAATGTCAGGGGGATTGGGAACCAGGAAAACTTGGTTCTGTGGAATGAGAACACACAAAATGCTGGTGGAACACAGCAGGCCACGCAGCATCTATAAGGAGAAGCACTATTGACGTTTCAGGCCGAGACCCTTCGTCAGGACATCCTGATGAAGGGTCTCAGCCCGAAACGTCGACAGTACTTCTCCTTATAGATGCTGCCTGGCCTGCTGTGTTCCACCAGCATTTTGTGTGTTGTTGTTTGAATTTCCAGCATCTGCAGATTTCTTTGTGTTTGCTCTGTGGAATGAGAGATCATTTGCCCACAGAAGGGAGAGTTTGGTTGTGGAGGGAGCAATTTCTGCCTGGAGGTCAGTGAACAATGGTTTTCTACAACAATCTGTTCCCTGACCATGCTCTTCGTGATTTTTATGAATGACTTGGATTAGGAAGTGGAAGGTTGGGTGGTAAATTTGCAGATGACAGAAAGGTTGGTGGAGTTGTGGCTGGTCTAGAAGGTTGTCATAGGTTACAATGGGACATTGACAGGCTGCAGAGCAGGGATGAAAAGCAGAAGATGGAATTCAGCCAGTGTTTCACTTTGGAAGGTGGAATTTGAAGGCAGAGTACAGGACACACCTCACGAGCCTGAGTGAATTTTTCAGGTTGCAAGTAGAGCAGTGAATGTGGTATAAATGAAGATTGGAAGCGGAGAGCACTACTTGTTCAGAAATTTGTGCAGATTCAGCATTTCATCTGAAACTTTGACAAACTTCTATTCATCCACAGTCCCGAATATTACCACTGGTTACATCATCACCAGGAATGGGAGCAGTACTGTCAAGAATGGAAAAGTCCACAAGAAGTGATGGATACAGCACAGTCCATCAAAGGAAAAACACCCCCTATGAGTTATCACATCTACAAGGAGCGTTGTCTCAAGAAGCAGTGTCTATCGACAAAGACCCCCGCCATCCAGGCCATGCTGTCGTATCACAGCTGCTATCAGGAAGGAGGTTAAGGAGCATAGGGTACAACACCACCAGGTTCAGTAACTGTTATTACCCTTCAACCATCAGGCTCCTGAATGTGGTGGATAATTTCTCTTGCCTCAAAACTGACCTAAATCCGCAAGCATTTTGGTTGTTCGTCAGTCTGTGTTTGTGTGTAGTTTTTCATTTATTCTGGTGTGTTTCTTTGTCTGATTGTGAATACCAGCAAGAAAATTAATCTCATGGTAGCATATATAAGACCGTAAGGCCACAAGAGCCAGGAGCAGAATTAGGCCATTGTGCCATTAGGCCATTCAGTCCATCAAGTCTGCTCTGCCATTTCGTCATAGCTGATCCATTTTCCCTCTCAATCTCATTCCCTGCCTTCTCCCCGTTACCGTCCACATCCTGACTAATCAAGAGCTTATCAACCAGCATGTTAAATGCTCCCAATGACCTGTCCTCCACTGCTTCCTGGGGCAACAAAACCCACAGATTCATCACCCTCTGACAATAGAAATTCCTCCTCTTTTCCATTCCAAATGGATGCCCCTCCATTTTGAGGTTGTGTGCTCTGGTCTGAGCCTCCACCATTATAGGAATCATCCTCTCCACCTTTAGGGAATTCTGTGCGAGGACTCCCAAGTCCCTCGACATCTCAGATTTTTGAATTTTCTGCCCATTTTGAAAATAATCTACGCTTTTGTACCTCCTACTAAAGTGCTTACCCATACATTTCCCTACACTATATTCCACCTGCCGCTTATTTGCCTGTTCTGCTAACCTGTCTAAGTTCTTCTGTAGACTCCCTGCTTCCTCAACATTACCTGGCCCATCTATTTTTGTATCATCTGAAAACCTGCCGACAAAGCCATCAATTCCATCATCCAAATCACTGACATATAATATAAAATGAATCAACAATGTCCTCTGTGGAACACCGGTAGTTGCTGGCAGGCAGCCAGAAAAGGCTCTCTTTATTCCTAATCTTTGGCTCCTGCCATTCAGCCAATCCTCTATCCATGCTAGTATCTTTCATGTAAAACCATGCACTCGTATCTTGTTAAATCTTCTCATATTATCTGAAACTCCAAGTACACAACATCCATCAATTCTCTTTCATCTATCCTACTTGTTATGTCCTCAAAGAATCCCAACGGATTGCTCAAGCAAGATTTTCCTTTAAGGAAACCGTGCTGACTTTGGCCTATTTTATCATTTGTGTCCAAGTGCCTTGAGACCTCCTCCTCAACAATCGACTCCAACATCTTCCCAACCACTGAGCTCAGACTAGCTGCCCTATAGATTCCATTCTTTTCCTCCTTCTGTTCTTGAAGAGTGGAGTGACTTAGTCTGGCCGCCACCTCCTTGTTCCTCTTTACTACCCCTCCAGCCCCCTGATATCTACTGCTGCCTCTCTTTTACTCTTTATACAGTCTACCTGAACCTTTTGGTATCCCCTTTGATACCACTGACTGTCTTACCTTCATATTTCATCTTTTCCCTCCTTATGGCTTTTTAGTTGCCTTCTATTGGTACCTAAAAACATCCCAATCCTCAAACTTTACACTCATTTTTGCTCTATTATTTGTCCTTTCTTTTGCTTTTATGTTGTTTCTGATTTCTGTTTTCAGCCATGGTTGCACCAACCTGCATTTAGAGTACATCTTCTTCTTTAGGATGTATCTATCTTGTGCCTTCTGAATTGCTCCCAGAAACTCCAGCCACTGCTGTTCTGTTGTCATCCCTGCCAATCCCACTTCCAATCAACTTTGACCAGCTCCTCTCTCTTGCCTCTATCATTCCCTTTATTTATTTACTGTTGAGATACAGTGTGGAGCAGGACCTCCCAGCCATTCAATCCATGCTAGCCAGTGACCCCAATTTAACCCGAGCCTAAACTTGGGGCAATTTATAATAACCAATGTACCTACCAACCCGTACATCTTTAAACTGAGGGTGAAAACTGGCGCACCCAGAGGAAACTCACGGGAGAACATAAAAGATCCTTATGGATAGTGGTGGGAAAACTGCAATACTGATACATCTGACTTCAGCTTCTCTCCCTCAAACTGCAAGGTGAATTCTATCATATTATGATCACTGACAACTAAAGGTCCCTTTACCTTAAGCTCCCTAATCACATCTGGTTCATTACAGAACACCCAATCCTGAGCAGCCTATTGTAGAGCAGCTTGGCTTAACAACAAGCTGCTCTACAAAGCCATCCCACAGGATTTCTTCACGTACTCTTCTTGGCACCTAGCACCAAACTGATTTTCCAAATATACTTTCATATTGAAATCTCCCATCATTATTCTAACATTGCACTTTTGGTATGTGTTTTCTATCTTATATGGCTATTTGCCTGAAACTTGCCCTCTAGTATTTTACACCACCATTCCCTTCTCCACAGATTGGTCCCAACTCACTTCCCCTCTTCTGACAGTCCAATTGTGATTAAGCATTCAATCAACACTCTTAATGGTGCCCTTGCTTAAGCGCCCATTGGTATTTTCTGTGAGCCCCTGTAGAAAGTTTGTTCAATGGAAGGATGCTGTGTTGATGTTCCTGACATAAAATGGTTTGTAGAGATTTACCAGTCAACCCATTCTTGAGTCAGATTCCCTTCCGCCCCTTGCTGAGGTAGTTAAACATAAATCGGAGCTTCAGTTAAATCACCCTCAGCAGCAACAGAAATGGTGTAAGCGGACAGGTGTTGGCGAAGGGCGAGAAAAGGAATAGATGATGCTGGTTACACTGAGTGACCAGGATGACACTGATACAAGGTACCACGGTATGTCTGTGTGAAGTGCAACAAACACTGATTGGCCGTGTTCCAGTAACATAATGGGAGCCAAAGGTAGCAACTAAATCTCAGGGAAATGAGGAACAACTGTTTCATGCATTTGTACTTAATCCTTTTAAATTGCTTTACTTAAGTTATATACAGCATCCAGGCAAGCAAGGTAAGGAAGAAGCAGAGACACTGATTCCATCGCTGATAACAATAAGATGTATATTTGTGACATATTGCAGAATCATGATGTTCTGTTACTAATTCAATCTGTGTTCCCATGACTCTGGCTGGAGTCAATTGTTACTGGGTCTGACCAGCATTTCTCTTTCACGTTCTGCCCTATGCCAAAAGCAAACCTGTGGGACTGAACTATTTGAAGTTCCTGGCCGCAGACATGAACTGTCATTTAAAACATTGATCTTTAATCATTAGGGCTGGTATAATTTTCATATCTTGCACTTTAATGAAGTTGAGGTAATTTAGTGTCTCAGAGTCACACTTGAGGCTCGAGTGGAGATTTTGAATGCAGTAGCAGAAATTTCACTTGTTAAAGCATCATCGACAATTCTTTATTGTCAGCACATGTAGATGAAGAGCCAGCAGAGTGGTTCAGAGTTTCCGCATTCGTGAAACAGTCCTTTGCTCCAAGTGAATCAGATTGGTCAAACTGCACAGAAGACATAACTGGTGCGTTCTCCCTCCTGTGGCATCTTTTGATCTGTATTACACCAGGTCAGAATAATGAGTCCCACAGTCCTGTATTACACCTGATCTATAGAATGAATAGATTAATTAGAACTAAAACACCAACAATTATTTTCTTCCCACAGATGCTGCTCTACCCTAGTGGCTTGTTTTTTGCTCCATTTTCCAGCATCTGCTATGTCTTGTGACTGCCTAGAATGAATGGCTGTGTTGCCTAGATCCAATAGTGATTCATTCCAAGGGTAAATAAAAATAAGACAGGGGACAAAGGGAGCAGCCATTGTTAGAGTGGACCAGCGTTAGAGTGGGGATGCATTGGCTGTCAGGGTTGAGTGAGCAAAGGCTTGGTTAAAGTATGTATCTGATAACTTTCTTCTTTTTCTCTGGTCATTGTTTGTCTGTTAGTTCACAGTTAGAGCAATGAGGATGTCTCTGTGTTGTGTTCTTTCTCTGAGACATGGGAATTCTGGGAGACATCCAGCTTCCCAGAAAAACCACATCTGCACCAGGGGTACCGAGCTACCCATCCTCAGAGAATGTGTTAAGGAACTGGAGCTGCAGCTCGACGAACTTTGGCTCAGACGGGAAACTGAGGAGGTGATAGATAGGAGCTACAGGAGGTTGTCGCCCCTAGGCTGCAGGAGGCGAATATCTGGATGACCGTCAGGGGAGGGAAAGGAAATGGACAACCAGTGCAGGAAGGACAGGCAGACAATAGGGCAAAATTGCACTCAGTGGGAATAGTGTAACAAGGGGACAAAATCATAAAGGGTGAGGAATACAGGGCTGAAGGTGTTATATTTGAATGTACACAGTATACAGATTAAGATAGAGGATCTTGTAGCACAGTTAGAGATTGGCAGGTATGACATTGTGGGCATCTCTGAATTATGGTGAAAGCAGGTTATGGCTGGGAGCTTAAAATCCAAGGATAATCATTATTTTGAAAAGACAAACAAGTTGTAAAGAGGGTGGTGTGGCTCTATTAGTAAAAAAAAATGAGATGAGGTCCTTAGAAAGAGGTAACAGGTTCAGAAGATGGAGGATCTTTGTGGGTAGAGTAAAGTAACTGCAATGGTAAAAAGGTAATCTAGCCATCAGCATCAAAGGGGAGAACAGTAAGCCAGACTTCTGAGAATGTCAGGAGACAGAGATGTGTGAGGTTGCCATTAATAAAGAGAAGGTGTTCAGGAAACTGGAGGGTTTGAAGGTAGATAAATCACCTGGATCAGATGGTCTACATCCCAGGATTCTGAAAAAGGTGTCCTGAAGAAATGGTGGAGACATTGGAGTATTGATCATTCAAGAATCAGTAGATTGTAGCATGGTTCTGGAGGACTAGAATATTACAAATGTCACTCCGCTCTTCAAGAAGGGAGAGAGGCAGAAGAAAGGAAATTATAGGTCAGTTACTCTGACCTCAGTGATTAGGAAGATCTTGGAGTCAATTGTTAAGGATGTGGTTTTGGAGTATTTGAAGACACATGCCAAAGTCAGCATCATTATCTGAAGAGAAAATCTTGCCTGACAAATCTGTTGGAAATCTTTGAAGAAATAACTAGTAGGATAGTCGAAGGAGAATTGGTGGATTTTGTGTATTTGCATTTTCAGAATGCCTTTAGCAACTTGCTACACATGAGGCAGATTTATAAGTTAACAACCCATCATATTACATGAAAGTTCTTTACATGGATAGAGGATTGGCTGATTGACAGGAGCCAAAGAGTGGGAATAAAGGGAGCCTTGTCTGGTTGGTTGGTTGGTTTCAGTAATTAGTGATTCAACAGGGGTCTGTGTAGGGACTGCTTCTTTTTACATTATATGTCATTGATTTGGATGATGGAATTGATGGCTTTGTGGCCAAGTTTGCAGATGATACAAAGATAGGTTGTGTTGAGGAAATCGAGACACTACAGAATGAGAATGGGCAAAGGAATGTCCTCATGGAGGATTCCCAAAAGGTTTATTTGCAGGTTGAGTTGGTGGTGAGGAAGCCAACTGCAAAGTTAGGATGAATTTTGAGAGGATTAGGATATAAAAGCAAGGATGTAATGTTGAGGCTTATATGACACACGGAGTATTATCAACAACATTGGGCCCCTTATCTTAGAAAGAATGTGCTGACAGTGGAGACGGTTAAGAGGACATTGAGAAGAATGTTTCTGGGAATGAAAGCATTACTAGATGAGGACTGATTGATGGCTCTGAGTCTGTACTTGTTGGAATACAGAAGAATAAGGAGGATCTCACTGAAACCTATTGGACGTTGAAATGCCTCTACAGAGCAGATGTGGAGATGATGCTTCCTATAGTGGGGGAGTCTAGGACCAGAAGCACAATGTCAGAATAGAGGTATGTTCATTTAGAATGGAGATGAGGAGGATTGCTTTAGCTAACAGGTGCTAAATCTGTGGAATATGTAGCCAAAGGCAACTGTGGAGACCAAGCCACTAAGTATAGCTAAGGCAAAGCCTGATAGATTCTTGATTAGTTAGGGAATGGAGCATTACGGGGAGAAAGCTGGAGATCAGAGCTGACATCCAAGAATCCAAGATGGCGGCGTGATGCAGCTTGCAGTGGCCACTCCGGAACTGATTATCGGTTATTTTTGAAGTGGAATGCCGTGCGCAATCATAATCGATTGAAAACGGATGTGAAACCATGAAGAAACATCGGGAAATTCCAGGAAGACCTTCTTCATTGTTGCTGCTGCAGGCCTCGGGGTCGCGTTGCCAATGGCCATTGGCGGGGCCGTCTAAATACGCTCGGCAGAGGATGGTTCTCGGAGAAGCTGTGCCGGAGGGGATGGTCATCGGCTCGGAGGTTCGACGGACTCAGGGAGTTTCCATAGTGTGCTGCGTATGCAAGGCTGAGTCGGGCGGTGCCGCGGAACTCCATAGCGGGGGTATTCCCTTCTGCCGCTGGCGTGGGATAGCGAGTATGTTGGGACTCTGGGGGCTTGTTGAAACGGTGGTGATTTCTTTTGAACTTACAGTCCTTTAAAATCTTGGACTATTTTTACAGTGCCCATAGTATGTTTTTTTTTTATCAATTATGATATTGTTTGCACTGTTGTAGCTATATGTTGTAATTATGTGGTTTTGTGCAGGTCTTGTAGATTTAGTTTTTCATCTTGTTTTTTGTCTGGTGGATTTGGAGCTCCTTTCCGGGGAACGCACTAGATGGTAGCGCGATATTAATACGCAGCAGCCTCTCCGGACTCTGGATTCGGGATTGCCAAACATTATGTGGATTTTCTTGTGTAGTCTGTTTTGTCATATGCTTTTGTGATATCATTCTGGGGGAACGTTGTCTCATTTTTTAACTGCATTGCATTTGTGGTTTCTAAATGACAATAAACTGAATCTGAATCTGAATCTGACATGGAAATGGATCAGGCATGTTGAAATGACACCATCAGTGTCAATGGGCCAAATGGCCTAATTCTGCTCCTATTTCTCATGTCTTATTGTCTTATGTTCATATGTCTGCATTTGACGGCTCTGGGTCTGTACTTGCTGGAATTTAGAAGAATGATAGGGAAAACTCATTGAAATTTATTAAATTCTGAAAGGTCTGTATAGAGTAGATGTGCAGAGGATGTTTCTAGGATCAGAAGCACTATCTCAGAACAGAGGGAAATCCATTTTGAACGGAAAAGATGAGGAATTTCTTTAGCCAGAGGCTGGTGAATTCATCGCCACAGGCAGCTGTGGAGGGCAGGTTGTGGGGCCTATTTAAGACTTCTTACTAGGTTCAGGTGTAAATGGTTACAGGGAGAAGGCAGGAGAATGGGGTTGAGAAGGAAATGGATCAGCAATGATCAAATGGAGGAGCAGGCTTGATGGGCTGAATGGCCTAATTCTGCTCCTGTGTCTAATGGTCTTAGTCTGCACAAGAACACCACAATGTTCCCCTTTTAACACACACTCTCCCCCAGCACAAAGATCATTTCAGGGGTAACTGGGGATGGGCAACAAATGCTGACATTGTTTATTATGTCACCACTTGCTGAACAAACAAAACTGACGCATCTGAAGTTTCCTCACTCAGCATCAAACAAAGATCACACTTGGGACCAGAGAGAGGGCTCAGACTTTCACCCATTCAGTGCCATCCAGGCAACCCGCCCAACTCAGCTCTTTATTTCCTCACAACCTGACCTAAACTGCAACTGATGTCAGTCTTAGGACAGAACAAATACACCATCTTTACTTATGAACTTAAACATCGAACAGTACAGGCCCCTCGGCTCACGATGCTGTGCTGACCTTTGAACCTACTCTTAAGATCAATTTAATCTTTCCCACCCACGTAGTGCTCCATTTATTTTTAATCTATGCCCCTAACTAAGAGTCTCTTAATTGCCCCCAATCCATCTGCCTCGACCATTGCCCCTGGCAGTGTGCTATGTTAAACCTGACCCCAAGATCTCTCTGTTCTCCACACTTCTAATAATCCTGCAATGAACCACATATTCTGCCTTTGTTTGAACTTCTGAAGAGCACCACTTCATACTTGCTTGACTGAACTCCAGTTGCCACTTCTCAGCCCTGCTCTCCATCCCGCCAACCCACGACAATCTTCTGTACTATCCACAGCACTACCAACCTTCACATCAAACTTACTACTCACCCTTCCGCATCCTCATCCAAATCATTTATAAAAATCATAAGGAGCAAGTGTCCCAGAACAGATCCCTGGAGAGAACACGGGTCACCGGCGTCCAGACAGAATTCACTCCACATACTGCCACCCACTGCCTTTGCGGGCAAGCGAATTCTGATTTCACACAGGCAACATTCCTGGATGTCCTGCCTCCTGATTTTCTGAATGACCACATATGGGAAACCTGGTACAAATGTCTTACTAAAATCCCTATACAACACATCTACAGGTCTATCTGTTGTGTCACCTTCAAAGAATTCAGTCAAGTCTGTGGGGCATGATGTGCTCTTCATAAAGTCATGTTGACTACCCTTAATCAGACTATGTTTCTCCAAAAGTTTGTTAATCCAGTTTCTAAGAATCCTTTCCAATCGTTTGCCCACTGCAGATGCAATGTTCACTGGTTTATAATTTCCAGGGTTATCCCTATTTCCTTTCTTGAACAAAGGAATAAAATGTGCCACCATCCGATCTTCTGGAACTACTCCTGTGGCCAGTGAGGACACATTATCAAAAACCAGCAATCTTTTTCCTCACTTTCCTTTGCAATCTGAGGTGTATTCCAACTGGCCCTGGGACTTCTCTATCCTGATAAGTTCTCAACATTTCCAGCACATCGACTTTCTAATCATTGATATATTCTATCAGCCTGCGTTATACAGTCCTCACACACATCACAATCTCTCTCACTGGTGAATACTTATAAAATATTTATAAAGGACCTTCCCTTCCACCTCTGGCTCCAGACACATTTTTATCCCTGATCAGCTCTGCCCTCAATCAAGACATCATCCTGTTCTTCACTGATGTATAGGATGCCATGAGGGTTTCGTCAATCCTACTCCCCTTTTTCATGCACCCTTCTAGATCTCTTATGACCATTCTGAAGCTTTTTCCTGACTACCATGTAACTCTTGAGTCCTGACTGATACTTGTTTCCTAAGCTTCTTTCTTCCTCTTGACTAGATGTCTTATCAACCATGCATCCTCCCCACTACATTCCACTCCCTGCTTCAATGGGACAAACCTATCTAGAACCTCATCCAAATGCTTGCTAAACAGTGTCCACATTTTCATTGTGCTTTTTTCTGAGTATATCTTTTCCTACTTAATGCTCCCAAGTTCCTGTATAATAGCACCATAATTTGCCTTCCCCTATTTACTTTCCCATGCGATCTGCTCCAGTCTCCGTCCAAAGATATGGTAAAGGTTAGGGGGTTTTGTGACACTTACTGCTTACCCACTGAGAAATCTGTCATCTGACCAGGTTCATTACTTACTACCAAACACAATATGGCCTCTTGTCTAGTCAGCCTATCTACCTATTGAGTCAATTAAACTTCTAAACCACATATGCATGAGACATGAGAGGCCATATCCACACCCGGTGAAAGGCCTAGCCATTGGGAATATTTAAGGCAGGGGTTGATGGATTCTTGATTAGTCATGGCATGAAGGGATATGGGGAGATGGCAGGAGATTGGGGCTGAGAGGGAAATGGATCAGCCATGATGAAATGGCAGAGAAGACTCTTGGGGTAAAATGGATGAATTCTGCTCCTATATCTTATGGTCGTATAGTCCATTAACATTAACTGTGCCATTAGCGTTCATAAATGGTCCTATAACAACATTCTTTTTCACCCTACAGAAGGACTCCAGATCACATGTTATCCATACAAATACACAATTGTGTTCTCATTGGTCCATTGATGTACAACACCTGATGCACACAGTAATGAATAAGCTCAATATAGATTGTACATATCACTGCTTTCCTGAGAAGTTTATGCAAACCTAACTTAGTTTTATTTCCTCAGTTCAGGTGAAGTGAACTCAGAATGAATAACTCATTATAAACATTAACTGATAAAGTTTGTGGAGACATTTTACTAATGAAATATTTGCATTCTGCTATCGTCAAACAAACGAACCTCCTGATACAGGATTAAAATGAGTTGAGGCCCCTCACTGCAGTGAAAAATAACAACATCCCAGGAACACTCATCCTTAGCATCTGTGGAACCAATTATGATGACGTGTCTTCAACATCAAACTTTAACCCACTCTGCTGTTGCTACAGATGCTGCCTGGCCTGCCAGCTGTTTCCTGCTTCATCTCCCTGTAAATTTTATAATCAACATTCCAGTTCATTTACAACCAGGACCAAATGTAAAGTACTGGGCAGCAAATAAACGCCCTGCAGAATCATTTGGGGTCTTTCACACTGAACCATCCAGTGCTCACATTGGCCCTTTATCATTCAGGTCACACAGGGAAAATCTGGTCTTCACACAGTGAAACTGCTCACTGGTGCTTCGTTCCAGAAGATCGTTCCTCTGCACTTTGTGGGAAAGTTTTGACTCCTCGTGGTGGGGAGTTGATGTTCATGAACCTATGAATAGCACTGACAGTGGGCTTTGACACAGCATCACTGGTGTCACATGTTGCAGGGTATCAGACAGAGAATCACAGAGGTATCGAGGGACAGAGTAGGAAGAGTGAGCAGAGGGAGGATGGGAAATGTTCACAAATGAGAGGGTTTGAAAGGTGGAGGGAAATAGAGAAGCAGGGTTGGTGAGACAGGCTCTTCCGGGTCAGTCACCAAAGCCAGTGGGGTGGAGGGAGAGGGGTGGGAGAGGATTCATTCTGATCAGAGGTCCGAGTTGCCGGCTGAGGCATATATTGGAAATGAAATTGTCTGAGGCTGTGGTAGAAGTGTGGATGAAGACGACAGGAAGATGAAGACCTACACAGGGACTAAAATCTCATACAAATGAATGCAACACAACGCAAAGCAATGATGGTTTCAGTGACTGACATTAGTTCTTTAATCTCACAACTCCAGAGAGATTGTTTTGATACTGACCCTGATACTGTCTGTGTGGGTTTGTACTGTCTCCCAGTGACTCTGTGGTTTACTCCTGGTGATCTGGTTTCCTCTCAAATCCCAGAGACGTGCAGGCTGGGAGGTTAATTGATTCCTGTAAATCAGCCCTGGTGTAAGTGATAAGAAGGATAATTTGGGGTGAATTGCTGGACATTGAGAAACAGTGAATACATTGCAGTGAAATGGGTGTAATGGGATTACTGAGACAGCCAGCAGTTACACTTTAGGTCCAATAGTCTTCTGGTTTTGTACAAAAATACAAGATAATATATGGGACAGGAGATGGGAAAGCAGGATTTCCTCAAGTGGAGGAGGTGACTCTCCAGATAAAAGCATTTGGATCAATCAGGAATCTTTTTTATTTGAGATGATGAAAAGTAATTTAGAGTTCCTGATTTTGTTTGGATTAAAATACTTGGTCCTGGAGCTGAAAATGATCTGGATTTTGAAGATCTGTTGATATAAACCAGAATCATTACATCTCTCTCATACCTCAGACACTGCCTAAAATGTTAAATATTTACAGTATATGCAGTTCTCACCACTGGGGTCTGAGGTTTGGTCCTGGGTCTCACTGGTCCCAATGTTCTCTGTGGCCTGGTGCAGTGTGAATGTGGGTAGACGGGGGATGGGAAGGAAGCAGAGCTGGTGAAGGTGGGTCCCATTGGATCACAGACTGGGGCAAGAAGGTATACATCATGGTGGGTACACAGACCGATCCACAAATTTGGTGTGAAGAGGTTAGTTCTGAACTGAGATACTGCTTCGCTTAAGTATGACGAGCTGTCAATGATGTCAGGATCAAGGTCAGGGCAGCAAACACATATTGACTGATCGTTCAGTGCATTCCAGAGGTGGGCACGAGGGTGGATGGAGAGAACCTGTGGAGAAGTGGGAACCTGAGAATGAGTCTGGGAAAAGTGAGTGTTACGAAGGATGAACAACTGTGATGGGCAGAAGGGTGCAGGGTTGCCCATGTCCCCTCCCCTGGGAGAATTACAAACCGTTACTGTTGCCAGGCTGCTAATGAGAGAGAAAGAGATGGAACAAAAACATACTGGGACTGGAACATTTGCTTCAGATAAGGGAGAGATAACACAGGGAGAAAGAGACTTGTTGTTCCACCATATTATGACTCCTGTAAGACTTATGGCTCCGGAGAGGGCTGTTTACTTGGTACCATTCTGTTCATTAAAATTCCTCAGTGGACAGCTGGAGTGGGCTGGTTTGATGGACTAAGCCATTCAAAACTGATTGACACCTGAGACCCCGTGAGTAGGGATAAAAGTGAGGTGTGGGGAGACACCCCTCAGACACACCAGGAGACACACTAGTGAGCACTGCTTAAGTGTTGGAACCCACGAGAAGGTGTGGGGCATCGGAGACCGAATGAAGGATCGGTCAATTTTAACTCACAGTGTTTATAGCAAGGCCGGTGGGGGCTTGTGTGTGTCCACCCTTGCCTGGGTGATGAGTCCACCATGGAAGAACGGTCTAGCTAAAGGCGAGAGGGGTCATACCTGAATGGCCACAACAACACATCGATGGATCAAGAACGTAAAGGAAGGTTTGACTGGCTGTCACTGTTTGCTCACTCTCTCTCTCTCCAACAATTACAACACATCGACCAACAACTACCTCAGCCTGTATGAACAGAACTGAACTTTATATTCACATATGACAATTCATTATCCCCTAGACAACGATAGAGCTTGTTTATTATTGATTACTATTATACCCACACTTTTAGGTTTAGTATTGCTAACGTGTATTATCTGTATATTTGCATTGTTGATATTGATTTGTATATTTTACTAATAGACACTGTTTTGAAAATATTACCAGACTCCAACGGATACTTCTATCTTTGCTGGTAAGACACCTAGTTACGGGGTACGTAACATGAGAAACACTGGGACAGGAAAGGGAGAAGTGCTGGAACTGATCAGGAGGTGGTCTTAGTGTGAGACAAATTTCTATGATTTCACCTCATGTGTGTCTGAAGCCATGGTGAACCTGGGATTATTTGAATCACCATTTCCCCCTCTTCCCTCAGCAGCACTACACTACTGGGTCTGTTCATATTCTCCTGACTCTCTCAGATCAGCCACTTTCTTCATTTGAATAACAGAAACAGACTTAAGAAATGGAAGAACAATAAAAGCTTTTACATTATGTGGGGTGACAGTTGAAGTGTGACATTATCTCGATTGATTATTACCCGGAATCCAAAGAACGAACCTGGTGGTTACCAGAGTGACAAATGATAAAAATATTCCTGGAAGCTGAGGTCGGGAGGAACACCTCTGAGATGTGATGATAAGAGAATATTTAAAGGACGGGAGGAATGGCAGCTCACCACTCAACATCACAGCTGCAATAATGAAGGCATTCTCCCTTCTCGGGCTTTTGGTCGTGTTGTCTGTGGTCGCCCTCCATTCTGCTGGGGCAGGTGAGTGACTCCAACACTGATTCTCTCTTCCTGTGCAGTTTAATCTCAGCCAAGCCCCAGCCCAGTATTGAACCTTCAGGGATTGAGCATGGCAGGCAGAGGTGATGAGAATGTAGCTGGATGGTCCAAGTCATAGTCTATGTCCATGTTGCCATTCTCCAGGGCAGTAAAGGAGGACGACAGCTCTGCTCCAATCTCAGTTTGTTCAGCAGTGCTGAATGTGTTTAGGTGAAACAGCAGTTCATCCTTCCAACAAATCCCAACTTCATTTATCATTGAGATGGATGGAGTCACTGAACAATCTGAACATCTCAATAACACCCAGGCAGCACAAGGTAGCAATAAGACAAATTATTTGTTGCTTTCAGTGTGGTGGGAAAAGGGAGAGTCTGTCCACACTAATGTTCCATTTCTGGTGGAATTGACAGAAGGGATAAAGTTACTGGACAAGTTACTGATGGATGGACGAAGAGGGAGTTTACAGGTCAACAGTGTGGCAGAGACCACAGACTTCAAAGATTGGTTCTGTCTTTTGTCAAACCTGAGAAAAAATCCTGCACTGCTCAAGTTTTAGAAACTAGAGAACAGAACAGTCATCTTTGACAAAGGGCTCTGGGTGATCCAAGTGTAACAGTTCAGAGGGTGGGGTGGAGGAAGTGGACACACAATTTGTGGAAAATAGAATTAACAAGAAGTCATTCTTTAACTGATGACCCAGTCCATTGCTGAAAGTGTGCAGCTGCCAGAATTTGACCAAAATGTGGAACAGCAGAGACTATTTCATGGGCATTGATGACTTTAATAATAAACTGCAAAATTACAATACATGAGGGGCCACAAAACAAGAGACAACTGACACTCAACACTGACATGGCAACGAGGTAATAGATGATGAGGAGCAAATGGTTGAGTCTGGCTGGTTTGTATGAAAGAACAAGTGTTGTGGATGGGAGCTGGGTTTAAATAGGCTGAAGGTGATGAGTTGGAAATGAGTGTCAGGTGACTCCTGTTATCTGAGTGGAGACTAGGTGGTTCCAGCTTGTGCAGGCCTGACAAAAGGTGCTGGATACTGAAATGACATCAGAGTCACAGATGCAGGTCCACAGGGCACTGGTGATGTTGACTAATGTTGTCATGTATGTTGGTGCTGGTTCACTAATAAGACAACAGCCTGGCAGAGACACTGTGTCTTTTCGCCACATTCCCATCTATTCATTACACACCTTTCCATTATACAACGCGCACATTGTCCATTCTGGATTCAGCTCAATGGGGAACATTAAACAGAGGGACAGGCAGCCATTCAGAAAATAGTCAACTCTGAGTGGTCAGGATACCTTACAGCCTGTTGTATATATTCCAGAGGAGGCCCTGCATGAGGAGAATGAGTCCGACTCTGCCCTGAGGGAGCTCGACATGCGAGATCTGGGTAAGTGTTCACATCCCCTTCTGTCTCTCCCTGTGCTGACAGTGATGGGTGAGGTTCCCCTCCCACCACTTCCCGGGCTCTACTCTGAGAGCAGCATCTACAACAATGGGTAACATTGATGTTTTTAACCAGATGCTGGAGAGACAAAGGAGTAGAACAATATTCTGAGGGGGGAGATGAGGCAGGGTGGAGCAGGGGGAAGATGTGTCGAACACTCAACTGTTGTCCAAAGGCTTCAGTCCATGCAGCAGGTTCAGGGTAATCTAATGAGGAAACAGCCAAGATACCCAGGTGTCTGTATTGAATGTAGAAACAATCACAGTGATCAGCTCAACTGAACACAACACATTGCTCTCTGTCTATTACAGAAGAGGCACTGCGGGAGCTGGTTGGTTCCCAGTACGAGGTTCGCGAACCACTGAATGAAAATCTAGGTAAGAGTCTGCATTAGGACAATATTTTCAGGAAGATGTTGGTCCCAATGAAACTGTGGCTTAGCACAACTAGTGGAGCTGAAGCCTCATGGCTTCATGCACTGAGTTCGATCCTGACCTCCAGTGGTCTCTGTGTGGGGTTTGGATCATTTCACTGATGGCCTGGGCTTCCTCCAGACACTCCAGTTTCCTGCCATGTCTCAGGCATGTTCGGCTTAAAAGGTTAATAGTTCCTAGTGTGTGAGTGATTGACAGAATGGGCTTCTGGATAGCTCTGTCCTATTAACGCAGGGAAACAATTGTAGGGTGAAGGAACCATGGTTGACAAGGTTTGTTGACCATCAAGAGGATGAAAGAGAGATACAGGAGGAAGCAGGTTGAAGATGCAGGTTTACGAAGGAAAGATCAGACATGGACCTAGAAAGTTACAAGGTGACCACAAAGTCAACAAGGAATGGTCCTAGTAGAGCTGGAATGGGGCATGAGAATATCTTGGCAAGTACGATTAATGAAATGCCCATGGCGTACCACACATACGTGAAGAGCAGAAGGATAACTAGAGTGAGTATAGGAGAAAGTCAGTTTAGGACAGATCAGGGATAGAAGTAGAAACATGTGCCTTTTTTCAGAGTGGGCAGGGGAGATTCTCAATGAATATTTTCAGTGAGAGGGTCCTGATGAAAGTCAGGGTAGATTTGTAAATTCCCAGATGACACAAAGTTAGGTGGAGTAGTATAGAAGGTTGTTGCCAGTTACAGTAGGAAATTGATCGGATACCAAGCTGGGCTGAGAAGTGATGGATGAATTCAATCAGAAAAGTGTGAGGTGGTACAGTGTGGAATTGGAATATTATGTTCAGTTCAGGATGCCTCCTTATGTAAATGATGTGAGTGCTTTAGAGAGGCTGCAGAGGAGATTTACCAGGATGCACCCTGGTTTGGAGAACATGTGTTTTGTGGTTAGGTTTAGCAATCCAAGGTTTTTCTCTTAGCAGTGAAGAAGGATGAGTGGTGAATTGATAGACACATTTAGGCTGATAAGGGGCAAGGTCAAGTGGACATTCAGAGACAGTATCCCAGGGCAAAATGCTCATATGAGGGATCATGTTCTCAGGTGAGTGCAGGAAAGTCCGTGCTAGGTGTGATGGTAGGGGCATTTGAATTAGGGGCATTTAAGAGACTCTTAGATAGGCATATGGATGAAGTACAAATGGAGGGTTATGTGGGAGTGAAGGAAAAGTTTAGATTGATTTTAGAGTAAGTTAAAAAGTCCATCCTACATTGTGGGCCAAGGTGCATGTCCTGTTCCATGTTCCATGTTGAATGTCATAAGAAAAGTTGCTGGATTAGGTTGATCCTGAGAGTGACCTCAGTTGCATCTTGTTAGTTCAATCTGTGGGGAGTGAGATGCACGGGCTGCCTGGACCCCAGTGAATGGGTGAGGAGCTGAGCAGTCTCCTCCTGGTCCAGTTGTGATCTTTGGTCTGGGCAGAATACGGAACCTTCAGGTGCATCAGTTTTGTTTATTGATGCCAGATGACACAGAGAGCAATATCAGCATTTCTTCTCCATCCTGAAATGCCCCTGAAATGATCCCTGCACTGGGGAAAGAGGCCTTGTTAAGAGTGGAACACACTGGTACTCTTGGGCATATTGTGGTGTTTTATTTAAATATTCTGCTAAAGGAAGAATGAAATGTAGCATTATCTATTTTCTGATGTCAGTG
The DNA here is from genome assembly GCF_048418815.1 of Hemitrygon akajei. Lineage (NCBI taxonomy): Eukaryota > Metazoa > Chordata > Chondrichthyes > Myliobatiformes > Dasyatidae > Hemitrygon > Hemitrygon akajei. Next base: position 142,088,253 of record NC_133130.1, read on the forward strand.
AGGCTCTAAATTTGCTTCATTACTGTGCAAACCCAGTGATCAGTGACACATAGTGACCGTGTAGCAAATACAGAACTCTGAACACTAATGTGGGTCATCTCACATTGTCTCTCATTTCATTGGCCAACAGATGAAAACCTGCAGAGACGTAGACTGTTGGATAGTCTCAAGAGACTCGGAAAAGCAGCAGCTAAAGGACTCAGTAAGTATTTCCTTTGAAATTTGAATGGATGAAAATAGAAGGGATGTGTGGATTAAGGTTATACGTTTGGGGCAATGGAGATCATCAACACGACAGGACTGGAGATTTCCGGAATTCACTTGATACTGGGGAATGGATCCAATCTAACGGATGCTACCTGGAGTTCAGCGGACTGGCGTTCGTTAGCTGCGGGGTGATAGGTTTCTGTGTGCATGTTGTCTGAGCAATGAGCCCAGTGGAAGTTTCACAGAAACGTGGAGAGGAGATATTTATGGGAACTGGGATATTTTCACTTCTGGAAGTTTGCAGTGCCTTTTCGAAGTTACTGTTAAATGAACTAAAGTCCTGTTCAACACAAATCCTCTTTCTCATTGACACACGGGCATAAAGCTCGCAGTCCGTGACTGATGGTAGCAATGTCGAAACCTTGTGATGACTCAGATCATCAGCGGGTCATTTTTCGATTCGAGATCACGCGAGGAAGTTGTAGTATTTGCTCATGTGCTACCGCGGTGTATGCAGTAGCCCAGACAAACTGCAGGTATCTCCAGAAATGCAAGTGTCAGGCTCATCGATTAAAGAAACTGCAACTTCGGAAAAAAACCTAAACTGAATTTTTCAAATGGATAATATTACCTCTTATTTCAGTAAAAGTAATCGGAAGTAAATTAAGCGAACCTGCTGCTCCGGCTGAGTGATCTGCTGACCTTCTGGTAAGTACTGGACATTCACATCTCCCCCAACCCGGAGCTGAACATTTCATTTAAATATTTACCGAAGGGTAAATGTGTGAGGAATGCAGCTAGTTATGGGGCAAAGGAAACGTTTATTGGAGGGTGGAATAGGTAGGAACAGAACACTGATAGAGGTCGTTCGTGGGCAAAGCTCATTCAGATGGAAGGCAATGTGGCAAAGTCTGAGGTCATCCACCTTGGATCAAAGAGGAATAACTCCGAGAGCAGCTGTGGGCAATTGACTAGATCGATCACTACCATAGCATTGTTGGTCTGCAGCGTATTATTACACTGATGGGTCTGTGGCCACTCGGCTTACACTTCCCTTCTCATTGCAACTTTCAAACAACGAGTGGTGTCCATCCAATGTTCCTGTGATGCTCAACTCCAGAGGGCCCCTAGGGCAGATACCAACCCACTGTTTAACATCGGTGGACTTCTTCCTTGTTATTCTGTGGAGGTCTTCAAATCAATGTCCATGCAGTCAGGAAGCAGCATTTAGAAAGTCTCATTCAGTTTCTCTTCCCTTGTTAATACACAGATTTCTCGTTAAACAGTCCTGGTGTAATACAGAACTGTGGGTCTCAGTGCACAGACCTGGTGTAATAGAGGACTGTGGGGCTCGTTACACAGACCTGGTGTAATACAGAAAAAAAAAATGCAATAGGGGGATTAACTCATCTGTTTTGTCTCTGTCACAGTTTAATTGATCCCATTCAACTCGGAGAGAAGGATAATGCTGAAACTCTGAACTACCCAACTCCAGCTGTTCATCTACGTGTGCTGACAATACAGAACCGCAGATGATGCTTTAACAAGTGAAATTTCTGATGCTCAGTTCGAAATCTCTGCTCATGGCTCAGAGTTAGTCTGAGACTCCTAATCACCTCAGCTTTCTTCCTTACCTGTGTGCTTATATAATCTAAGTAAAGCAAGTTTAAAAATAATAAAAAAATAAGTGCATTAAACAATTGTTCCCCATTTTTTCCCTGAGAATTCGTTGCTACTTTTGGCTCCTGTTATTGACGTTGACAGCTGCACCGGGGTAACTTGTGTCCGTTCCGCCCTGCTGCAGCTTTGGTCTCTCACTGTAATGAGCACCGACAAAGTGCTGGAGGAACTCACAGGCCAGGCAGCATCTATGGAAAAGAGTACTGTTGACATTCGAAGGGTCCTTCCAAATGGTCCCTGCCTGTAACGTCGACTGTACTCTTTTCCGTAGATACTGCCTGGTCTGTGTATTCCTCTAACAGCTTGTGTGAGTTGCGCGGTTTTCAGAATCAGAATCAGGTTTATTTTCACCGGCACGTGTCGTGGAATTTGTTAACTTAGTAGCAGCAGTTGAATGCAGTACATACTATAGAAGAAGAAATTAATCAATCAATTACAGTATGCATATATTAAATAGATTAAAAATCGTGCAAACACAGAAATAACATACATTTTAAAAGTCAGCTAGTGTTCACAGGTTCAATCTACAGTTAGGAATTGGATGAAAGAGGGGAAGAAGCTGTTCCCGAATCACTGAGTGTGTGCCTTCAGGCTTCTGTATCTCCTACCTGATGGTAACAGTGAGGAAAGGGCATGAACTGGGTGCTGGAGGTCATTAATAATGGACGCTGCCTTTCTGAGACACTTCTCCCTAAAGCCGTCCTGGGTACTTTGTAGGCTAGTGTCCAAGATGGAGCTAACTAGGTTTATGACCCTCTGCAGCCTCTTTCGGTCCTGTGCAACAGACACCCACCACACACCCCCCCATACCAGACAGTGATGCAGCCTGTAAAGATGATCTCTATGGTATATCTATAGAAGTTTTTGTTTACATATCAAATCTCTGCAAACTTCTAATGAAGTATAGTTGATGTCTTGCCTTCTTTATAGCTGCATCAATATGTTGGGACCAGGATAGGTTCTCAGAGATCTGACACCCAGGAACTTAAAACTGCCCTCTCTCTCCACTTCTGATCCCTCTATATGTATTTGGTATCTGTTCCTTCATCTTGCCCTTCCTGAAGTCTACAATCAACTCTTTTGTCTTACTGATGTTGAGTGCAAGGTTGTTGCTGTGACACCACTTCACTCATAGAAACATAGAAAACCTACAGCACAATATAGGCCCTTCGGCCCACAAAGCTGTGCTGAACATGTCCCTAACTTAGAAATTATTAGGGTTACCCTTGGCAATCTATTTTTCTAAGCTCCATGTACCTATCCAAAAGTCTCTTAAAAGACCCTATCATATCCGCCTCTACCACCATTGCCGGCAGCCCATTCCACGCATTCTCCATTCTCTGCGTAAAAAAACTTACCCCTGACATTTCCTCTGTACCTACTCCCCAGCAACTTAAACCTGTACCCTTTTGTGGCAGCCATTTCAGTCCTGGGAAAAAGCCTCTGACTATCCACACGATCAATGCCTCTCATCATCTTATACACTTCTATCAGGTCACCTCTCATCCTCCATCGCTCAAAGGAGAAAAGGCTGAGTTCAGTCAACCTATTCTCATAAGGCATGCTCCCCAATCCAGGCAACATCCTTGTGAATCTCCTCTGCACCCTCTCTATGGTTTCCACATCCTTCCTGTAGTGAGGTGAACAGAACTGAGCACAGCACTCCAAGTGGGGTCTGACCAGGGTCCTATATAGTTGCAATATTACCTCTCGGCTGCTAAATCCAAATCCACAATTGATAAAGGCCAATACACCATATGCCTTCCTAACCAAAGAATCAACTGCGCAGCTGCTTTGAGTGTTCTATTCACTCGGACAGTGCGGAGATCCCTCTGATCCTCCACAGTGCCAAGAGTCTTACCGTTCTATGGTTCTATCAGATCTGAAATCCTGTCTGCCCACTACCCTGGAACCCCATCAATTTGCCTATCACACCAACAGGTCGACAGAGGATGCCATCTCCACGCCACTTCACTCTGCCCTGACCCCAACTCTTACGTCAGAATGCTGTACATTGACTTTAGTTCAGCATTCAGTACTGTGACCCCCTCCAAGCTAATCGCCAAACTTCACCAGCTTGGCATCAGCTCATCCCTCTATAATTAGACCTTGGATTTTCTGACTAACAGACCCCAATCGGTTAAGTTAGACAACCTCTCCTCCTCCACTCTCATCCTGAACACCGGTGTGCCTCAAGGCTGTGTGCTGTCTCTCTTCTGTACTCCGTTTTCACCTATGACTGCGTTCCTGTACATGGTTCTATCTCCATAATCAAGTTTGCAGAAAACACCACAGTGATTGGCCTGATCAGGGGGATGATGAGACGGCCTACAGGGATGACGACCAGCAGCTGGCCATGTGGTGTGCTGACAACAACCTGGCCCTTAACACCCAGATGACCAGGGAGATCATTGTGGACTTCAGGCATGTCCCCATCACTTCCCATCTACATCAACGGAGCTGTAGTGGAGCGTGTATCAAGCTTCAAATTCTTTGATGTGCACATTTCCGAGGATCTCATTTGGACTCCTCCAACCTGATCAAAAAGGCGCAACAGTGCCTTTATTTCCTGCGGAGCATCAAGAAAGCTCACCTCGGTCCCAGGATACTGATCGACTTTTATCACTGTACCATTGACAGCATACTCACCAACTGCATCTCAGTGTGGTATGGCAATTGTCCCGAATCGGACCACAAAGTCCTCCAGCCTGTGGTGAAAACTGCCCAGTGCATAATCGGCAGCCAATTGCCCACCATTGAGTACATCTACCATAGGTTCCAGTGATGTCATCATCCACAATGGCAGCTTAAGTCAATAGCTCCTCTGGAAAAACGTATATTTTGCCCATTCATCCATCAAATATAAGATCTTTCAAAAATATCTTAATCAGTAAGTGTGGCAAGAATGGGGAAAAAGAATGTGGGGGAGACTTAAATTTACAATTACAACCAAAATTAGACACTTCCAATAGAAAAATCTATGAAACAAAATCTTTACACAAGAAAGTTAATACATTTTTTGAGGATGTTGGTCTAATTGATATATGGAGGGACCTTTACCCCAACAGAAGAGATTACACTTAATATTCTGCCCCCTATTCTGTATATGTAAGATTAGACTATTTCATAGCATTTGCAAAAATCAAAGACAAAATAAACACCTGTGGAATTGGGAGAATAGATGTAAGTGACCATGCACCTATATATTTATCAGTTGATTTTGACCTACAAACAAAGAATACTATTTGAAAACTAAATTCAAGTCTACTCAATGATCCCTACTTTAAGGAACAAATTAAAAAAAAAGAAATTGGTCTTTACTTAGAATTCAATGTTAATGGAAAGTTTTCACCTCCCAGTCTATGGGATACTCTGAAGCTGTTTTAAGAGGGAAAATTATAGTGATATCTTCATATAAGAAAAAAATAGGAATAAAACATTAGAGGAATTACAAAATAGGCTGAAGGAACTAGAAAAAAAACACAAATTGAATTTGGCATAGGATACATTAGAGGAAATTTTAAAAATTAGGAATGAAATTAATAGTTTGGCTACATAAAAAATCAGGAAAAATTTAATGTCTCTGACAGAGAGACATTATGAAAGTGGATCTAAGGCATGGAAATTGAAAAAAAAAAACAGAAAATACAATTCATAGAATTAGCGATCCAAGAACAAAAGCCATAAAAAATAAGTTGTTTTCCGGTGACGTCATCATTGAGAATGACAGCTTAAGTCACTAGCTTCTCCAGAGAAATGCGTATTAAGCCCCGTTAACCCATCAAATATAATATTTTTCGAAAAATATTTGAACTGAAAAGAGAGGCAAGAATGGGGAAAAGGCATGGAAATAAAAAAAGTGACACTGCGGAGCCTGCGTCTCAGAGGAGTGCAGCGAGTGGCTCTCCTACCCGATCGCGTGCTAGTGAGATGGACGCTGGGCCTCGTTCAGGCGAAGCGGCGAATATCTTCAAAATCCTGAAAGAAATAACGGAGGTCCAGAAAGAAATAAAGCAGCAGCTCAGTGATTTTAAATCAGAGCTCACCAGCGTTAATCAAAAAATAGCGGTGACAGAGACTTGAATCGAGAAGGTGGAAGATCACGTTCAAAACGTGGAACAGATACTGAGCAAGACAATAAAAATATTACATTACCAAGAAGGTAAACTGCTTGACCTGGAGGGAAGATCGTGGTGGAAAAATATCAGAATCTACAACGTTCCTGAAGGAGCGGAGGGCTCGTCTATGACAGAGTTTGTCAGAAAGTTACTGCGGGACGTGCTGGAGCTTCCCCCCGCTATGGAGCTGGAGGCCGAGAGAGCCAACCGCGCATTAGTTCCGAAACCTACCCAGGACATAAAGCCACACTCAATAATAATTAAATTCCTTTGGTACAGCACCAAGGCGGAGATTCTATGAAGGGCCTGGGGTAAAAAGAGAGTATTTTTTGATGATAAATTAATATATTTCGACCAAGATTACCCCCCCATGGTCCTCCAGAAGCACAAAGAATACTCTGAAGTAAAGCGAGTACTAAAGCAAAATAAGATTAGATTTCAAACTCCGTACCCTGCTAAACTTTGAGTGTTTTATGACAACGGGACACGGTTGTACCAGACAGTGGAAGAGGCAACTACAGACATGAAGGCCAGAGGGTTGCCCATCAGAATGACCAAAACGAGAGAAAGCCTGGCTGAAGAATTATCCCGCTCCGCTTGGGAGATAGTGCGAGAATCAAGAAGGCTGGAGACTGGAGGAGGCCGAGAGAAATATATGAGGAAGAGACCGGGAGTTTCCCAAAGACAGTCCTCACCCCCTTCAAAAGAGCCATAAGGTTTGGCTAACTTTAAAAATGTTGAGAAGCTAAACAGAAGCAAAAGTACACGGTGATATACCTATCTCAAGAAATACTTATTATAATGTGGATTTTAAATTACTTAGTTGTTATTCTTTATTCGCTCACTTACTCCTTTTCCCCACCAAAATGAGAATATATATATGTGTGCATATATGTGTATGTATGTAATATGTGTGTGTATATATACATATGCGTGTGTGTGTATATATATATATAGGAGGAGAACACAGGGAAATCTTTTCTGTGTAATGGATTTGTGCACTGACATTTATGAATACTGCAATGGGGGCCCTCAACTCACAAGTAGGAGGGGTTATCCCCCAAAGCTAGACATTTCCTTTAGCTAAACGGAGGGTCATCTACTAGAGACCTCAGCCTTGGAATCACACGTTCATTGCCATTTTTGTTATTATTTGAGTTTCTTGGATCTTAATTGTTCAGGGAGTAGATCAATGTAAGTTTTATTCTAATTTCAATGATACATTGACAGATAAATACAGGTGGTTAAGGACAAGGTAAAATACATTTTTTAATGTTAATGGGCTATTAAATTCAATCAAACATAAGAGAATTTTATCCAAAATGAAAAAAAGAACAAGCCCATGTAGTATATTTACAGGAAACTCATTTAAGTGATAATGAGCATAAAAAACTAAAGAGAATGGGCTTCACTAATCTGCTTTTCTCCTCATATAAATCAGGACATAGGAGAGGAGTTCCTATTTTTATCTTAAGTAAGGTAATTTTTGAAAAAGTATTCAAAATGGGAGATAAAGAGGGAAGATATATTCTGGTAAGGGGGAATATAGACGGCAATTCAGTTACTCTATTGAATATATACGCAACCCTGGGAAGTGATATTGGTTTCTTTCAGAAAATTACTGATATTATGGTAACGAAAACAGAAGGTCTTCTGATATGTGGGTGAGACTTAAATTTACAATTACAACCAAAATTAGACTCTTCCAATAGAAAAACCTATGAAACAAAATCTTTACACAAGAAAGTTAATACACTTTTTGAGGATGTTGGTTTAATTGATATATGGAGGGACCTTTTCCCTGACAGAAGGGATTACATTGATTATTCTGCTCCCCATTCGGAAAATGCAAGAATAGACTATTTCATAACATTTGGAAAAGACAAAGACAAAATAAACACCTGTGGAATTGGGAGAATAGATGTAAGTGACCGTGCATCTATATATTTATCTGTTGATTTTGACCTACAACCAAAGAATACTATTTGGAAACTAAATTCAAGTCTACTCAATGATCCGTACTTTAAGGAACAAATTAAAAAAGAAATGGGTCTCTACTTAGAATTTAATGATAATGGAGAGGTTTCAACTCCCATTCTATGGGATACTCTGAAGGCGGTCTTAAGAGGGAAAATTATAGCAATATCTTCATATAAGAAAAAAATAAGGAATAAAACATTAGAGGAATTACAAAACAGGCTGAAGGAACTAGAGAAAAAACACAAATTGAATTTGGCACATGATACATTAGCGGAAATTAAAAGAATTAGGAATGAAATAAATAATTTGGCTACGCAAGAAATCAGGGAAAACTTAATGTTTCTGAAACAGAGCCATTATGAAAGTGGATCGAAATCTATGAAAATACTGGCGTGGAAACTGAAAAAAAAAGATAGCAGAAAATACAATTCATAGAATTAGGGACCCAAGAATGAAAATGATAAAAAATAAGCTAAGTGAAATTCAAGAAGTTTTTGAAGTGTTTTACAAAACTCTATATTCCAAAGTTCCAGGGGGAAGCATAACCCAAATTGACACCTTGAATTCTCTAGAGTTACCCACTTTAAGCAAAGAATAAAATATACTGACTGCTGATATAACTGAAGTTGAATTAAAAATTGCAATTAGTAGGCTTAAATTAAGCAAGTCACCATGATCAGATGGCTATACGGCAGTGTGGTACAAAGAATTTGAAAATGAGTTAATTCCTGTTTTACTCTCCACACTGAACTAGGCACAAGTGCCACCTAGTTGGAAGGAAGTGATAATCCCAGCGATACCGAAAGAAGGCAAGGATAAAATGGAATGCGGGTCATTTAGACCAATATCCGTTCTTAATGTAGATTATAAGTTATTTACCTCCATCATGGCCAAACAATTAGAGGAGTTTCTACCTGCACTGATACATAACGATCAGACAGGTTTTATATGACAACGCCAGACACAAGACAATATACGAAGGACACAACATTATGGATCATCAAAAAAAGAAAATCGAAGCAAAGTGATAAGCGTGAACACTAAAAAAGCATTTGATTCGGTTAATTCGAATTTTCTTTACAGAGTTTTACATAGATTTGGTTTCCAAGACACAATTATTAAAACTATACAGATACTATATGACAATCTTACTGCTAGGATTAAAATCTATGGATATTTATCAAATAGTCTTACCCTAGAAAGGGGCACGAGACAGGGTTGTGCATGGTCACCACTACTCTTTGCACTATATCTGGAACTATTAGCTCAATACATCAGACAAAATGAAGATATCAGGGAAATTACTATTAAAGGGACACAGCATGAATTGGCTTGTTATGCGGATGTCATTTTGATCTATCTTCGGCAACCAACATACTCTTTACCTAAATTGATGCAATCCTTTGAACAATATGGTCAATTATCAGGATGCAAGATCAACATAGATAAAACCCAATTACTTTCATATTACTATAGCCCACCAAGAGAAATTGAAAACCGATACCCCTGGACATGGCACACAGTGTCTTTCAAATATTTGGGCATCATTATGCCAAAAGATTTGGCAAAATTATCAGAATGTAATTATCAGCCTTTATATAAAAATATTAAGGAAGATGTGGCAAGATGGAGCCTGATTCCTTTTTTCAGTCTCAGTTCAAGGATTGAGTCTATTGAAATGAATATACTGCCCAGACTGTTATATCTCTTTCAGGCCCTACCAATAGTGATTAATCAAAATCAATTCAATGAAAGGAACAAGATGTTATCAAGGTATATTTGGCAGGGTAAAAGGCCTAGAGTTCATCTCAAAACTTTGCAATTAGCAAAGGAAAATGGCGGATGGGGCCTACCTTCTCTTAGAGATTATTATTTTGCAGCACAGTTGAGAGCTGTGATATGTAGGTGTAACCCATCATATGATGCTCAATGGAAAAAACATTGAGGAGCGGGTATTTCCCATCCCCATACAGGCAATTTTGGCTGATAATAACTTGCAAAGGTACATAAATACTATTGATGACCTATGGGTGAAATTGACTCTTAAAATATGGAAAACTACTATAAAAGAATATTATCTAGAGGGAGATATTGCAATTCTTAAATGGTGTGCATATGACTCGGATGTTACACCAAATAAATTGGATGCTAGATTTAAGGACTGGACAGCTAAAGGAATAACAGTTCTTTGCAACATAATGAAAGAAAGAACACTGTTCAGTTTTGAAATGCTGAAAGAGAAACACTTACTAGAAAAACAAGATTTTTATCGGTATTTACAGATGCGACAATATGTTAATAAGATGCTTAAAAATGTAACCAAGGTAAATACATGTTTGATAGCGCTCTTTAGAAAAGCATATAATTCAGATAATGGTAGTAGAATCATTTCAAGCATGTATAAGGGGTTGTCAAATTTTAAAACACATTGGACCTCATACATTAAAACAAAATGGGAGAAGGAAGGAGGGATAATTATATCTGAGGAAGAATGGACGACAATATGGAGATGTCATTGGAAGTGTACCGGTTCACAGAAATGGAGGGAGTTTGAATGGAAAAACTTGATAAGATATTTTATTACACCCTCTCAGAAATCCCATTATGATAGTAACCTCCCAGTTTGCTGGAGAAATTGTGGAAATCAAAATGCAAATCATTATCATAATTTTTGGGACTGCCCTGTTATCAAAAACTATTGGAGGGAGATACACAATGCCCTACAAGACATCTTTAAATGTGAAATACCCTAAGAGAGTAACACCATATATTTTGGATATATACCTCAAGAATGGTTGAAAAGAGATAAATATTTAATGAATATACTATTGGTGGTTGGTAAAAAGACTCTTACTGGGAAATAGTTATCACAGGAGAGCCCAACTTTAAATATATGGATGAAAATTACAATGGACATTTACAAAATGGAGAAGGTAACAACATCTGTTAACCATAAGCTGGAACAATTTGATTCATATTAGGAAAACTGGTTTAACTACATAATGCCTCATAGGCCAGATTTTATTCTCACAGATCAATGAATCTGTTGTATAAAAAAAATTACTCCCTACTTGTACAAAGTTCTTGATGTTTTGTTTGTTTTTTCTTTCCACTCTTTTCTATAAGTGTATACCTCAGATAAAAACTGTGGAGATTTGTGATATATATGATATATGTGTACAATGTCTGAAATACATCTTATGAAAATGTTTGTTTGATGATGAACTTCAATAAAAAAATAAATTACAAAAAAAATAAGCTAAGTGAAATTGAAGAAGCTTTTGAAGTGTTTTACAAAACTCTATATTCCAAAGTTCCAGGGGGAAGCATAACCCAAATTGACACCTTGAATTCTCTAGAGTTACCCACTTTAAGCAAAGAATAAAATATAATGACTTCTGATATAACTGAAGTTGAATTAAAAGTTGCAATTAGTAGGCTTAAATTAAGCAAGTCACCAGGTTCAGATAGGTATACGGCAGAATGGTACAAAGAATTTAAACGTGAGTTAATTCCTGTCTTACTCCCCACACTGAACTGGCCTCGAAAAAAGGCACAAATGCCACCCAGCTGGAAGGAAATGATAATCTCAGCTATACTGAAAGAAGGCAAGGATCAAATGGAATGTGGATCATTTAGACCAATATCCGCTTTTAATGTAGATTATAGATTATTTATCTCCATCATGGCCAAACGACTAGAAGAGTTTCTACCCGTACTGATACATAATGATCAGACAGGTTTCATACAACAATGCCAAACACAAGAAAATATACAAAGGACACTTCACATTATGGATCATATACAAAACAATAAAATCCAAGCAATAGTGATAAGCATGGACATTGAAAAGGCATTTGATTCAGTTAATGGAATTTTCTTTAGAGATTTACATAGATTTGGTTTCCATGACACAATTATTAAAACAATACAGGCATTATATGTCAATCCTGCGGCTAGCTTTAAAATCAATGGATATTTATCAAATAGTCTTACCCTAGAAAGGGGCACGAGACAGGGTTGTGCATGGTCACCACAACCCTTCCCATTATATCTGGAACTATTAGCTCAATAAATCAGACAAAATGAAGATATTGGGGAAATCACTATTAAAGGGACAGAGCATAAATTGACTTGTTAGGCGGATGACATTTTGATCTATCTAGGGCAACCAACATGCTCTTTACTTAAATTGATGCAATACTTTGAACAATATGGTCAATTATTGGGATGCCAGATCAACATAGATAAAACCCAATTACTTTCACATAGCTGTAGTCCACCAAGCGAAATTGAGTCTTTCAAATATTTGGGCATCATTATGCCAAAAGTTTGGCAATATTATCAGAATGCAATTATCAGCCTGTATATAAAAAGATTAAGGAAGATATAACACGATGGAACTTAATTCCTTTTTTTCAGCCTTAGTTCAAGTACTGAATCTATTACAATGAATATACTGCCCAGACTATCATATCTCCTTCAAACCCTACCAATAGAGACTAATCAAAATCCATTCAATGAATGGAACAAAATGTTATCAAGATATATTTGAAGGTAAAAGCCCTAACATTCATCTCAAAACTTTGCAATTATCCAAGGAAAAGGGGGTATGGGGCCTACCTTCCTGAGAGATTATTATTGTCCAGCACAGTTGAGAGCTGTGATATGTTGGTGCAACCCATCATATGATGCTCAATGGAAAAACATTGAGGAGGGGATACTTCCCATCAATTTTGGCTGATAACAACCTACAAAGGTACATAAATACTACTGATAACCCATGGGTGAAATGGACTCTTAAAATATGGAAAACTATTATAAAAGAATATAAACTAAAGGGAGATATTGCAATTCTTAAATGGTGTGCATATGACTCGGATTTTACTCCAAATAAACTGGATGCTAGATTTCAGGACTGGACAGCTAAAGCAAAAACAGTTCTTTGCAATATAATGAAAAAGGGAACACTGTTCAGTTTTGAAATGCTTAAAGAGAAACACTAATTACAAAACAAGACTTTTATCAGTATTTACAAATGCAACAATATGTTAATAGGATGGTTAAAAATGTAACCAAGGCAAGAACATGTTTGATAGAGCTATTTAGAAAAGTATATAGTTCAGATAACAGTAGTAGAATATTTTCAAGTGTGTATAAGGGTTTGTCAAATCTTAAAACACATTTGACTTCATACATTAAAACAAAATGGGAGAAGTAGGAGAGATAATTATATCAGAAGAATGGACAATAATATGGAAGTATCAATGGAAGTGTACCAGCTCACAGAAATGGAGGGAGTTTGGATGGAAAAACTTGATAAGATATTTGATTACACCCTCGCAGGAATCCCTTTATGACAGTAACCTTCCTATTTGCTGGAGAAATAGCGGAAATCAAATTGCAAACCATTACCATATTTTCTGGGAATGCCCCGTTATCAAAGACTATTGGAGTGGGATACACAATGCCCTACAAGACATCTTTAAATGTGAAATACTCTTAGAAAGTAAGACCATATCTCTTGGGTATATACCGCAAGAATGGTTGAAAAGAGATAAATATTTAATGAATATACTGCTGGTGGTTGGTAAAAAGACTCTTACTAGGAAATGATTATTACAGGAGAGCTCAGCCTTAAACGCGTGGATGGAAATTACAACGGACATTTACAAAATGGAGAAGTTAACAGCATCTGTTAATCATAAGTTGGAACAATTTGATTCATACTGGGATAAATGGTTTAACTACATAACACCTCATAGGCCTGATTTTATCCTCACAAGTCAATGAATATGTTGTAAAAATAAAAGGATCACTTCCTACTCGTACATAGTTTTCTCTTTTTGCTTCTTCTTTCTTCCCTCTCTTTTCTATAAGTGAATAACTCAGATAAATATTATGTGGAGATTTGGGGCTTATATGACTATATGATATGTATGTGCAATATCTGAAATACATCATATGTATGTTTGTTTGATGATAAACTTCAAATAAAAGATAAATTACAAACAAAAGAACATCTACCATAAACGCTGCCTGGGCAGGGCGAAAAGCATTATCAAGGATGCAACTCACCCTAACCGTGGACTTTTTACTCTCCCCCCATTTGGTAGGCGCTACAGGACCCTCTGCTCCCGCACCAGCAGGCACAGGAAGAGCTTCTTCCCTGAGGCTGTGACCTTGCTGAACCCCACATCACAGTGCTAAGCAATATTGCACCCATATTGAACTGTCTCAGTACTTTTATATTTGTCTGCTGTAGCACTTACTTTTTATTCACATTTATTTTGTAAGTGACACCGTTCTTTGCATTTATGGTTAGATGCTAACTGCATTTCATTTGGCTCTGTATCTGTACTCAGCACAATGACAATAAAGTTGAATCTAATCTAATCTAATTAATACTACAGTATATTCTGCCATAATATTTGACCTAACAAAATGAAACACTTCACTCTTCTCTGGGTTGAACTCCATTTGACACTTCTCAGCCCAGTTTTGCATCATATCAATGTCCCGTTGTAACCTCTGACAGCCCTCCACACTATCCCCAACATTTTTGTCATCAGCAAACTTACTAACTCATCCCTTCACTTCATCATCCAGGTCATTTATAAAAATCAGGAAGAGTAAGTGTCCCAGAACTGATCCCTGAGGCACACCACTGGTCACCAACATCCATTCAGAATATGACCCGTCCACAACCACTCTTTCCCTTCTGCAGGCAAGCCAGTTCTGGATCCAGAAAGCAATGTCCCCTTGGATCCCATGCCTCTGTACTTTCTCAATAAGCCTTGTATGAGATACCTTTTCAAATGTCTTGCTGAAATCCATATACACTACATCTACTGCTCTTCTTTCATCAATGTGTTTAGTCACATCCTCAAAAAATTCAGTTAGGTTCGTAAGGCATGACCTGCCCTTGACAAAGCCATGCTGACAATTCCAAATCATATTATATCTCTCCAAACATTCATAAATCCTGCCTCTCCCATCCCCATTGATGATGCAAAGATCATCGCCAGAGGCTCGGCAATCTCCTCCTTTGCCCCCCACAGTAGCCTGGGGTACATCTCATCTGGTCCCGGCGACTTACCCGACTTGATGCTTTCCAAAAACTCCAGCACATCTTCTTTCTTAATATCTACATGCTCAAGCTTTTCAGTCTGCATCAAGTTATCACTACAATCACCAAGATCCTATTCCATAGTGAATACTGGAGTAATCTATTCATCAAATTCCTTTGCTATTTCCTCCAGTTCCATACACATTTTTCCACTGTCACACTTGACAGGTCCTATTCTTTCCCATCTTATCCCCTTGCTCTTCACATACTTGTAGAATGCCTTGGGGTTTTTTTTTAATCCTGCCAGCCAAGGCCTTCTCATGGTGCCTTCTGGCTCTCCTAAATTCCTCTAAAGCTCCTGCCTGTTAGCCTTATAATCTTCTAGATCTCTAACATTACTAACTCTCTGAACCTTTTGTAAGTTTTCCTGTTCTTCTTGACTAGATTTATTACAGTCTTTGTACACTATGGTTCCTGCACCCTACTATAACTTCCCTGTCTCATTGGAATGTACCTATGCAGAACTCCACACAAATATCCCCTGAACATTTGCCACATTTATTTCGTACTTTTCCCAGGGAAGATCTGTTTCCAATTTCAGCTTCCAAGTTCCTACCTGATAGCCTCATAATTCCCCTTACTGCAATTAAATGCTTTTCTAACTTATCTGTTCTTATCTCTCTCCAATGCTATTGTAAAGGAGTTAGAAT
The DNA here is from genome assembly GCF_048418815.1 of Hemitrygon akajei. Taxonomy (NCBI): domain Eukaryota; kingdom Metazoa; phylum Chordata; class Chondrichthyes; order Myliobatiformes; family Dasyatidae; genus Hemitrygon; species Hemitrygon akajei. Next base: position 142,104,017 of record NC_133130.1, read on the forward strand.
TATGATCACTGTCTCCAAAATGCTCTCCCACTGAGAGATCTGACACCTGACCAAGATCATTTCCCAATACCAAATCAAGTACAGTCTCTCCTCTTCTAGGCTTATCTACATATTATGTCAAGAAACCTTCCTGAACACACCTAACAAACTCCACCCCATCTAAATCCCTTGCTCCAGGATGATGCCAATCGATATTTGGGAAATTAAAATCTTCCATCACGACAACTCTGTTATTATTACACCTTTCCAGGATCTGTTTCCCTATCTGTTCCTCGATATCCCTGTTACTATTGGGCAGCCTATAAAAAAAAAACCAGTAGAGTTACTGAGCCCTTCCTGTTCCTAACCTCCATCCACAGAGACTCCGTAGACAATCCCTCCATGATGTCCACCTTTTCTGCAGCTGTGACACTATCTCTCATCAACAGTGCCACACACCCACCTGTCTTGCCTCCCTCTCTGTCCTTTCTGAAACATCTAAAACTCCACACTTGAAGTAACCAATCCTGTCCCTAAGCCATTCAAGTCTCTGTAATGGCCACCACATCATAGCTCCAAGTACTGATCCACGCTCTAAGCTCACCTGCTTTGTTCACAATACTCCTTGCGTTAAAATACACACATCTCAAACCTTCAGTCTGAGTGAGTCCCTTCTCTATCACCTGCTTATCCTTCCTCACACACTGTCTCCAAGCTTTCTCTATTTGTGAGCCAACCGTCTCTTCCCCAGTCTCTTCAGTTCGGTTCCCACCCCCAACAATTCTAATTTAAACTCTCCCCAGTAGCCTTAGTAAACCTCCCCACCAGGATATTGGCCCCCTTGGGATTCAAGTGCAACCCGTCCTTTTTGTACACATCACACCTGCCCCAAAAGAGATCCCAATGATCCAGAAATCTGAATCCCTGCCCCCTGCTCCAATCCCTCAGCTACGCATTTATCTTCCACCTCATTCTACTCCTGTACTCACTGTCATGTGGCACAGGCTGTAATCCTGAGATTACTACTACCTTTGAGGGCCAGAGAATATTCTTAGCTAATGCTGACCTTGGATCTCAGCAGGTATCCTTTGGCATTTACTGACCAGTGATGTGACAGCAGAAAGCAGTTCAGAATTTAGATCAGCAGCTGAAGGACTGAGTAGATTTTTAACATCATTCAGAGATTTTCCTTCCCTCCTCAGCAACTTAAAATGAAAATCATCATGCTCAGCAGCATCTGGATTTGTATTCTGTGAGATTCTAAACACATAAATTGGCCATGGCCCTGCCTGTCCAGGTATTCCTTTCTCACTGGGCAGAGTGAGATCAGTCACATCTCTGGAGGTCCGGGCAAGCACAAAACTTTTGCCAACTGATGCATTCAAACTGTTCCCAGTGCTTTCACAGGATTCAAAGCTTTATGTAAAATGTCATTATTAACCTCAACAGAAACAATGCTCAATACACAAGCACTGGGAGTAGATCATCTCTCTTTCTTATACCAAAACTTAATCTCTGCAGCATCTGTATCACAGTATCTGGATTAGGAAAAGTACTTTAAATTGTACTAAAATGACACTGGTGTAACACTGGCTTGAATCCAAATAACCAAGCTATCCAATCATTAGACAGCATTAGATCACTGAAGCATCTTATCCAGGATGAACCCTCAAAAGTATAACATCATAGGCTCATAATGAGTTAACTGTTAATGTCAATACCAAATAACAGCAACATAACTCCACAATGTATGCAATTAATGATGAAAAGGCCATTACCAGTAAATAAATGGGTCTAGGATGGATATGCTATGAGTAACCACAAAACAAAAAAATTGAATGTATTTCTAAAGGGAATCAAGACAATTACTTTTATGAATACTGAACAACACCTAGGCAAATTTAATGATCCCCAGAAGCAATAATTTATCTCACACCAGTATAAATTTAGATTGAAATTGTATTGACAAAATATATTAAGTTTTAACAAAGAAAATGAAGAAAAGGACCCATCCTTTTATCTATCTATATATTTATATATACATTTGTAAATATTAGTGCATGAAATTATTGGAATTCATTCTTGTATAATCAATCTAGTTTGCTTCACTTTGTTTACTCATGGTAGCAAAATGGTTCTGCACCAAAGAAACAGTCCAAGCAAAAACAAAAGTAAATAAATTTCCCCACAACATTCAAGGAAGAGGGTCAATCTGTCTCCTCATGCCCTTTCTCCAATTAGTGTGTGCTGGATGGCAAACTGGAAGTTATTCTCCATGAGACCATCGCTTGCTGAGGCTTTTTGGACATCTTTATCAGTCCTACCAAATCAGGTTCTCTGAGTGTTCTACTATGTTCTTCTGCCAAGTTTCCTGTCTGTTTCTTCTCTCTCCATTTCTCTCAAGACACCTTTGATCTCGCACCATCTGTACATAATTTTCTTATTCTGGGCATCTCATTGGCTAAAATGTTGACAAGTCAAATCCTACTGGTTGGTTCAACACGTTTAATTTGTTAGTCAACAGAATTTTTATGTCAAACAGAGAAATGAAATAACTGATTGAAACTGTAGGTTACCAAGTGCATAATTTAATTAAAGGAACATTTCTTTAATATAGTTTTGGCATTTGAGATCAAAAAATAAGATGCCCAACAGCACAACTGTATTAATAAAAGAAGTTGTTGTTTTAAAACATTGTATTACAAAAGATTTTATGATTCATTCCTAAATTATACTTTATGAACTGTTATGGTGAACAGACTACAGACCAGCAGTTTGGAGAAAAGATACTTAGCATGCCACTCTGCTGTCTATTCCATTCACAATTTTGTTTTGCATCTGACATTCATCCTTTCAGCCACAGTAAAAAAGTGCTGTCTGACCTGCTGAGTTCCTCCGGCATTTTGTGTGTGTTAATCATTCTCAGTATTTATCCAAATTCCACTCCCCATCAATCCACCTGGTTCTTTATCCAACACTGCCGACAAGTAGAGGTTTGCATTCTAGCATTCAAAACCCTCCATCACAGGGTAATCTTCCCACCCCCCAGCCCTTTTAATTATCTGGACAGCTTCCTTTTCTCCAGTCTTTCTTGGTCTTTCCCTTTGAAATTCTGCACCACAACCCCCTGACCCCACACCCAATTACTATGGTGCACGGATACAGCAAATCCGTTGCTAATTAATGTGTAATCAAACATCCTTTGTCAGATTGCACAGCAATCCTGCGATGTCATGACTTCTTCCCAATTATATTTATATGATGGGTCCAGGACAGGTCCTCTGAGATAATGACCCCCCAAGAAATTTAAAGTTACGGGCACTCTCCAGCTCTGATCCTCTGATGAGTACTGGCTTTGAACTTTGAATATTGAACCATGAAGTTCAGGTGAATGTATCTCTTAATGGACAATTCATTAGTTGGAGGTTTACATGCTGCCATCTTTAACCACAATACCTTTCCAATACCGGACTAAAGTTTGTCTCAGCCCAGTGAGATTATAACACTCACTGTCAGCACTCTGTTGGTGTGTGCCTGTTGCTGATTGCTGGCTCCTCAGAGTGGACTACACAGGTTCCCAATATGCTTTTGGAGATGTTTAAGTCTTTGGAAACTTATGAAGGCCAGGGGGATTTCTTATGGCTCTAGGAACTGCATTCAATAATAGCCAGTCAGTACAAGAACTATTGTGTGTTATACAGTTGCCATCAAAAGTGATTGTATCAAAATGTAAAGTCCACTTCAAACTGAATATAGGTGAAACTGTGGAAATGCATTTGTGGACAAATCTGTAGAAAAGGGGGCAAAGGAAGTAAAATCAGTGAAATTAGTGACAGAAGTTCAGGGAACACATGAAGGCAACCAGACAAATGAAGGATGGAAACAACTTTGAATTCCTTAACACAGATGAACATACTAGATATGCAAGAGATGCAAGCTCAATGTTCTGACAAAGAAAAGTGGTTTTGGATGGAGATGGTGGGAAAATAGTCAGTGACCAGCATTGAGATATGGCACTAGTCACGGACACATCAGATAAACTCCTTATGATATATTGGAGTGGAAAAGATGATCAACAGATTTTCCCAAAGGGGTTGGAATCCAAAGATCAGTGCAGAACCTCGACAAATATTGGAAAGATGCATGAAATGCCGGGAAACAACTCCTGGGGTAGCAGCAAAGCTACCACAAGTAAGTGCACCTGCCTAACCTGGTCCATTTTTGCAACTACAAGTCGACTACATTATCTTTCCAAAGTGCTAAAGATATTCTGATGTACTGGTAATAGTAGATGGGTTTTCAAGATGGGAGAAGCTACTCCAGCAAGAAAAGCCTCTGCCACACATACAGCAAAATCTCTGATCAAGGACGACATTCCGAGATGTGCATTGCCATGTCAAGTTGACTCTGACCAGGGAAAGATTTCACTGGAACTGTTTGCCAGGAATTAGGTCAACTGATGAGCAAGGAATTATTTTTTTCATCATCCACATCACCCAGAGTCACCAGGACAATGGAAATTAATGAATGGATTGATCAGACAACAACTGACTACGTATAATGAAGAATGCGTAACACAGCTTAGAACCCTTTTCATGTTTTTTATACAGCATCAGAGCAACCACAAACAGAAAATTAAATTAAACTCATTTGAGATGGTAACAGATGAGTTTCACAGGTATCACATGATCTTGCTGATTCTGTTAATGCCTCTTGTTATTGGGTATGCCAGTATATACCACAGACTTCAAAATATTCACCAATCTTGGGCATTCATAGATTCATAAAGGTGTGGAAAACTACAGCATAGAAACACTCCTTTTGGCCCATCTAGTCCATGGTGACAATTAATCTACCTGATCGCATTGATGTGCACCCAGTCCATCGGGCTCCATACCTCTCCCATCCATGTACTTATCCAAACTTCTCTTAAATATTGAAATTAACCCCAGATCCATCACTTGAGATGGCAGGTCATTCCACACTCTCGCCATCCTATGAGCAGAGAAGTTCCCCCAAACATTTCACTTTTCACCTTTAACCCATGAACTCTAGTTCTGGTCACACCCAACGTCAGTGGGAACACCCTGCTTAATTTACCTTATGTATTTCCTCATAATTTTGTATACCTTTATCTAACCTCCTACATTCCAAGGAATAACATCCTAACCTGTTTAACCCTTCCCAATAACTTAGGTCTTCACGCCCAGGCAACATCCATGTAAATTTTCTCGGTACTCCACAATCTTGTTTATATCTTTCTTTAGCTTGGTGACCAAAACTCCACACAATGCTCCAGATTATTCCTCACCAACATCTCAAACAATTTGAACATCCCATCTCCTGTACTCAATACGTTGATTTATGAAGACCAGTGTCCCAAAAGCTTCCTTTACGACCCTATCTACCTCTGAACCTGGTTTCAAGGTATTATAGGTTGTATTCCCAGATAACTCTGCATTATCACACACCTCAGTGCCCTACAGAACACCTGGTTGTTTCTCCCAAAATGCAACACCTGACACTTGTGTGCATTAAATTTCATTTGCCATTTTCTGCCTATTTCACCAGCTGGCCCATACCCTGCTACAAGCTATGATAGTCTTTCTCAGTGTTCACAACACCCCCAATCTTGGTGTATCTGCAAAATTGCCAATGCAGTTAACTACATGATCATCCGTACCATTTATATAGATGACAAATAACAATGGACACCTCACCAATACAAGCAGAACACCTCTAGTCACAGGCATCTAGTCAGAGAGTCAACCATCTACAACAACTCTCTGGATTGTCCCACACAGCCAATGCCTAATCCGATTTACTAACTTACCTTGAATACCAGGTGATTGAACCTTCTTGACCAACCTCCCAGGCAGGACATTGCCAAAGTACAGATAGACAACATCCACTGCCTTGCTTTCATCTGCTTTCCTGGTAAATTCCTCAAAAAACTCTATAAGGTTGGTCAGACATTACTTCCCACACACAAAACCATGATGACTATCCTTAATCAGTTCCTGTCCATCCAAATACCTGTATATTTGGTCATTTAGAATAGCTTCGAATAATGTTCCCACTGATGTCAGGCTGATAGGCTGATAATTGCCTGATTTATTCTTAGCACCTTTCTAAAACAATGGAACAACATTAGCCTTCCTCAGTCCTCTGGCACCTCACCTGTGGCTAAAGATGTTAAATATATCTACCGCCCCTTCAATTACTGCACCAGCCTCTGACAGATGCAAGGGAATGCATTGTCAGGCTCTGGTGATTTATCCACCGTAATTTGTTCAGGACACCAAACACCAACTGCTGTGTAATCTTTTCAGGGTCCATGGCCTCACTGCTACATTGCTTCATATCTATGGATTCTGTGTCAATGTCCCAAGTAAATACGGATGTACACAATTCATTTGAGGTCTCCTCCATCTCTTTTGGCTCCACTCATATGTTACCACTCTGATTGTTCCATGCTGTCTTTTTTCTCTTAATATCCAGTATTTGAAGAAGCCCTTAGGATTCAGGCTCAAAGGGCTGAATGGCCTACTCCTGCACCTATTTTTCTATGTTTCTATGATTCTCTTTCACCACGTGTCTTCTTTTTGCCCTGCTGATTTCCTTGTCAAGTGTCCTCTTGCATGACTTACACTCTTCAAGCGCCTCATTTGTTCTTGCCTGCCTGCATTTGCTATGCACCTCCTTCCTTTTCTTAGCAAGGGCCTCAATACCTTTCAAAAACCATGGGTTCCCTAAACCTGTTACCCATGCCTTTTATACTAATAGGAACGTACAAGTTGTGTACTCTCAAACTTGACTTTTGATAATTTCCCACTTACCAAGTACACCTTTACCAAAAAATCACCTTGCCCAATCCACACTTGTAGATCCTTTCTGTGTTGATGTTACAAACATAAAATGCTTCCTTGAGAGATTTACCAACCAACACATTCTTCAGTGATGGTCCATACTGCTTCCCACTCAGAATTGCCATTAAATCACCCCGAGACCAGTAGAAATACCTCAGTATCTCAGTGTGAATTGACATGTGCTGGCAAAAGGTGATGGATATTGTGGACAATAAGGAAAGAGATGGACTGTACTCATTCCTGCGCTCTTGTGGCACCAGATGGTATAAGTCACTTTTTGGCTTTGCTCCAGTCATTTTTCAATCTTTTTTTTACCACCCTTTCACTATTTATATTAATGTGTTTATAATACTTTTATGTGCTTAAACTTTGATTTTTAGTCGCTGGAAATGGAGACCAGAGGGAAAAAGGCATCAGCCAAAGATAAGGGAGCCGGTAATGGAAACGGAAGGAGAGATGGTGATCCTAAACAGCCTAGTCAGTCTCCACTCACTTTGGAGGCTATGTCAAAGCTCCTGGATGATAAACTTGATAAAAAATTTCATACCTTGGAAGTAGTGTTAAAGGAGATTGAAGGTAGAATGGGAGCACTCAAGCGTGAGACTGAAAAACAACAGCAGCAAATCTCTGAACTCAAGGAAGCTGAAAGACAAAGGAATCATAGACTGGACTTGTTGGAAGAGAAATTAACTTCGACCATTCAAACATTGGAACAGTATAAAGTCAAGATTATTGACCTGGAAAGTCGTAGTCATAGACAGAATTTGCAAATAATAGGACTCCGTGAAGATGTTGAGAGCGGTGACCTTAGTAAATACTTTTCTCAATTTTTAATGGACGTGTTCAGCTCTGAAGATTTTTCTCCTCCCCCTATACTTGTTCACGCCCATCGGGCTCTAAGAGTTACACCCCCTAAGGAGATTAAGCCTCGACACGTCATACCCCGATTCCACTATGTGCATACTAAGAAGCATTTAATTTGAATTGCCCATCGAAAAGGGGTTATTCAACATGGGGATCTTAAGTTTCACTTAGTGGAAGATTATAGTCCTGAGGTAATGTGAGAAAGATCGCTTTTTAAGCCAGTGATGTCCGAGCTCTATCAAAGTTCCAACCAGCTCTGCTATTTCCGGCTCTCCTGAGGGTGGTTCTGCCTGATAAATCACGCAAAATGGCTTTAATCCATGGACAAAGCTCATCAATTCCTTCAGGATCAATATTCGATCTCAGCTGTTTAATAAATTTACTGTCTTTTCATGTCTGTACTCATTTGGTTTATAAGTTAATATCCAATTTATAGATCCAGACTTTTAAAGTTTGAAGAATTTTGCCCTTGGTTTGATAATATTCGTATTTTTTGGAGTACAGATGTTTATCAAGTTTTTATGTTCAAATTTCTTTTTTCCCTTTATTATTTTATTATTTCCAAATGTTCGCTTTTGAAAATAATTAAGAATGTGATTTGGTGGTTGACTGTTGTTTTCCTGAAATATTAATAAGATTGTACTCTGCTTCTTTTTCCAAGATCTCCCCTTTCAAAATGTTTTGCAAAAGACTTTTTTTTAACATCTGTTTGGGCTTTCATATGGCATTCTTCTCTCAATGTTTTGGTTAGGTAGTGGTACTTGCCTTCAAGAGAAATGGGGGTAGGTTAATGCTTAGATAGTTTTATGGCTGTCTATTTGCCAGTTTTTGAGCTTTTGTAGGTAGGGGTGGGGCTATTTTTAGTTCAGTTTTTTCCATCTGGGCTGATCTGAAACTACAAATATGTCTGAATTGTCATAACTTCCAGTTCCTCTTTAAACATTTTCCCTCTTCCTGATTCATGAGTTTCCTATGCAGCAAGGTTAACCCTTTACATACAATATGGTTTATTCAAGTAAAATGGATAATATTATTAACTTTGTTTCATGGAATACGAATGGTCTCAATCATCCGATTAAATGGAAGAAGATTTTTTAAGTTTTTCAGAGATTGAATGTTCAGATTATCTTTGCTCAGGAGATTCATGTGAGGAAGAAGGATAATCAGCTTTTTATTAGGTTTTGAAAAGGTCAACAGTTTCACTCCAACGTAAAGGCTAAGTTGAAAGACGTTTCTATCTGTATAGATTCTTCAATTTCATTTGTTCACCGTGATACAATCTCAGACCCAAATGGTAGATTTCTGTTCATTACTGATTTGCTTTATAATCAAAAAGTTGTCATGGTTAATATCTACGCACCCAATACCAACTACCCTGAATTGTTTAAGCATTTATTTGTATTTCTTCCTATTTTAAATGAATATATGTTGATAATGGGTGGAGATTTTAATTGTTGCCAGAACCTCTTGATAGACAGATCTATGTCCCATCTGCTATTTGTATTAATTCCTTTTTAGTTGACTCCAGAATTTTAGAGATTTGGTTTTTTTTTTATCCTCATGATAAAGAGTTTTATTTCTTTTCTCATGTATATCATAATTACTCTAGAATTGATTACTGTTTCATCGACTCTCAATTAGTTCTGTTTGTTACTGCCTGTGAGTATGATCCAATCGCTGTCTCTGATCATGCGCCCTTGAAAGTATCAATCAAATTAACTCATGTAACTTTTAGTACTACACAATGGCGTTCAATTCTACTCTCCTTCAGAACTTAAACTTTGTTAATTTTATTAAAGGACAGATTGCCTTTCTCTTTTCAACTAACTTTATGGAAAAGATTTTCAGTGTGATATTATGGGATACTTTTAAAGTATATAGCAGTGGGCAAATTATTTCATATTCTGCTGGATTGAAAAAAAATGAATTAATCATGAAATACATACATTGGTTAATAAGATTAAAGAAACTGATATTTTAAAATGCTGCTGCTCCTAGTCTGGATCTTTATAAAAAGAGAGTTAAACTTCAGATGCAACATGGACTGTTATTAACATCCCCGATTGAAAATCAATTACTTAAAACAAAGGGTAAATTTTGTATACATGGTGACAAATAGTGTAAATTATTGGCCAGACAACTGAAAGCTGCTTCGGCTAAACGTCAGATTATTAAAGTTCGTAAATGGGATGATATTTTGACAGTTGACCATGATGAAATTAAGAAATCTTTTCAAGAATTCTATACCTCTTTATACCAATCAGAATTTTCTGATGATTCCACCATAATGCATGATTTTTTAAGGAAATAGAATATTCTGAAATTACCACATAATAAATGTTTAGCATTAGATGCACACATCACGAAAGAAGAAATAAAGAAAGCAAATTCTTTGATGAATTCTTGTAAAGCACCTGGTCCGGATGGGTATGCAGTAGAATTTTTAAAGTCTTTTTCAAATCAATTTTCTCCTTGGTTATGTAGAATTTTTAAGGATGCCTTATTTATAAGTGAATTACCACAATCCTCTTATGAAGCATCTATTTCTTTAATTCCAAAAAAAGATAAAGTCCCACTGAATGTGCATTGAGGTAGTAGATAGGGCTGTCTTTTAAGCCCTTTACTATTTGATATTGTGTTGAAGTCTTTGGCAATCGCTCTTCATGATTCACCCAATATATTTGGCATTATTTGTGGGAATGGGATGCATAAGATATCAGTACATGCAGATGACCTGGTACCATATATCTCTAATCAGAGAAATCCATCCCTGCAGTCATATCACTACTTGCTCAATTCAGTAGTTTTTCTGGTTATAAATTGAATCTTAATAAGAGAGAGCTTTTCCCATTAAATATGCAAGTTTCAATCTATGCACAATCACCATTTAGACTGTTTGCTGAGTGTTTTACTTATTTGGGCATTAAAATTGCTACAAAACATAAGGGTCTATTTAAATTTAACTTTTTACCCCTAATTGATCATGTTAAGCAGTTGTTTACAAAATGGTCCCCATTGTCCTTATCATTGATTGGTCGAATTGATGCTGTTAAGATGATTATTTTACATAAATTTCTTATCTATTTCAGAAGGTACCAATTTTCATTTCCAAATGCTTTTTTGATGTTATTAATTCTAAAATTTCTTCATATATAGCAGAATAAAAATCCTAGGTTAAGTAAGAAATATTTACCAAAATCAAACAAGGATGGCGGTTTGGCAATGCCAGACTTTAGATTCTATTATTGGGCAATTTATATTCGATATCTAATATTCTGGACACAAGATTTGGATGGAATTCAATGTCCATGACGAGTGAACCTCAAGTGCAAGTCTGTACAGGAGTTCTGATTGGTTTCTATTTTAAAGGCTTCACTTCCCTTTGTACTTACAAAACTGAATAACCAAATGACTAATCCAATAATTAAACACACAATGGTTTCAATGTTGTAAATTTTTTAGTTTGAATAAATTTATCCTATCAAGTCCTATTATATCCAATTTTTCTTCCAACCATCCAGAACTAATCAAAGTTTTTTTAAATGGAAAACAAAGGAAATAACATGTTTTCATGATTTATTGATGATTAATTCTTTCATGTCTTTTGAACAGTTGTCTAATAAATATAATTTCCCTAGAACACCTTTTTTCAGATTTTTACAGATTAGAACATTTTTGTGTGTTATTTTACTTACTTTTCTGATATCACATCAAATTGAAATTACAGAAAAAAATAGGTTTAAACCCCTATCAGAAGAGTTTAATAGCAATTATTTATGATTTAATTAAGAAAATACATCCAGATACAACTGATAAAATTAAGAATGAATGGAAAAGAGAACTTCAGGAATCTTTACCTATAGAGAAATGGGAAAAAAATCCCCAATTAGTTAACACTTCTTCAATGTGTGCTAGAACACACTTTGATACAATTTCAGGTGTTAAGTTGGTTCATAGGGCCCATATGTCTAAGGATAAGTTAGCTTGTTTTTATTGCCATATAAATCCTGTCTGTGACAGATGTAATTCTGAGGTAGCTTCCTTGACACATACGTTTTGGTCTTGTCCTCTTTTGGAAAAATATTGGAAAGACATTTTTGATATTATTTCAGCAGTTTTGCATATTGATTTACAACCTCATCCTATTACTGCAATTTTTGGATTACCAGTGATGGATTCTGGTCATTAATCCCCTTCAGCTTGCCATTTGATTGCATAGGTTACATTAATGGCCAGAAGATCCATTTTATTTAAATAGAAAGATACTAATCCCCTTACTGCAATTTCAATGGTTTTCCCAAACTATAACATGTTTGAACTTAGAAAGAAATTAGGAGTGGTACTTTGGTTAAATTTGAAGAAACTTGGAGGCCATTTATTCAACATTTTCATATGATGTAAACTGACCTTTTCCGAATCATTTCCAATAAATTTTTGTTTGTGTATAAAGGAGCCAAGTTGATGACAAGTAATGATTTTAACCGATGAAACATGGCAGCCCAGTCTTTGTTTTGTTTTGGGTTTTTTTCTTTTTCTAGTGTAGGGGGATTTTTCCTTTTTTTTTTGCTCTTTTTTGTAAAAATTCTTTTGAATCTGTTTCATGGTCGGTTATTAGGAGACTGGGAGGCTCAAATTACATATGTTATTCGGAGTCTGTGTCTGTATACATTAACCGTTGTTAATGTAATCCCCATCTCTTTATATCATTATCATTGATATGTATATCAATTTGAAACTCAATAAAAAAAGGTTGAGAAAGTACTCGTTACTGCGAGTGACCAATACCACAATACCGGTACAAGTTATGGCAGTGCAGTTGTGTTACGCACAATAAAAACTGGCTGTCTGCAGAAAATTGAACTCGATGGTACACAAAACTTTACTGAAAGGAACGGTTTATAAAAAATTTAAAATGACATTTTCATTCACTTATTTTTAAATATTTTTTTCAATGTTTCTTCGGCAAAACAGCACAAGATATATTGAGCATTTGGGCAAGCTAAGAAAGCAAGAAGCAGAGACACTGATACTGATTAAATGTTGTTCATTTTTGACTTGTTACAGAAGCAGAATGTTACTCATCAGGAATTCAATCTGTATTCCTCTTTACATGAATGGAAAACACCTGTGTCTGGTTCTGATCTGTGTCTGCGGCAATGAAATGTTTGATGCTCTCAGCTATTTGTTGGATGGCCTGAGATGTCATTTAAAGTATCAGTATTTAGTCATTGGGTTTGTATAATTTTCATAACAACAACTTTCACTATGTTGATGTCATTGGGTGTCTCTGAGTTGCACTGAGCCCTGAGCAGAGATTTCAAACTCAGCAGCAGAAAGTTCACTTTTTAAAGCATGATAGGCAATTCCTTATTGTCAGCAAATGTAGATGAAGAGCAGGTGGAGTGGTTCTGAGTTTCAGCATTCATAAAGCGGCCCTTCTCTCTGAGTTGGCACAGAGTGATCAACCTGCCCCGGAGCAAAAGGATGAGTTACTCTCCTGTTGTCTTCTTTATTCTACATTATATCATGTATACATAACGAACCCACAGTCCTGTATTACACCATATCTATGGAAAGAAGTGCCCTATTGCCTGTTGCATCAACTGTGCTGAATCTTTGTGCCATGTATGACATGCAGCCTGTTTTTGGATCTCTTGTCAGTATTACACATGGGCCATGTAATGAACTCCCTTGTTAATTAGAGATGTCAGAGGAGGATGGCCAGACTGGTTCCAGCTGACAGAAAGGCGACAGTAGTTCAACTAAATACCCGTTACAACAGTGGTGTACCCCATAAATTCTCTCTGGAAAACATCATAAGTGACTCATTGCAATTGCTATCTCCCCGCAACTTGTAGCCTTTCGACTTGAGCTCAGGGTTGATTTTGTAATGCTGTCTGACACAGGGTACATTGTGGATCTTTCTACAATAACTGACCTGGAGATACATGGGTTCAAGTTCTGTTTCTTTGTAAACTGTATAAACTTTATACACATCTGTAATTCTTCTGTCATCTAACACCACTTCAATGAGAACAGCAAACATCTGCTGTGTTTTCCACCCATTTATCCCTCGGTGACAGAGGATTGAAATCACAGAAGTGTTCAGTTCAAGGGTGAGAGGAGCTGTGAATGTCCACTACTTACCAGAGGGTCAGTGGGTCACTCAGCCAGAGCAGCAAACTTGCGACCTTATCCCTTGACCAAGTTGTCTGAAATAGGAAAGAAAGTCATCTATTTGGCAAATTCTTGCAACTGAGCATTGTGGTTTCCAGAGTAACAAATCTATTTATCAAATTTAATCCTACACTGCTATCAGGATATAGATTTCCAATGAAAATCTCAGGTTTCATTCTGCAGTTACATGTCTTTACATAAAACATCAGCTTATACAACGTAGAAGACAGAGTATTACAGCACAGCACAGAAGTTGTGCCGATCTTTTAATCAACTCTAAGTTCAGTTTAACCTTACCCTCCTGCATTTACCTCCATGTTTCTACCATCCATGTACCTTACTGAGAGTTTCTTAAATTTCCCCTATGTATCTGCATCTTCCACCACCCATGATAGAGTATTCCATGCACCCGCCACTCTAAAATATTACCTTTGATTTTCCCCTCAATACTTTCCCCCAATGACCTTAAAATTATGCCCCCTAGAATTAGCCATTATCGCCCTGGGCAGAGGTCCCTGGCTATTAACATCTATGCCTTTATCATCCTGTGCAACTTTATGAAATGACTTCACATCTTCTGTCAGTCCATAGAGAAGAGCCCCATCTCGGTCAACCTTCCCTCATAAGACATGCTCTTTAATCCAAGCAGAATCCTGACGAATCACCCTTGCATCCTCTTGAAAGCTTCCATGTCCTTCCTACAATGAGGTGACCTGAACTGAACACAATATTCCAAATGTGGTCTAACCAGGGTTTAATAGGGTAGTAACATTATGCCGTGGGCCTTGTACTCAGTCCTCCAATCAAAGATGTCCAACACACTATACACCTTGGATTACCCTGAACCTGCTGCATGGACTGAAGCCGTATGGACAACAGTGTGTTCGACACAATTCCCTCTCCTGCCCCACCCTGTTTCATCTCCCCCTCAGAACATTGTTCTACTCCTTTGTCTCTCCAGCTTCAGCTTAAAAACGTCAATGTTACCCGTTGTTGCAGACACTGCTCCCAGAGTAGAGCCGGGGAATTGGTGGGAGGGGAACCTCACTCGTCACTGTCAGCACAGGGAGAGACAGAAGGAGATGTGAACACTTACCCAGTTCTCGCATGTCGATCTCCCTCAGGGCAGAGTCCAGCTCACGCATAGCCTCCTCTGGAATAAATACAACAAGCTATAACATATCCGGAGCTGTCCGTGTTAGGTATTTCCCGGCACTTTGTGTAACATCCCCATTGGGCAGAGAATGGACATTGCGCTGGTGTGTAATGAGTGAACCGTATTACAAGAGGTGACTGTAAAAGCCGGCTTACTGGACAGACATAGCTTATACCAGGAAGGGAGCGAGAAGACACAAAGTCCCTGCTGGTCTGACATCTAATAAATGAACCAGTTTAAGTCTTTTTTTGTGAACTTTACTTATCTGAGCTACGTGTTTGTGATTTTGCTGCTAGTAAGTTTTTGCTGCCCTTGTGCGTCCATGTATTTGTGCATATGACAATACGGACAAGTACTTGTGCTCGATCCTGTGGAACAGGATCAAAGTTTTTGATGACATTTCAATATCCAGCACCAGCAAAGTGTCAGTGATCATGGGGTCAGCAGCTAAAGAGAGTTTTTTCTTATATCTATCTTCCACAAATTGTGCGTCCACTTCTTCCATCCCACCCGCGGAACTGTGGATTCCAGATTACCCAGGTCCTTTGTTAGAAGTAACTGTTCTGATCTCTAGTCTCTAAAACTCAGTGAGTGGAGGAAGTTCAATAAATCCCTCAGGTTTCAGAAAAGACAGGACCAATCCTTCTGGTCCCTGCTTTCTGCCTGCTGTCGAGCTGTGTCCTGCCTCTCCATCTGCTTATCAGTCACCTCCCAAGGAATTTCACCCCTTCTGTCAATTCCACCGAAAATGGAAATATTACCGTAATGGAGGAGACTCTTCTCATTCCACCACAATTAAGGCAGCAAATAATTTGTCTGATTAACACTGTCTGCTCTCCAGATGTTATGGAGACTTTAGGATTGTTCAGTGACTCTATCCATCTCAATGTTTAATGAAGTTGGGATTTACTGGGAGAATTGAGCGCCTGGTTCACCTAAACACTGCATTGCTGAACACACTGAGGTTGGAGCAGAGGTGTCGTCCTCCTTCACTGCCCTCGGAGAGTGGCAGCAGAGACCCTGACCATGATGGGAGATCCAGCTACATTCTGTAATCAGCCCTGCCATGGCCAATCTCTGAGGTCTCAGTACTGTGCTGGGGTTTGGTTGAGACCAGACTGCACAGAGAGAGAAAATTCGCATTGAAGTCACTCACCTGCCCCAGCAGAATGGAGGGCAACCAGAGACAACACGACCACCAGCCCAAACAGAGAGACCGTCTTCATGATTGCAGCCGCAATGTCGAGTGTTGAGCTGTCATTCCTCCCGCACTTTAAATACCCTCTCAGAGGGTATCGCATCTCAGAGGAGGTGCCCCTACTATCACCTCCCCCCTCCACACACACACACACACACACACACACACACACACACACACACACACACACACACACACACACACACACACACACACACACACACACACACACACACACACACACACACACACACACACACTCTTTTACTGAGCAGTGGTGCCCTGGGGAAGAAGCACTGGCTGTCCACTCTGTCTATTCCTCTTAATATCTCATACGCCTCTATCATGTTTCCTCTCTCCAAAGAGTAAAGCCCTAGCTCCCTTAATCTCTGATCATAATCCATACTCTCTAAACCAGGCAGCATCCTGGTAAATCTCCTCTGTACCCTTTCCAATGCTTCCACATCCTTCCCATACTGAGGCGACCAGAACTGGACACAGTACTCCAAGTGTGGCCTAACTAGAGTTTTCTAGAGCTGCATCATTACATTGCGTCTCTTAAACTCTATCCCTCGACTTATGAAAACTAACACCCCATAAGTTTTCTTAACTACCCTATCTATCTGTGAGGCAACTTTCAGGGATCTGTGGACATGTACCCACAGATCCCTCTGCTCCTCCACACTATCAAGTATCCTGCCATTTACTTTGTACTCTGCCTTGGAGTTTGTTCTTTCAAAGTGTACCACCTCACACTTCTCTGGGTTGAACTCCATCTGCCACTGCTCAACCCACTTCTGCATCCTATCAATGTCTCTCTGCAATCTTCGACAATCCTCTACACTATCTACAACTCCACTAACCTTTGTGTCATCTTCAAACTTGCCAACCCATCCTTCTATCCCCCTATCCAGGTCATTAATAAAAATCACGAAAAGTAGAGGTCCCAGAACAGATTCTTGTGGGACACCACTAATCACAAACTTCCAATCTGAATGTACTCCCTCCACCACAACCCTCTGCCTTCTGCAGGCAAGCCAATTCTGAATCCACCTGGCCAAACTTCCCTGGATCCCATGCCTTCTGACTTTCTGAATAAGCCTACCATGTGGAACCTTGTCAAATGCCTTACTAAAATCCATGTAGATCACATCCACTGCACTACCCTCATCTATATGCCTGGTCACCTCCTCAAAGAACTCTATCAGGCTTGTTAGGCACGATCTGCGCTTCACAAAGCCATGCTGATTGTCCCTGATCAGACCATGATTCTCTAAATGCCCATAGATCCTATCTCTAAGAGTCTTTTCCAACAGCTTTCCCACCACAGATGTAAGGCTCACTGGTCTATAATTACCCGGACTATCCTTACTACCTTTTTTGAACAAGGGGACAACATTTGCCTTCCTCCAATCTGCCAGTACCATTCCTGTGGACAACGAGGACTTAAAGATCCTAGCCAGAGGCTCAACAATCTCTTCCCTCGCCTAGTGGAGCAGCCTGGGTAATATTCCATCAGGCCCCAGGGACTTATCCATCCTAATGTATTTTAACAACTCCAACACCTCCTCTCCCTTAATATCAACATGCTCCAGAACATCAACCTCACTCATATTGTCCTCACCATCATCAAGTTCCCTCTCATTGGTGAATACCGAACAGAATTATTCATTGAGGACCTCGCTCAATTTCACAGCCTCCAGGCACATCTTCCCACTTTTATCTCTACTCGGTCCTACCTTTACTCCTGTCATAATTGAAGAATACCTTGGGGTTTTCCTTTACCCTACTCGCCAAGGCCTTCTCATGCCCCCTTCTTGCTCTTCTCAGCCCCTTCTTAAGCTCCTTTCTTGCTTCCTTATATTTCTCAATAGACCCATCTGATCCTTGATTCCTAAACCTCATGTATGCTGCCTTCTTTCAACTGACGAGATTTTCCACTTCACTTGTCACCCACGGTTCCTTCATCCTACCATTCTTTATCTTCTGCACGGGGACAAATTTATCCCTAACATCCTGCAAAAGATCCTAAAACATCGACCACATGTCCATAGTACATTTCCCTGCGCAAACATCATCCCAATTCACACCCACAAGTTCCAGCCGTATAGCCTCATAATTTGCCCTTCCCCAAATAAAAATTTTCCTGTCCTCTCTGATTCTATCCTTTTCCATGATAATGCTAAAGGCCTGGGAGCGGTGGTCACTGTCCCCCAGATGCTCACCCACTGACAGATCTGTGACCTGACCTGGTTCGTTACCTAATACTAGATCTAGTATGGCATTCCCCCTAGTCGGCCTATCAACATACTGTGACAGGAATCCATCCTGGACACACTTAACAAACTCTGCCCCATTTAAACCCTTGGAACTAAACAAGTGCCAATCAATATTAGGGTAGTTAAAGTCGCCCATGATAACAACCCTGTTATTTTCACACCTTTCCAAAATCTGCCTCCCAATCTGCTCCTCGGTATCTCTGCTGCTACCAGGGGGCCTATAGAATATCCCCAGTAGAGTAACTGCTCCCTTCCTGTTCCTGACTTCTACCCATACTGACTCAAAAGAGGATCCTGCTACATTATCCACCCTTTCTGCAGCTGTAATAGTATCCCAGTCTAGTAATGCCACCCCTCCTCCCCCTTTTCCTCCCTCTCTATCCCTTTTAAAGCACTGAATTCCAGGAATATTGAGAATTCATTCCTGACTTGGTGCCAGCCAAGTCTCTGTAATGGCCACTACATCATCATTCCATGTATGTATCCAAGCTCTCAGTTCTTCACCTTTGTTCCTGATGCTTCTTGCATTGAAGTACACACACTTTAGCCCTTCTACCTTACTACCTTTACACCCTTTGTTCTGCTTCTTTTTCATCAAAGCCTCTCTATGTGTTACATCTGGCTTTACTCCATGCACTTCTTTCACTGCTCTATCGCTCTGGGTCCCATCCCCCTTGCAAATTAGTTTAAACCCTCCCATTATCTTTGTCCATTGTCACGAGAGTAATCATCAGGTTGCTAATCAGGTTCCAGGTAACAACCAATCAAGATAATGTCAGACCTCAGCTCCAAAACCACATAATGTTAAAGCTTTTGTTGTTGTTCCATTCCTTGACTTCATGATCAACTGACCCCAGTCGTAAAGGATAGACACCAAGCACACTGGTGCCACACAAGGCTGAGATCTCAGCCCTCCATTCTACTCCCTGCAGCCCAAATCCGTTCTATCTCCATCTAGAAGTTTACAGATGATGCCATCCTAGTGGTCATATCTCAAATAACAGTGATTCGTTCAGGAAAGATGTAGTGAGCTTAGTAGCATCGAGTTGTATCCATGTCAGGCAAAAAAAAAAGAGCAGGTCATAGACTTCAGGAAGGAGAGAGGTGTACAAGTTACTGTCTACATCAGCAATATTGAGGTTGCGAGCTTCAAATTCCCAGGAGTGAACATCAATCGTAGTCTGTCCAAGTCCAGCCCCATTGATGCCACAGACAAGAGAGCTCACCAATGCCTCTACTTCCTCAAGGGGTTAAAGAAGTTCAGCATGTCTCCATCAAGCCTTACCAATTCCTATCGAGGCATCACAGAAAGTGTCATCTGGTTCGGATATGGCTCAAGTACTGAGTGAGAGACACTGGAGCGGGTCAATAGTTCACAGACTTTAATGTAAACAGTGTTAAAGTGAAAAGAAAACAATAAACGTCAGGCCAAACAAGGCTGTTAACGAAAACACTCAAATGGAAAATGAAGCCTACACTGTGGCTGAAAAGAACAACTAATTATTAAACGAATACCACTAGTCTTCAGTCAGTTGACTCGACAGTCCAATTTCTCAGGCAGGGCCGGATGCAAAAAGACAGAGGGACTGTGTCCAAGTCTCGACAAATATTACGATGGAATGAATGGAATTACATACTATCACAATGAAATAATAATTAGCTGACACATGCATATTCACGAGTGCATTTGCCAAATCTGCTGCGCTGCCGAATCCGTGGTTGTGACAGAAAGCTTTCTATCTGGATGCAACATGCTCTACAGAGAGCTGTGGACACAGCTCATCCCGTCATGGAAACAGTTTCTCCTCCATAGACTCTGTCCACACTTCTTGCTCCCTCAGTAAAGCAGACAACATAATCAAAAATGCCACTCACCTGGGGCACCAGCCTCAAGGACATCTATGAATCCATGGTTACAAGACTAATAAATGGTGGTTTCATGCACAAGGTGAAATTATAGTAGTTCGTCTGACATTGAGACCACCTTTTGCATTTTTCCTTTCCCCTCCCAATATTTCTCTCTTTTCCCCACTCATTCTCAGGTTCACACTTCCCCACAGATTTTCTCCATCCACCCCTGTTCCCACATCTGGAACCAGCTGTACTCTTGGCCACCCTGTTTTTCCTGCCCCAACCCTATTCCTGCCATCATAAACAGCTTTTTCTACTAAAGGAATGCAGTTTCCCAATTCAGAGCCAATGGCCTAACCCCCATATTTCAGGATGAATCTGCGTACCCTGTGTGAAGAACTCCCTCTTTTCCCTAGTGTGTGATCCAGTGGGACCAACTATCACCAACTCTGCTTCCTCCCACACACCTAGTCTGCCCACATTCACACTGCAGCAGGCCACACAGAAACTCAACACCATGTATGATCTGGGACCAGTCTTCAAATCCCAGTGATCAGAACTGCAGGTGCTGGAAATAGTCAGCAGTTCAGGAGGTTTCTGGGGCCTGAGAGAGACTTTATGTTTCTGCTTTATAACCTCTTCCTAGATCTTTAAACACCAGATCCCTTCTACATCTAACACAAATGACTTCCACCTAACATCATTTCTATTTGCATTTCAACATCAGAAAAGTTTATTCCTGCTTGATCCCTGTGCTTTCAACTCGAGGGTCCCATCCTCCTGTTGAGGAAATCCTGATTTGGTGACTTTTATGCTGCATATTTTCCAGTATCTCCTTATCACATTGAAGGACACCATTTCCCCATTGACAATGGCCATATGTCAAAGGGAACTGATTTCATCCATTCTGCTCTCACCCACACTCTTTCACATGTCCATCAATTCCCCCCAGTTCTCCCCCACCCACGTACACCTGGGCTAATTTAAAGGAACAATCAACCTCCCAGCCTGTATGTCTATGGGGAGGAAAACTGAACACCCTGGGGAGAACCACAATCACAGGGAGACATTGCAAACTCCAACCATGGATCAAGATCAAACCTATCTCTTTAGAGTTGTGAGTCAGAAGAACTAAGGTCAGTCACTGTGCCCATCAGCTTCCTGTTGGACTACATTCATTTAGTTAAGATTTTAGTCTCCTGGTATTCAGCTCCCCAATAGATTCACCCACTCTGCCTCCACAGCCACTGACAGTTTTCACTTCCACAACATCCCTCAAGAAAAAATTCTGACCTATGATCGAACCTCTGCCCATTCCTCTCCTCACCTCTCCATATCCCTCCTTTACTGATCACCCTGAAACAACCTTTCTCACCCAGCCTGCTTCTTCACTTGTGATGGATATTCACTTTCCAGGTCCCAAGAGGCTAAGGTTATTGCTAACCTCAACTTTCTCAAAAATTCGCATAAACATTCCAAAAGGTCAGAGTTATTTTTGATAAAGTTAAATTTCTCACCAGTATACCTTATTCAGGCTTTTGTTGTAAATAATTAAACAATCAAGTCTTGTAGGCCCAAGTTAAATCAACATCAGACAATGGGATTATGTTAATTGTCCTCCACCAGTCTAGACAACTATAGCTGAGTTATCTCTACCATTGTGACTGATTCAAGGAAGCGTGTAGGCCAGGTTGATTTTATATACTTAACAAATCAAATGTGGTCTCAGGTACAGTTGATCAATAAATAGTGGAATATTTTTTGTACTTAGACAGTTAGCCTCACAGCATTAACTCTGGTTGTCTGGGGTTTCTGTCCCCAGAAGCTTTTAGACCAACTGTGTGAATTACATTGTCCAGGCAAAGGTATGTAAAAACATTACAAGCAGAAAGTGTCAACCAACAACGCAACTATATAAATGTGAGAAAGAAGTGAGGATTGTTAAGAATGACATGGAAAATGACAGAAATATGAACTAGAATTCCTTCCTCAATCTTTCGGTTTCTGGAATGGATAACTTGTTCATTTGCAACTCATTGATACATTTTTCTATTTTGTAAGAATTGCACCTGCATTTATAAATCATTTGTATCTTATAAATCTTTTGTAATTCAGGAATCTTTTATAAATTAGAAACGCCCCCCCCCCCCCACCACCACTCAAATAGTGGGTATTGTCAGCTAGACCTGACCAGAATGACTAGGGAAGTAGGCTAGTATTTGAAGAGTAGGTTGATACATTATACTCCAATAGCTATATTGCAAAGGGCTTAAATCTCTTTTTGAGTTTAGGGCTTTGTAAGCAGTGGATCTAATTTCATCACACACTGTCCCTCTGTTCTTACAGCCTTCTCAGTTGTGTTCCTCCAACCTCGCATTGCTCACTCCTCCTATTCTGGTCCTCGCTGGCTTTCCAAATCTCCCTCTGATACCCTGCAAGACGTTGACCACCATTGGTGCTCTGTACATGCCCACTGTCGATGCTATTCATTGCTTCATGAAAATCAAATCACCACCGCGAGGAGTCAACGCTCTCCCCCAGGGTGCAGTGGAGCTATCTTCCAGAAATACACTCTAGTGAGCACCAGCACTGTGTGAAGATCGCCACAGTTTATGTCTTTGGTTCTGAACTATGAAAGAACAGTAAGTGTCCTGGATGGTTCACATAGAGTCACTCGCCCAGGCTGCTCCAACAGAAGCTGTAATCAGGTTGTCCCAGTGAAAGGGCCAACTGTAAAACCTCCACTTGATCAATTTTTGATGCACAAGGGTAACTGATTCTCACTGGCCATTACTGAGTATGCCAGAATACAATGCAACTTCTCTCACTGCTCCTCCAGCTACTGCTCACCCAGAGCCAGATATAATTTAAAGGGCAGGATCTCCTGGGTTGGGATCTCAGGGTTGCTACCCATGTCATGTGCTACTGAGGCCAGAACTAGGACGATTAGACAGCTTAACACGTGGCTAAGCAGTTGGTGTAGGTAGGAGGGTATAAGATTTTTGAATCATTGGGTTCTCTTCCAGGGAAGGTGGGACCTGTAAAGATGGGGCTGTTTGCACTTGAACTGAAGGGGGCTAATATCTTAGCGAGAAGGATTGTTAATGCTGTATGGTGGGGTTTAAACTAGAGTTGCAGGGTTGAATTGAATTGTATTGAATTGAATTGAATTGAATTGAATTGAATTGAATTGAATTGACTTTATTTCTTACATCCTTCACGTACAAGAGGAGTAAAAATCTTTATGTTACGTCTCCATCTGAATGTACAATGTGCAATCATAGTAATTTACAATAATTTATAATAAATAGAATGGTCAATATAATATAAAATACACTCAAATCAGCGTGAGTTTATCAGTCTGATGGCCTGTTGGAAGAAGCTGTCCCGGAGCCTGTTGGTCCTTGCCTTTATGCTGATGGCAGCAGCTGGACAAGATTGTGGTTGGGATGGTTTGGGTCCCCAATGATCCAATGGGCCCTTTTTACACACCTATCCTTGTAAATATCCTGAATCATGGGAAGTTCACAACTACAGATGTGCCGGGCTATCTACACCACTCTCTGTAGAGTCCTGAGATTAAGGAAGGTTCAGTTCCCATAGCAGGCAGTGATGCAGCCAGTCAGAATGCTCTCAATTGTGCCACTATAGAAAGTTCTTCGGATTTTGGGGCCCATACCAAACTTCTTCAACCGTTTGAGGTGAAAGAGGCGCTGTTGTGCCTTTTTCACCACACAGCTGGTGTGTACAGACCACATGAGGTCCTCGGTGATTTGGATGCCGAGGAACTTGAAGCTGTTTACCCTCTCAACCCCAGATCTATTGATGTCAATAGGGGTTAGCACATCGCCATTCCTCCTGTAATCCACAACCAGCTCCTTTGTTTTTGTCAAACCAAAGTGCCAGAACAGTTAGTGCAGAGGTTGTGGGGGCAAATGTTGGTAAGACCTCAGACAAAGTTAGAAATCAAGAGGTTGAGCATGGTGTGACTAGTGTCCTGAGCTGCCTATATTTAAATGCAGTAAGTATCATAGGAAAAGCGGATAATAGTGTTGAAGATGAGGTAGCTAGTTTACAAATGGAGGGAATGTGTAGTGAGGAGAGGGTGCTGATAGGGCAAGATTGCAGTCAACATTATGAGTTGCAACATAAAAGGCAGACAAAATCGAAAAGGGTGAACACAGGACTGATGTGCTTGTACCTGAAAGCATGTAGAATATGGAATAATGTAGATGAACTACATTGCCTATAAAAAGTATTCGCCCCTCCCTCCTTGGAACTTCTCATTTTTTATTGTTTTGCAACATTGAATCACAGTAGATTTAATTTTGCTTTTTTTTGACATATCATCAGAAAAAGTCTTATGCCAAAGTGAAAACAGATCTCTACAAAGTACAAGATTCCCCAAAGATTGATTTGCAGGAATTGTTTGTGGTGAGGAAGGCAAATGCAATGTTAGCATTCATTTCAACAGGACTAGAATATAAAAGCAAGGATGTAATGTTGAGACTTTTTAAAGCAGTGGTAAGGCCTCATTTAGAGTATTGTGACCAGGTTTGGGCCCCTTATCTTAAAAAGGATATGTTGAAACTGGAATTGGTTTAAAGGAGCTTCACAAAAATTATTGCAGGATTGAATGGTTTGCCATTTAAGGGACGATTGATGGCTCTGGGCCTGTATTCACTGGAACTCAGAAGAATGAGGGGTGACCTAATTGAAACCTACCAAATAGTGAAAGGCTTTGATAGAGTGGATGTGAAGAAGATGATTCCTTTGAGGGGGAGGGGGAGTCAAAGGCCTGAGGACACAACCTCAAAATATAGGGCTGTCCTATAGGAATTTCTTTATCCAGAGTGTGATGAATCCGTGGAATCACAGGCTGCTGTGGAAGCCAAGCCTTTATGTATTTTTAAGGCAGAGGTTGATAAATTCCTGATTGGTCAGGGCCTGAATGGATACAGGGAGAAGGAAGGAGATTGGGCTTGAGGGGAAAATTGGATCCGTCATGATGAAATGGCAAAACGAACTCCATAGGCCAAATGGATTAATCCTGCTCCTATATCTTATGGTCTTGTGTTCTTAAAAGATTAACAGTGCAGTGAGCATTCATAAAGGGTTCTCAGATAGGGACTATCGTGACCCAGCAGCATTATAGAACACGTGTTCTCCACACAGATACCCGACAGAGTCCTCACTGGCCATGTGACATACAGATCTGGTGAACACAGAACGGCTGAGTATCAATACAGATCGTATTTATCTCTGCTTTCTTATCAACTCTGTGCAAAATCAACTTTGCTTTATTCCCTCAGTTCAGATGAAGTGTACTCTAGGACTAAAAATTCATTATACACACTAACTGATAAAATTTATGGAGACATTTCACTGATGGGAAATTTGCATTCTGCTATCATGAAACGCACCAGCCTCCCAACACAGGATGAAGGTGGGATTTGAACCTTCACTGAAGTGACACAAAAACATGCTTGGAATATTCAGCAGTTTAGTGGAACTAATTCTGATGACATGTCTTCAGAATGAACCTTTAACACCCTTTGCTGTTGCCACAGATGCTGTCTGACCTGATGAGAGTTGACAGGTTTGTCTCTTTTCAGTTTTAACAATCAACATTTCAATTCATTTACAAGCAGGAGCATAATGTAAAAGCCAAGCAGGGAATGAATGTCCAGCATCATTGTTCAAGGTCTTTCAATGTGAGCTGCCCAGTGCACTCACTGCTCCCCCATTGTTCAGGACCAAACATGAAGAATGTGTTTCCTCACACAGTGATACAGCTCACCAGACCGCAGTTCCGGAAGGTGCTACCTTTATGCTTTGTGGGAGAGGTTTGACTCCTCGTGTTGGGGCTTTGATTTTCACAAGGCAATGAATAGCACTGCAGTGGGCATTTACACAGAACCACAGGAATCACAGTGTTACAGGGTATCAGAGAGAGAATTGTTCACACACTAAGGGTCAGAGTAGAGTGAGTTGAAGGTGGTTGGAGGGACACAAGTGATAAGATTTTAAAGGCTGCAGGTAAGTGGAGAACAGGAATGGTAAGACAGGCTGTTTCACAGTCAGTCATCTAAGACACTGGGATGAACAGACAGGGGTCTATGGTGGACACAGTGAATCACAGGTCAGAGTTGCAGGGCTGGGGGATGTGGTGGAGATGGACACTGTCCAAAGCTGTGGAGGCAGTGTGGGTGAATACAGCTGGAAGTTGAAGACCAACACCAGGACTGAAATCTTAAATAAATGGATGTAATCCAACTGGTAACAGTGACAAGCACAGAGACTAACATTAGTTTTCTGACTCACAGCTCAAGAGAGATGGGTTCAATCCTGATCTACAGCACAGTCTGTGTAGGGTTTGCACTGTCTCCCTGTGAGTGTGGTTTTCCCCAGAGTGCCTGGTTTCCTCCCACATTCCAGAGATGGGCAGGCTGGGAGGTTAACAGGTTCCTGTAATTACCATTGTGTAAGTGGGTGAAGGGGAAATTGAGGAGAGTCAATGTCCATGTGAGAGAGAGTATTTCACAGTGGAATGGGTGTGATTGCTTGGGGAGCACACAGTTTCTCCATGGGTACAATTGGGTCCTTCATTGATGTAAAAAAATACGGGGAGTTGGAGGATGCAGGAGATCCTTAATGAATATTTTGCTTCTGTGTTCACTATGGGAGGGACCTTGAATTTTACAAGAACAGTGTAAAACTGATATTCTAGAACATGCCATTGTGTCGCAACTTTTGAAAAACTTAAGAGTAGTTAAGTCTCGAGAACATTATATGATATGCCTCAGGTTACTATAGAAAGTGAGGGAAGAGTTTCCTGCATATTTGGTGATAATTTCTCTGTTTTCCCTGGCCAAAGAGCAATTACCCTTCAACCATCAGGCTCCTGAATGTGGTGGATAATTTCTCTTGCCTCAAAACTGACCTAAATCCGCAAGCATTTTGGTTGTTCGTCAGTCTGTGTTTGGGTGTAGTTTTTCATTTATTCTGGTGTGTTTCTTTGTCTGATTGCAAATACCAGCAAGAAAATTAATCTCATGGTAGCATATATAAGACCGTAAGGCCACAAGAGCCAGGAGCAGAATTAGGCCATTATGCCATTATGCCATTAGGCCATTCAGTCCATCAAGTCTGCTCTGCCATTTCGTCATAGCTGATCCATTTTCCCTCTCAATCTCATTCCCTGCCTTCTCCCCGTTACCGTCCACATCCTGACTAATCAAGAACTTATCAACCAGCATGTTAAATGCACCCAATGACCTGTCCTCCACTGCTTCCTGGGGCAACAAAACCCACAGATTCATCACCCTCTGACAATAGAAATTCCTCCTCTTTTCCATTCCAAATGGATGTCCCTCCATTCTGGTGTTGTGTCCTCTGGTCTGAGCCTCCACCATTATAGGAATCATCCCCACCACCATTAGGGAATTCTGCATGAGGTCTCCCAAGTCCCTCTACGTCTCAGATTTTTTGAATTTTCTGCCCATTTTGAAAATAATCTACGCTTTTGTTCCTCATACCAAAGTGCATGCCCATATATTTCCCTACACTGTATTCCACCTGCCGCATATTTGCCCATTCTGCTAACCTGTTTAAGTTCTTCTGTAGACTCCCTGCTTCCTCAACATTACCTGCCCCTCCATCTACTTTTGTATCATCTGAAAACCTGCCGACAAAGCCATAAATTCCATCATCCAAATCATTGATGTTTAATGGAAAATGAATCAACAATGTCCTCTGTGGAACACCGGTAGTTGCTGGCAGGCAGCCAGAAAAGGCTCTCTTTATTCCTACTCTTTGGCTCCTGCCATTCAGCCGATCCTCTACCCATGCTAGTATCTTTCATGTAAAACCATGCGCTCGTATCTTGTTAAATCTTCTCATATTATCTGAAAATCCAAGTACACAACATCCACCAATTCTCCTTCATCTATCTTACTTGTTATGTCCTCAAAGAATTCCAATGGATTGCTCAAGCAAGATTTTCCTTTAAGGAAACCGTGCTGACTTTGGCCTATTTTATCATTTGTGTCCAAGTGCCTTGAGACCTCCTCCTCAACAATCAACTCCAACATCTTCCCAACCACTGAGGTCAGACTAGCTGCCCTATAGATTCCATTCTTTTCCTCCTTCTGTTCTTGAAGAGTGGAGTGACTTAGTCTGGCTGCCACTTCCTTGTTCCTCTTTACTACCCCTCCAGCCCCCTGATATCTACTGCTGCCTCTCTTTTACTCTTTATACAGTCTACCTGAACCTTTTGGTATCCCCTTTGATACCACTGACTGTCTTACCTTCATATTTGATCTTTTCCCTCCTTATGGCTTTTTAGTTGCCTTCTATTGGTAACTAAAAACATCTCAATCCTCAAACTTTACACTCATTTTTGCTCTATTATTTGCCTTCTCTTTTGCTTTTATGTTGTTTTTGTTTTCCATTTTCAGCCATGGTTGCATCAACCTGCCTTTAGTGTGCATCTTCTTCTTTGGGATGTATCTATTTGTGCCTTCTGAATTGCTCCCAGAAACTCCAGCCACTGCTGTTCTGTTGTCATCCCTGCCAATCCCACTTCCAATCAACTTTGACCAGCTCCTCTCTCTTGCCTCTATCATTCTCTTTATTTATTTACTGTTGAGATATAGTGTGGAGCAGGACCTCCCAGCTATTCAATCCATGCTAGCCAGTGACCCCGATTTAACCCGAGCCTAAACTTGGAGCAATTTATAATAACCAATGAACCTACCAACCAGTACATCTTTAAACTGAGGGAGAAAACTGGAGCGCCCGGAGGAAACTCACGGGAGAACATAAAAGCTCCATACGGAGAGTGGTGGGAACACTGCAATACCAATACATCTGACTTCAGCTTCTCTCCCTCAAACTGTAGGGTGAATTCTATCATATTATGATCATTGTCAACTAAGGGTCCCTTTACCTTAAGCTCCCTAATCACATCTGGTTCATTACAGAACACCCAATCCTGAGCAGCCTATTGTAGAGCAGCTTGGCTTAACAACAAGCTGCTCTACAAAGCCATCCCACAGGATTTCTTCACGTACTCTTCTTGGCACCTAGCACCAAACTGATTTTCCAAATATACCTACATATTGAAATCTCCCATAATTATTCTGACATTACACTTTTGGCATGTATTTTCTATCTTACAAGGTAATTTGCCTGAAACTTGCCCTCGAGTATTTTACACCACCATTCCCTTCCCCACAGATTGGTCCCAACTCACTTCCCCTCTTCTGACAGTCCAACTGTGATTAAACATTCAATCAACACTCTTAATGGTGTCCTTGCTTAAGCGCCCATCGGTATTTTCTGTGAGCCCCTGTAGAAAGTTTGTTCAATGAAAGGATGCTGTGTTGATGTTCCTGACGTAAAACGTTTCATTGAGATTTACCAGTCAACCCATTCATCAGTCAGTTTCCCTTCTGCCCCTTGTTGAGATAAACATAAATCGGAGCTTCGGTTAAATCACCCTCAGCAGCAACAGAAATGGTGTAAGCAGACAGGTGTTGAGAAAGGGCAGTGGATATTGTACACATTAAGGAAAGGAATAGATGGTGCTCGTTACACTGAGTGACCAGGGTACCATGGTACAGCTGTGTCAAGCGCAACAAACACTGATTGGCCGTGTTCCAGAACTTCGTAATGCGAGCCAAAAGTAGTAACTAAATCTCAGGAAATGAGGAACAACTGCTTCATGCATTTGCACTTATTCTATTTAAATTGCTTTACTTAAGTTATAAGTAAGTTATAAGAAGATGTTCTATAGGTCAGTTGTGGAGAGCGCCCTCTTCTTCGTGGTGGCGTGTTGGGGTGGAAGCATTAAGAAGAGGGACGCCTCACGTCTTAATAAGCTGGTAAGGAAGGCGGGCTCTGTCGTGGGCAAAGTACTGGAGAGTTTAACATCGGTAGCTGAGCGAAGGGCGCTGAGTAGGCTACGGTCAATTATGGAAAACTCTGAACATCCTCTACATAGCACCATCCAGAGACAGAGAAGCAGTTTCAGCGACAGGTTACTATCGATGCAATGCTCCTCAGACAGGATGAAGAGGTCAATACTCCCCAATGCCATTAGGCTCTACAATTCTACCGCCAGGACTTAAGAACTTTTTAAAAGCTATTATTAATGCTTTTTGAGATAGTGATTTAGATGCATATCATATTTTTTACTGAGTTAAGTATTGTATGTAATTAGTTTTGCTACAACAAGTGTATGGGACATTGGAAAAAAAGTTGAATTTCCCCATGGGGATGAATAAAGTATCTATCTATCTATACAGCATCCAGGCAAGCAAGGTAAGGAAGAAGCAGAGACACTGATTCCATCGCTGATAACAATAAGATGTATATTTGTGACATATTGCAGAATCATGATGTTCTGTTACTAATTCAATCTATGTTCCTATACATAGGAAAGACTGGCTGAACTCAATTGTTATTGGATCTAATCAGCATTTCTCTTTCAGGTTCTGCCCTGTGCCCAAAGCGGAACTGTGGGTCTGAACAGTTTGAAGTTTTTGACCACAGGCATGAACTGTAATTTAAAATATTGATCTTTAATCATTAGAGCTGGTATGATTTTCATATCTTGCACTTTAATGAAGTTGAGGTAGCTCAGGTGCACTGAGGAAGGAGAGGAGATTTTGAATGCAGTTGCAGAAATTTCACTTGTTAAAGCATCATCGACAATTCTTTATTGTCAGCACACGTAGATGAAGAGTTAGCGGAGTGGTTCAGAGTTTCTGCATTCATGAAACAGTCCTTTTCTCCCAGAGAATCAGATTGGTCAAACTGCACAGAAGACATAACTGGTGCATTCTCCCTCCTGTGGCATCTTTTGTTCTGCATTACACCAGGTCAGCATAATGAGTCCCGCAGTCCTGTATTACACCTGATCTATAGAATGAATAGATTAATTAGAACTGAAACACCAACAATTATTTTCTTCCCACAGACACTGCTCTACCCTTGTGGCTTGTTTTTTGCTCCAGTTTCCAGCATCTGATATGTCTTGTGACTGTCTAGAATGAATGGCTGTGTTGCCTAGATCAAATAGTGATTCATTACAAGGGCAAATAAAAATAAGACTGGGGACAAGGGGAGCGACCATTGTTAGAGTGGACCAGTGTTAGAGAGTGAGTAGCATTGGCTCTCAGGCTTGAGTGAGAATAGGCTTGGGCAAAGTATGTATCTGATACGTTTCTTTTTCTCTGTTCATTGTTTGTCTGTTAGTTCACAGTTAGAGCAATGAGAATGTCTCTGTGTTGTATTCTTTGTGTGAGACGTGGGAATTCTGGAAGACATCCAGCCTCCCAGATAAACACAATTGCACCAGGGGTACCGAGCTACCCATCCTCAGAGAATGTGTTAAGCAACTGGATCTGCAGTTCAATGACCTTTGACTCATATGGGTAACTGAGGAGGTGATAGATAGAAGCTACCGGAGGTAGTCACCCCTAGGCTGCAGGAGGTAGATACCTGGATGACCTTCAGAGGAAGGAAAGGAAATGGACAGCCAGTGCAGGAAGGACAGGCAGATAATGGGGCAAAATGGCACTCAGTGGGATGGGTTGTAGTGTAACAGGGGGACAAAATCAAAAATGGTGATGAATACAGCACTGAAGGTGTTATATTTGAATGTACACAGTATACAGAATAAGACAGATGATCTTGTAGCGCAGTTAGAGATTGGCAGGTATGACGTTGTGGGCATCACTGAATTATGGCTGAAAGAAGATTATGGCTGGGAGCTTAAAATCCAAGGATAAAGATTATTTTGAAAAGACAAGCAGGTAATAAAGTGTGTAGTGTGGCTTTCTTAGTAAAAAAAATATCAGATCCTTAAAAAAAGATGACAGAATCAGAAGATGGAGGATCTTTGTGGGTAGAATAAAGTAACTACAATGGTAAAAAGGTAATCTAGCCAATAGCATCAAAGGGGAGAGCAGTAATCCAGACTTCTGAGAATGTCAGGAGACAGAGATGAGTGAAGTTGTCATTACTAAAGAGAAGGTGCTTAGGAAACTGAAAGGTTTGAAGGTAGATAAATCACTTGGATCAGATGGTCTACACCCCAGGGTTCTGAAAGAGGTGTCCTGAAGAAATGGTGGAGACATTAGTATTGATCATTCAAGAATCAGTAGATTGTAGCGTGGTTCTGGAGGACTAGAATATTACAAATGTCACTCCGCTCTTCAAGAAGGGAGAGAGGCAGAAGAAAGGAAATTATAGATCAGTTAGTCTGACCTTAGTGATTGGGAAGATTTTGAAGTTGATTGTTAAGGATGCGGTTTTGGAGTACTTGGAGACACTTGCCAAAGTCAGCATTATTTCATGAAGAGAAAATCTTACCTGACAAATCTGCTGGAATTTTTTAAAGAAATAACTAGTAGGATAATCAAAGGAGAATTGGTGGATTCTGTGTACTTGCATTTTCAGAATGCCTTTGGCAAGGTGCTCCACATGAGGATGCTTAATAAGTTAAGAGCCCATGGTATTACATGAAAGCTGTTTGCATGGATAGAGGATTGGCTGATTGACAGGAGCCAAAGAGTGGGAATAAAGGGAGCTTTGTCTGGTTGGTTGTCGGTAATTAGAGGCATTCCACAGTGGTCTGTGTAGGGACTGCTGCTTTTGACATTGTATGTCAGTGATGGAATTGATGGCTTTGTGGCCAGGTTTGTGAATGATACAAGATAGGTTGTGCTTGAGGAAAACAGGAGACTACAGAATGACTTAGACAGGTTGGAAGAGTGGGCAAAGGTATGTCCTCATGGAGGATTTCTTAAACGTTTATTTGCAAGTTGAGTTGATGGTGAGGATGGCAAATGCAAAATTAGCATGAATTTTGAGAGGATTAGGATAAAAAAGCAAGGATGTAATGTTGAGGCTTATATGACACACAGTGTATTATCAGCAACATTCGGCCCCTTGTCTTTGAAAGAATGTGCTGACAGTGGAGACGGTTAAGAGGACATTGAGAAGAATGATTCTGGGAATGAAAGCATTACTAAATGAGGACTGATTGATGGCTCTGAGTCTGTAAAGGGAAATGTGGAGACCAAGCCATTAAGTATAGCTAAGGCAAAGCCTGATAGATTCTTGATTAGTTAGGGAATGAAGCGTTACGGGGAGAAAGCAGGAGCTCAGAGCTGACATGGAAATGGATCAGCCATGTTGTAATGACAGAGCAGTGTCAATGGGCCAAATGGCCTAAATCTGTTCCTATTTCTCATAGTCTTATTGTCTTATGTTCATATGTCTACCTTTGATGGCTCTGGATCTGTACTTGCTGGAGTTTAGAAGAATGATAGGGAGATCTCATTGAAATTTATCAAATTTTGAAAGGTCTGGATAGAGTAGATGTGGAGAGGATGTTTCTAGGATCAGAGGCACTGTCTCAAAATAGAAGGACATACATTTAGAATGGAGAAGATGAGGAATTTCTTTAGCCAGAAGGTGGTGAATTCATTGCCTCAGGCAGCTGCGGAGGGCAGGTCATTTGGCCTATTTAAGACTTCTTGATAAATCCAGGTGTAAATGGTTACAGGGAGAAGGCAGGAGAATGGGGTTGAGAAGGAAATGGATCAGCAATGATCAAATGGAGGAGCAGGCTTGATGGGCTGAATGGCCTAATTCTGCTCCTGTGTCTAATGGTCTTAATAGGCCCAAGAACACCACAATGTTGCCCTTTTAACACACACTCTCCCCCGGCACAAAGATCATTTCAGGGGTAACTGGGGATGGGCAACAAATGCTGACATTGTTTATTATGTCACCACTTGCTGAACAAACAAAACTGACGCATCTGAAGTTTCCTCACTCAGCATCAAACAAAGATCACACTTGGGACCAGAGAGAGGGCTCAGACCTTCACCCATTCAGTGCCATCCAGGCAACCCGCCCAACTCAGCTCTTTATTTCCTCACAACCTGACCTAAACTGCAACTGATGTCAGTCTTAGGACAGAACAAATACACCATCTTTTCTTATGACCTTTAACATCGAACAGTACAGGCCCCTCGGCTCACGATGCTGTGCTGACCTTTGAACCTATTCTTAAGATCAATTTAACCTTTCCCTCCCACGTAGTGCTCCATTTATTTTTAATCTATGCCCCTAACTAAGAGTCTCTTAATTTTCCCCAATCTATCTGCCTCAACCGTTGCCCCGGCAGTGTGTTGCATGCACTCACCATTCGCTGCATTAAACCTGACCCCAAGATCTCTCTGTTCTCCACACTTCTAATAATCCTGCAATGAACCACATATTCTGCCTTTGTTTGAACTTCTGAAGAGCACCACTTCATACTTTCTTGACTGAACTCCAGTTGCCACTTCTCAGCCCTGCTCTCCATCCCACCAACCCACGACAATCTTCTGTACTATCCACAGCACCACCAACCTTTACATCAAACTTACTACTCACCCTTCCGCATCCTCATCCAAATCATTTATAAAAATCATAAGGAGCAAGTGTCCCAGAACAGATCCCTGGAGAGAACACGGGTCACCGGCGTCCAGACAGAATTCACTCCACATACTGCCACCCTCTGCCTTTGCGGGCAAGCAAATTCTGAATTCACACAGGCAACGTTTCTGGATCTCCTGCCTCCTGATTTTCTGAATGACCCATATCTGGGAAACCTAGCACAAATGCCTTACTAAAATCCCTATACAACACATCTACTGGTCTACCTTTGTCAATCTGTTTTGTCACTTTCAAAGAATTCAGTCAAGTCTGAGGGGCATGATGTGCTCTTCATAAAGTCATGTTGACTACCCTTAATCAGACTATGTTTCTCCAAATGCTTGTTAATCCAGTCTCTAAGAATCCTTTCCAATCATTTGCCCACTGCAGATGCAAGGCTCACCGGTTTATAATTCCCAGGGTTATCCCTATTTCCTTTCTTGAACAAAGGACTAAAATGTGCCATCATCCGATCTTCTGGAACTACTCCTGTGGCCAGTGAGGACACACAGATCATTATCAAAGGCCAGCAATATTTTTCCTCACTTTCCTTTGCAATCTGGGGCATATTCCAACTGGCCCTGGGACTTCTCTATCCTGATGTGTTCTCAACATTTCCAGCATGTCGACTTTCTAATCATTGACATATTCTATTATATCAGCCTGCTTTACACAGTCCTCACACTCATCACAATCCCTCTCAGTGGTGAATACTTAAGCAAAATATTTATTAAGGACCTTCCTTTCCAGCTCCGGCTCGAGACACATTTTTCCTCTTCTATCCCTGATCGGACCTACCCTCACTCGAGACATCCTCCTGTTCTTCACTGATGTATAGGATGCCATGAGGGTTTCGTCAATCCTACTCCCCATTTTCATGCACCCTTCTAGCTCTCTTATGACCATTCTGAAGCTTTTTCCTGGCTACCATGTAACTCTTGAGTCCTGACTGATACTTGTTTCCTAAGCTTCTTTCTTCCTCTTGACTAGATGTTCCACATCTCTTATCAACCATGCATCCTCCCCACTACATTCCACTCCCTGCCTCAATGGGACAAACCTATCTAGAACCTCATCCAAATGCTTGCTAAACAGTGTCCACATTTTCATTGTGCTTTTTTCTGAGTATATCTTTTCCTACTTAATGCTCCCAAGTTCCTGTATAATAGCACCATAATTTGCCTTCCCCTATTTACTTTCCCATGCCATCTGCTCCAGTCTCTGTCCAAAGATATGGTAAAGGTTTGGGGGTTTTGTGACACTTGCTGCTTACCCACTGAGAAATCTGTCATCTGACCAGGTTCATTACTTACTACCAAACACAATATGGCCTCTTGTCTAGTCAGCCTATCTACCTATTGAGTCAATTAAACTCTAAACCACATATGCATGAGACATGAGATGAAAGCAGTAAGCTCTCCCATTCAGGGAGATAATGCAGTCTCCATGCACACAGAGCAGAGGTCAGGGTTGTACACATATCATGAAACTGTAAGCCTTCAGCTCCACTAGCCATGTTGTGACAGCATTTCACAGTGACCAATCTCCTCCTGAAGATATTGTCCCATCCCAGACAGTTTCCCCGATCTCCATTCGGTGGTTCACATTCCTCGTACTGGAAACCATCCAGCTCCTGGAGTGCCTCTTCTGAAATAGACAGACAATGACGTGTTGCTGTTCAGTTGACCTGATCTCTGTCATTGCCTCTTCACACAAAGCAGACATTTGTGAATATTTTCTGTTTTCCTCTTGGATTAGCCAGAACCTCCTGCACAGACTGAAGCCATTTCAACACAAATCCCTTCCAGCCCCACCCTGGTTCATCTCCCCGATCAGAACATTGTTCTAATTCTTTGTTTCCCCAGCATCCTCTTATAAATGTCAATGTTACCCCTTGTTGAAGATGCTGCTCCCAGAGTAGTGCCAGGGTAGTGGTGGAAGGGGAACCTCACCCTTCACCATCAATGTGGAGAGATACAGGAGATGTGAATACTTCCCCAGCTCTGGCATATTGAGTCCCGTGAGAGCTGAGTTAGTCCTGTGATCCTCATCTAGTGCCTCTTTTGGAATAAAGACAACAGGCTGTAATGGCTGATTGGCAGGTGGCAAATGGTGGCAATGAAGGGAGCCTTTTCTGGTTGGATGCCAATGTCTGGTAGTGTTCCACAGGGGCCTGAGTTGGGACTGTTGCTTTTTCCATTATACGTCGATGATTTGAATGAAGAAATTGATGGCTTTGCAGCAATGTTTACTGTGATATGATGATAGGTGGAAGGGCAGGTAGATTTGAGGAAGCAGAGAGACTACAGAAGGAATTAGGAGAATGGACACAGAGGTGGTAGATGGAATACAGTGTCCATAATTGTATTGCCATGCACTTTGGTAGAAGAAATAATGCATAGACTATTTTCTAAATAGAGAGAAAATTCTAAATCCTGAGGTGCAAAGGGTCGTGGGAGCCCTCATGCAGAATTCCTTAAAGGTTAATTTGCGGATTGAGTCGGTGGTGAGGAAGGCAATTGTGATGTTAGCATTCATTTTGAGAGGACTAGAATAAAAAGTAAGGATGTAATTTTGAGACCTCATAAAGCACTGGTGAGGCCTCACTTGGAGTATTGTGAGCAGTTTTGGGCCCTGATCTGGGAAAGGATCTGCTAACACTGGAGAGGAATCAGAGCAGGTTCACGAAAATAATTGTGGGAGTCAAAGGCATTTCATATGAGGAGTGTTTGATGGCTCTGGGCCATTTACTCAGTGGAATTCAGAAGAAAGAAGGGTGAACTCATTGAAACCTATTGAATTTTGAAAGGCCTCAGTAGTGTTGATGTGGAGAGGATGTTTCCTATGTCGGAGAGTAAAAGACCAGAGGACACAACCTCAGAGTGGAGGGACATCCGTTCAGAATGGAGATGAGGAGGAGTTTCTTTCGCCAAAGAGTGGTGAATCTGTGGAGTTTATTGCCATACTTGGATGTGGAGGCCTCGCCACAACCACGGATTCAGCAGCGCATCAGATTTGGCAATTGAACTCGTGAATATGCACGTGTCAGCTAATTATCATTTCATTGTGATAGTATTTAACTCCATTCATTCCGTCACAGTATTTGTCGAGACTTGGGCACAGCTACTCTTCGTTATCTGTATTCCGCTTTGTCTGAGAAATTGGACTGTCGAGTCAACTGACTCTGAAGGCTAGCGGTATTCGTTTTATTCGTAGTTGTTCTTTCCAGCCGCAGTGTAGGCTTCGTTTTCCATTTGAGAGTTTTAGTTAACGGCCCTGTTTTGGCCTAGCATTCATTGTTTTCTTTTCCCTTTAACATTGTTTGCATTAAAGTCTGAACTATCGACCCGCGTCAGTGTCTCTCACACCGTACTTGGGCCATATCCGCACCTGGTGACAGGCCTAGTCATTGGGAACATTTAAGGCAGGGGTTGATGGATTCTTGATTAGTCATGGCATGAAGGGATATGGGGAGAAGGCAGGAGATTGGGGCTAAGAGGGAAATGGATCAGTCATGATGAAATGGCGGACAAGACTCTTTGGGCAAAATGGCTGAATTCTGCTCCTACATCTTACGGTCGTATAGACCATTCACATTAACTGCACCGTTAGCATTCATAAATGGTCTAATAACAACATTATTTTTCACCGTACAGAAACACTTCAGAACATGTGTTATCCATACAGATACACAACGGTAGTCTCGTTGGTCTATTGATTTACAACACCTGATGCACACAGTAATGAATAACTTCAATATAGATTGTACATATCACTGCTTTCCTGAGAAATTTATGCAAACTTAACTTAGTCTTATTTCCTCAGCTCAGGTGAAGTGAATCAGAATGAATAACTCATTATAAACATTACCTGATAAAGTTTGTGGAGACATGTATTAATGAAAAATTTGCATTCTGCTATCGTCAAACACACAAACCTCCCAATACAGGATTATAGTGAGTTGAGGCCCCTCACTGCAGTGAAAAGTAAGAATATCTGAGGGACACTTGTCCTTAGCATCTGTGGAACCAATTATGATGACGTATCTTAAACATAAA
Source organism: Hemitrygon akajei (assembly GCF_048418815.1). NCBI lineage: Eukaryota > Metazoa > Chordata > Chondrichthyes > Myliobatiformes > Dasyatidae > Hemitrygon > Hemitrygon akajei. Next base: position 142,142,947 of record NC_133130.1, read on the forward strand.
ACTTTAACCCACTCTGCTGTTGCCACAGATGCTGCCTGGCCTGCTGAGTGTTTCCTGCTTCATCTCCTTGTGAACTTTATAATCAACATTCCAGTTTAGTTACAACTAGGTCCAAATGTAAAGTGCCCGGCAGCATCATTTGGGGTCTTTCACTCTGAACCATCCAGTGCTCTCATTGACCCTCCATCATTCAATCACACACAGAAAATTTGCTCTTCACACAGTGAAACTGCTCACAGGTGTTTGGTTCCAGAAGATCGTTCCTCTGCACTTTGTGGGAAAGTTTTGACTCCTCGTGGTGGGGAGTTGATGTTCATGAACCTATGAATAGCACTGACAGTGGGCTTTGACACAGCATCACTGGTGTCACATGTTGCAGGGTATCAGACAGAGAATCACAGAGGCACCGAGGGGCAGAGTCAGAGGGGTGAACAGAGGGAGGATGGGAAATGTTCACAAATGAGAGGGTTTGAAAGGTGGAGGGAAATAGAGAAGCAGTGTTGGTGAGATAGGCTCTTCCGGGTCAGTCACCAAAGCCAGTGGGGTGGACGGAGAGGGGTGGGAGAGGATTCATTCTGATCAGAGGTCTGAGTTGCCAGCTGAGGAATGTATTGGAAATGAAATCTGTCAGAGGCTGTGGGGGCAGTATGGATGAAGTCTACAGGGAGATGAAGACCAACACGGGGTTAAAATCTCATATAAGTGAATGTAACACAACAGGAAGCAGTGATGGTTTCAGTGCCTGACGTTAGTTCTTTAACCTCACAACGTCAGAGTGACAGGGTCGATCCTGACCCTGATACTGTCTGTGTGGGTTTGTACCGTCTCCCAGTGACTCTGTGGTTTACTCCTGGTGATCTGGTTTCCTCCCACATCCCAGGCTGGGAGGTTAATTGGCTCCTGTAAATCAGCCCTGGTGTAAGTGATAAGAAGGATAATTTGGGGTCAATTGCTGGACATTCAGAGAGAGTGCTTATGTTGCTGTTAAATGGGTGTAATGGGATTATTGAGACAGCCGGCAGTTACACTTTGGGTCCAATAGTCTTCCAGTGTTGTACAAAAATACAAGATAATATATGGGACGGGAGATGGGAAAACAGGATTTCGTCAAGTGGAGGAGGTGCCTTTCCAGAGAAAAGCACTGGGTTCGATCAGGAATCTTTTTATTTGAGACGATGAAAACTAATTTAGAGTTCCTGATTTTGTTTGGGTCGAAATACTTAGTCCTGGAGCTGAAAAGGATCTGTTTTTTGAAGATCTGTTGATGTAGACCAGAATCATTACATCTCTCTCACACCTCAGATACTGCCTGAACTGTTCAAAATTTACAGTATATGCAGTTCTGATCACTGGGGTTTAAAGTTTGGTCCTGGGTCACACAGGTCCCAATGTTCTCTCTGGCCTGGTGCAGTGGGAATGTGGGTAGACGGGGGATGGGGGAGGAAGCAGAGCTGGTGAAGGTGGGTCCCAATGGATCATAGACTGAGGCAAGAAGGGATACATCACAGTGGGAACACAAACCGATCCATAAATGTGGAGTAAAGAGATTGGTTCAGAACTGAGAAACTGCTTCCCTTCAGTATGACGAGCTGTCAATGATATCAGAATCAACGTCAGGGCAGCAAACACATATTGACTGGGAGTTCAGTGCATTCCAGAGGTGGACACGAGGGTGGATGGAGAGAACCTGTGGTGAAGTGGGAACCTGAGAATGAGTCTGGGAAAAGGGAGAAACACTGGGACAGGAAAGGGAGAACTGATCCAGAGGTGACCTCAGTGTGAAACAAACTTGTCTGAAGTCGTGGTGAACCTGGGATTATTTGAATCACCAATTTCCCCCTCTTCCTTCAGCACCACTACAATCTTGGGTCTGTTCATATTCTCCTGACTCTCTCAGATCAGCAGATTTCTTCATTTGAATAACAGGAACAGACTTAAGAAATGGAAGAACAATAAAAGCTTTTACATTATGTGGGGTGACAGTTGAGATTTGACGTTATCTCAATTGATTATTACTTGGAATCCAAAAAACCAACCTGGTGCTTACCAGAGTTACAAATGATAAAGATATTACTGGAAACTGAGGTAGGGAGGAACAGCTCTGAGATGTGATGATAAGAGGATATTCAAAGGCCGGGAGGAATGGCAGCTCACCACTTGACATCACAGCTGCAATAATAGATAGATAGATAGATAGATAGATAGATAGATAGATAGATAGATAGATAGATAGATAGATACTTTATTCATCCCCATGGGGAAATTCAACTTTTTTTCCAATGTCCCATACACTTGTTGTAGCAAAACTAATTACATACAATACTTAACTCAGTAAAAAATATGATATGCATCTAAATCACTATCTCAAAAAGCATTAATAATAGCTTTTAAAAAGTTCTTAAGTCCTGGCGGTTCTCCCTACTCGGGCTTTTGGTCGTGCTGTCTGTGGTCGCCCTCCATTCTGCTGGGGCAGGTGAGTGACTCCAACATCGATTCTCTCTTCCAGTGCAGTTTAGTCTCAGTCAAGTCCCAGAACAGTATTGAATCCTCAGGGATTGAGCATGGCAGGCAGAGGTGATGAGAGAATGTAGCTGCACCTCCCAAGTCACAATCTGTGTCTCTGCTGCCATTCTCCAAGGACAGTAAAGGAGGACGACACCTCTGCTCCAATCTCAGTGTGTTCAGCAGTGCTGAATGTGTTTAGGTGAAACAGCAGCTCAATCCTTCCAACAAATCCCAACTTCATTTATCATTGAGATGGATGGAGTCACTGAACAAACTGAAATTCTGAATAACACCCAGAAAGCAAAAGGTAGCAACCAATCAAATTATTTGTTGCTTTCAGTGTGGTGGGAAAAGGGAAAGTCTGTCCACACTAATGGTTCCATTTCTGGTGCAATTGACAGAGGGATAAAGTTAGTGGACCAGTGACCGATGGATTCAGGGGAAGGGGGTATACAGGTCAACAGTGGGGCAGAGACCACAGGCTTCAAAGATTGGTTCTGTCTTCTGTCAAACCTGAGAAAAACATTGAACTTCCTGCACTGCCCAAGTTTTAGATACCAGAGAACAGAACAGTCATCTTTGACAAAGTGCTCCGGGTGATCCAAGTGCAACAGTTCAGAGGGTGGGGTGGAGGAAGTGGACACACAATTTGTGGAAAATAGAATTAACAAGAAGTCAATCTTTAACTGATGACCCTGTCCATTGCTGAAAGTGTGCGGGTGTCAGGAATTGTGGAGAATTCTTGACCCAAAACTGCAGCAGCAGAGACTATTTAGTGGGGGTCAATGACTTCAAAAACAAACTGCAAAATTACAGTCTATGAGGGGCCACAAAACAAGAGAAAGCTGACATGGAAACAAGGAAATAGATGATGAGGAGCAAATGTATGAGGCTGGCTGTTTCATTTGAAAGAGCGAGTGTTGTGGGTGGGAGCTGGGTTTAAATAGGCTGCAGGTGATGAGTTGAAAATGAGGGGCAGGTGACTCCTGTTATCTGGGTGGAAACTAAGTGGTTCCAACTTGTGCAGGCCTGACAACAGGTGCTGGATACTGAAATGATATCAGAGTCACAGATGCAGGTCCACAGGACACTGGTGATGTTGACTAATGTTGTCATGTAGGTTGGTGCTGGTTCACTAATAAGACACCAGCCTGGCAGAGACACTGTGTCTTTTCACCACATTCCCATCTATTCATTACACACCTTTCCGTTATACCATGCACACATTGTCCATTCTGGATTCAGCTCAGTGGGGAACATTAAACAGAGGAGCAGGCAGCTGTTTCTGAAATAGTCAACACTGAGAGGTCAAGATGCCTTACAGCCTGTTGCATTTATTCCAGAGGAGGCTATGCGTGAGCTGGACTCTGCCCTGAGGGAGATCGACATGCGAGAACTGGGTGAGTTTTCACATCCCCTTCTGTCTCTCCCTGTGCTGACAGTGACGGGTGAGGTTTCCCTCCCACCACTTCCCCGGCTCTACTCTGAGAGCAGCGTCTACGATAACAGGTAACATTGATGTTATTAACCTGATGCTGGACAGACAAAGGAGTAGAACAATATTCTGAGGAGGGAGATGAGGCAGGTTGGTGCAGGGGAGGGAGATGTGTCGAACACTCAACTGTTGTCCAAGTGGCTTCAGCCCATGCAGCAGGGTAATCCAACATGGAAACAGCAAAGATTCCCAGCTGTCTGTATTGAATGTAGAAACAAACACAGTGATCAGCTCAACTGAACACAACACATTGCTCTCTGTCTATTACAGAAGAGGCACTGCGGAAGCTGGTTGGTTCCCAGTACGAGGTTCGCGAACCACTGGATGGAAATCTGGGTAAGAGTAGGCAATGGGACAATATCTTCAGGAAGAGGTTGGTCCCTCTGAAACTGTGGCTTAGCACAGCTAGTGGAGCTGGAGCCTCATGGTTTCGTGCACCGAGTTTGATCCTGACCTCCAGTGGTATCTGTGTGGGGTTTGGATCATTTCACTGATGGCCTGGAAGTCCTCCAGTCACTCCAGTTTCCTGCCATGTCTCAGGCATGTTCAGCTTAAAAGGTTAATTGTTCCTAGTGTGTGGGTGATTGACAGAATGGGCTTCTGGATAGCTTTGACCCATTAACACAGGGAAACAATCATAGGGTGAAGGAACCATGGTTGACAAGGTATGTTGACCATCAAGAGGACGAAAGAGAAATACAGGAGGAAACAGGTTGAAGATGCAGGTTTATGAAGGAAAGATCAGACATGGCCCTAGGAAGTTACAAGGTGACCACAAAGTCAACTAGGAATGGTCCTAGTAGAGCTGGAATGGGGCATGAGAATATCTTGGCACATACGATTAATGAAATGCCCATGGTATACCACACATACGTGAAGAGCAGAAGGATAACTAGAGTGAGTATAGGAGAAAGTCAGTTTAGGACAGATCAGGGATAGAAGCAGAAACATGTGCCTGGAGTCAGAGTGGGCAGGGGAGATTCCCAATGAATATTTTCAGTGAGAGGGTCCTGATGAACGTCAGGGTAGATTTATAAATTCCCAGATGACAGAAAGTTAGGTGGAGTAGTATAGAACATTGTTGCCAGTTACAGCAGGAAATTGATCGGATACCAAGCTGGGCTGAGAAGTGATGGATGAATTCAATCAGAAAAGTGTGAGGTGGTACAGTGTGGAATTGGAGTATTATGTTCAGTTCAGGATCCCTCCTCATATAAATGATGTGAGTGCTTTAGGGAAGGTGCAGAGGAGTTTTACCAGGATGCATCCTGGTTTGGAGAGCATGTGTTTTGTGGATAGGTTTAGCAATCCAGGGTTTTAGTCCTTGCAGCGAAAAAGGATGAGTGGTGAATTAATAGACACACATATTTGGGATGATAAGGGGCAAGGTCAAGTGGATATTCAGAGACAGTGTCCCAGGGCAGATAGGCTCATATGAGGGACCATATTCTCAGGTGACTGGAGGAAAGGCCCTGCTAGGTGTGATGGTAGGAGCATTTGAATTAGGGGCATTTAAGAGACTCTTAGATAGGCACATGGATGAAGGACAAATGGAAGGCTATGAGAGAGGAAAGGAAAAGGTTAGATTGATTTTAGAGAAGGTTAAAAGGTCCACCCAACATCGTGGGCCAAGGCACACGTCCTGTTCTAAGTTCTATGTTAAATGTCATAAGAAAAGTTGCTGGATTAGTTTGATCCTGAGAGTGACCTCAGTTGCATCTTGTTAGTTCAATCTGTGGGGAGTGAGATGCACGGGCTGCCTGGACCCCACTGAATGGGTGAGGGGCTGAGCAGTCTCCTCCTGGTCCAGTTGTGATCTTTGGTCTGGGCAGAATATGGAATCTTCAGGTGCGCCAGTTTTGTTTATTGCCGCCAGGTGACACAGAGAGCAATGTCAGCATTTCTTCTCTATCCCGAATGCCCCTGAACTGGGGGAAGAGGGCTTGTTAAGAGTGCAACACACTGGTATTCTAGGGCATACTCTGGTGTTTTATTTAAAGATCCTGCTGAAGGAAGAATGAAATGTGGGAGTATCTATTTTCTGATGTTAATGAGGCTCTAAATTTGCTTTGTTACTGTGCAAACACCAGTGCTCGGTGACACCCAGTGACCCGTGTAGCAAATACAGAGCTCTGAACACTAACGTGGGTCGCCTCATATTGTCTCTCATTTCATTGGTCAACAGACAAACAGCTGCAGAGACGTAGAAAGTGGACTGATTTTTCAACAAAATCCTAAGCAAAATCAGTAAGTATTTCTTTTGAAATTTGATTGAATGAAAATTGACAGTGATGTGAGGATTAAGGATGGACATTTGGGGCAATGGAGATCAGCATCATGACAGGACTGGAGATTTCTGGAATGCAGTTCATGCTGGGGAATGGATCCACTCTAATCGAGGGTACCTGGAGTTTAGGGAGTGGTGTTCGTTGACTGGTGGGTGATAGGGTTCTGTTTGCATGTCATCTGAGCAATGAGCCCAGTGGAACTTCACAGAAATGTGGAGAGGAGACATTTATGGGAACTGGGATATTTTCATTTCTGGAAGTTTCCAGTGCCTTTTGCATGTTACTGTTACAGGAACTGAAGTTCTGTTCAACACAAATCCTCTTTCTCCTTTACACACAGGCAAGAAGCTCTCAGTCCGTGACTGATGGTAGCAATGTTGGAACCTTGTGATGACTCAGATTATCAGTGGGTCATTTTTCGATTCGAGATCACACAAGGAAGTTGTAGTGTTTGCTCATATGCTACCGCGGTGTATGCAGTAGCCCAGACAAGCTAGAGATATCTCCAGAAATGCAAGTGTCCGGTACATCGATTAAAGAAATGGCAACTTCAAAACAAAAATCTAAATTGAATTTGTCAAATAGATAATATTACCTCTTATTTCAGGAAAAGCATTGAAAGAAAAATTAAACAAACCTGCTGCTCTGGCTGAGTGATCTACTGACCTTCTGGTAAGTACTGGACATTCACAGCTCCCCCAACCTGGAGCTGAACATTTCATTTAAATATTTACCAAAGGGTAAATGTCTAGGGAACTCAGCAAGTTATGGGGCAAAGGAAACGGTTATTGGAGGGTGGAATAGCTAGGAACAGAATACTGATAGAGGTCATTCGAGGGCAAAGCTCATTCAGATGGAAGGCAATGTGGCAAAGTCTGAGGTCATCCACCTTGGATCAAAGAGGAATAACTCTGAGAGCAGCTGTGGGCAATTGACTAGATCGATCACTACCATAGCATTGTTGGTCTGCAGCGTATTATTACACTGATGGGTCTGTAGCCACTCGGCTTACTTTTCCCTTCTCATTGCAACTTTCAAACAACGAGTGGTGTCCATCCAATGTTCCTGTGATGCTCAACTCCAGAGGGCCCCTAGGGCAGATACTAATCCACTGTTTAACATCGGTGCACTTCCTTGTTGTTCTGTGGAGGTCTTCAAATCAGTGCCCGTGCAGTCTGGAAACACCATTCAGAAAGTCTCATTCAGTTTCTCTTCCCTTGCTAATACACAGATTTCTCACTAACGTTACAAGGAAGAATCTGTTCCCTTGTTAGCACACTGATTTCTCGTTACACAGTCCTGGTGTAATACAGAACAGTGTGACTCGTTACACAGACCTGGTGTATACAGAACTGTGGGACTCGTTACACAGACCTGGTGTAATACAGGACTGTGGGTATCGTTACACGGATCTGGTGTAATACAGGACTGTGGGTATCGTTACACGGATCTGGTGTAATAGAGAACAAAAATGCAATAGGAGGGTTAACTCATCTGTTTTGTCTCTGTCGTAGTTTAATTGACCCCATTCACTTCGGAGAGAAGGACTGTTTAATGAATACTAGAATTCTGAGCGACAACAGCGGCTGTTAATCTACATGTGATGTCAATAGGAACTCGCCGGTGATGCTTTAGCAAGTGAAATTTCTTCTGCTCAGTTTGAAATCTCTGCTCATGGCTCAGTGCGAGTCTGAGACTCCTAATCACCTCAGCTTTCTTCCTCACCTGTGTGCTTATATAATCTAAGTAAAGCAATTTAAAAATAATAAAAAATAACTGCATTAAACAAATGTTCCCCATTTTTTCCCTGAGAATTCGTTGCTACTTTTGGCTCCTGTTATTGACGTTGACAGCTGCACCGGGGTAACTTGTGTCCGTTCTGCCCTGCTGCAGCTTTGGTCTCTCACTGTAATGAGCACCGTCAAAGTGCTGGAGGATCTCACAGGCCAGGCAGCATCTATGGAAAAGAGTACTGTTGACATTCGAAGGGCCGTTCCAAATGGTCCCTGCCTGTAACGTCGACTGTACTCTTTTCCATAGATGCTGCCTGGTCTGTGTATTCCTCTAACAGCTTGTGTGAGTTGCGTGGATTTCAGAATCAGAATCAGCATGTGTCATGGAATTTGTTAACTTAGTAGCAGCAGTTCAATGCAGTACATACTATAGAAGATAACAATCAATCAATTACAGTATGCATATATTGAATAGATTAAAAATCGTGCAAACACAGAAATAATATACATTTTAAAAGAGTGAGGTGGTGTTCACAAGTTCAATGTCCATTTAGGAATCGGATGGCAGAGGGGCAGAAGCTGTTCCTGAATCACTGAGTGTGTGCTTTCGGGCTTCTGTATCTCCTACCTGATGGTAACAGTGAGAAAAGGGCATGCACTGGGTGCTGGAGGTCTTTAATAATGGATGCTGCCTTTCTGAGGCACTTCTCCCTAAAGATGTCCTGGGTACTTTGTAGGCTAGTGCCCAAGATGGAGCTGACTAGATCTACAACCTTCTGCACACCAGACAGTGATGCAGCCTGTCAGAATGCTCTCCGCAGTACAACTACAGAAGTTTTTGAGCATAGTTGTCGACATGCCAAATTGCTTCAAACTCTTAATAAAGTATAGTTGCTGTCTTGCCTTTTTTATGACTACATCAATATGTTGGGACCACGTTAGATCCTCAGAGATCTTGACACCCAGGAACTTAAAGCTGTTCACTCTCTCCACTTCTGATCCCTCTATATGTATTGGTATCTGTTCCTTCATCTTGCCCTTCCTGAAGTCTACAATCAGCTCTTTTGTCTTACTGATGTTGAGTGCAAGGTTGTTGCTGCGACACCACTCCACTCATAGAAACATAGAAAACCTACAGCACAATACAGGCCCTTCGGCCTACAAAGCTGTGCCGAACATGTCTCTAACTTACAAATTACTAGGGATACCCATAGCCTTCTATGTTTTCGAGCTCCAGGTGCCTATCCAAAAGTCTCTAAAAGACAAGATCATATCCGCCTCTACCAGTGTTGCTTGCAGCCCATTACAACCACTCACTAATCTCTGTGTAAATATCCTACCCCTGACATCTTCTCTGTACCTACTCCTCAGCACCTTAAACCTGTGTCCTCTTGTGGCAGCCACTTCAGCCCTGGGAAAAAGCCTCTGACTATCCACACAATCAATGTCTCTCATAATCTTATACACCTGTATCAGGTCACCTCTCATCCTCCATCGCTCCAAGGAGAAAAGGCCAAGTTCTCATAAGGCATGCTCCCAAATCCAGGCAACATCCTTGTAAATCTCCTCTGCACCCTTTCTATGGTTTCCACACCTTTCCTGTAGTGAGGCGACCAGAACTGAGCACAGTACACTAAGTAGGGTCTGACCAGGATCCTATATAGTTGCAACATTACCTCTCAGCTCCTAAATTCAATTCCACAATTGATGAAAGGCAATACACCATAGGCGTTCTTAACCACAGATACAACCTGCGCAGCTGCTTTGAGTGTTCTCTGGACTCGGACCCTAAGATCCCTCTGCTCCTCCACACTGCCAAGAGTCTTACCATTAATACTATATTCTGCCACCATATTTGGCCTACCAAATTGAAACACTTCACACTTATCTGGGTTAAACTCCATTTGCCAATTCTCAGCCCAGTTTTGTATCATATCAATGTCCCATTGTAACCTCTGACAGCCCTCCACACTATCCATGACATCCCCAACCTTTCTGGCATCAGCAAACTTACTAACCCATCCCTCCACTACATCATCCAGGTCATTTATAAAAATCACGAAGAGTAAGGCTCTTTTGGAAGAAGACAGCGAGGCTTTGAGAAGAAGTGCGGTGGAGGCCATTTTCAAATTGCTTCTCAGATCGGAGTTCTGAGAGGCAGGACTGTGCAGGCGCGTGAAGGAGGCCTGGGAAGGAGGGAAGATATAAAAAGAATGCAGCCTTAAGCAGCGGGCAGCTTCGTTTGTGGGCAGCGGAGTGAGCTGGGAGCAGAGTGTAGGGCTTGGGCTCAGAGGGCTTAGGCGGAAGAGGGCACAGTAGGCTTATCTTTTAGTTCTCCTTGTTATTTTCAGTTATTCGGGAAGTATGAGTGTGAGAGCAGCTTCTTGTTCTTGGTGTCGGATGTGGGAGATCCTGGAGTCTCCGAGCCTCCCGGACGTCCACATCTGCGCCAGGTGCGCCGAACTGCAGCTCCTGAGGGACCGAGTTAGGGAACTGGAGCTGCAGCTCGATGACCTTCGCCTGGTCAGGGAGAGTGAGGAGGTGATAGAGAGGAGTTACAGGCAGGTGGTCACTCCGGGGCCACGGGAAGCAGATAGGTGGGTCACGGTCAGGAAGGGGAAGGGGCAGGTACTAGAGAGTACCCCAGTGACTGTACCCCTTGACAATAAGTACTCATGTTTGAGTACTGTTGGGGGGGACAGCCTACCTGGAGGAAGTGACAGTGGCCGGGCCTCCGGCACAGAGGATGGCCCTGTAGCTCAGAAGGGTAGGGATAGAAGAAAGAGGACCATAGTAATAGGGGACTCGATAGTCAGGGGTTCAGACAGGCGGTTCTGTGGAGGTGATCGGGAGTCCCGGATGGTAGTTTGCCTCCCTGGTGCCAGGGTCCGGGACGTTTCTGATCGCATCCAAGATATCCTGAAGTGGGAGGGGGAGGAGCCAGAGGTTGTGGTACATGTAGGTACCAATGACATAGGTAGGAAAGGGGAAGAGGTCCTGAAACGAGAGTATAGGGAGTTAGGAAGGCAGTTAAGAAGAAGGACCACAAAGGTAGTAATCTCGGGATTACTGTCTGTGCCACGCGACAGTGAGAGTAGGAATGGAATTAGGTGGAGGATGAATGCGTGGCTGAGGGCTTGAAGCAGGGGGCAGGGATTCAAGTTTCTGGATCATTGGGACCTCTTCTGGGGCAGGTGTGACCTGTTCAAGAAGGACGGGTTACACTTGAATCCTGGGGGGACCAATATCCTAGCGGGGAGGTTTGCTAGGGCTACAGGGCAGACTTTAAACTAGTAAGATGGGGGGGGGGGTGGAAATCAATTTGAGGAAACTATGGGAGAGGAGGTTAGTTCACCAGTAGAGCAAGTAAGTAGACAGTGTGTGAGGGAGGAAAGGCAGGTGATGGAGAAGGGATGCGCTCAGCCCGAAGATGTAGGGGAGAAGAAAGAAAAGGATAATAAATTTGAATGCATTGTTAGGGATGAAAAGAGAGGAGGAGGTGGAGAGTATCTTAAATGTATCTATTTTAATGCTAGGAACATTGTAAGAAAGGTGGATGAGCTTAAAGTGTGGATTGATACCTGGAATTATGATGTTGTAGCTATTAGTGAAACATGGTTGCAGGAAGGGTGTGATTGGCAACTAAATATTCCTGGATTATAGGTGTGATAGAGTAGGAGGGGCCAGAGGAGGAGGTGTTGCATTGCTTGTCCGAGAAAATCTTATGGCGGTGCTTTGGAAGGATAGATTAGAGAGCTCCTCTAGGGAGGCTATTTGGGTGGAATTGAGGAATGGCAAAGGTGTAGTAACACTGATAGGAGTGTATTATAGGCCACCTAATGGGGAGCATGAGTTGGAAGAGCAAATGTGTAAGGAGATAGCAGATATTTGTAGTAAACACAAGGTGGTGATTGTGGGAGATTATAATTTTCCACACATAGATTGGGAAGCTCATTCTGTAAAAGGGCTGGATGGTTTAGAGTTTGTGAAATGTGTGCAGGATAGTTTTTTGCAACAATACATAGAAGTACCGACTAGAGATGGGGCAGTGTTGGATCTCCTGTTAGGGAATGCGATAGGTCAGCTGACAGATGTATGTGTTGGGGAGCACTTCGGGTCCAGTGATCACAATAGCATTAGCTTCAATATAATTATGGAGAAGGACAGGACTGGACCTAGAGTTGAGATTTTTGATTGGAGAAAGGCTAACTTTGAGGAGATGCGCAGGGATTTAGAGAGAGTGGATTGGGTCAAGTTGTTTTATGGGAAGGATGTAATAGAGAAATGGAGGTCATTTAAGGGTGAAATTATGAGGGTACAGAATCTTTATGTTCCTGTTCGGTTGAAAGGAAAGGTTAAAGGTTTGAAAGCGCCATGGTTTTCAAGGGATATTAGAAACTTGGTTCGAAAAAAGAGGGATGTCAACAATAGATATAGGCAGCATGGAGTAAAGGAATTACTCGAGGAATATAAAGAATGTAAAAGGAAACTTAAGAAAGAGATTAGAAAAGCTAAAAGAAGTTACGAGTTTGGTTTGGCAAATAAGGTGGAAGTAAATCCAAAAGGCTTCTACAGTTATATTAAAAGCAAGAGGATAGTGAGGGATAAAATTGGTCCCTTAGAGAATCAGGGTGGTCAGCATGTGTGGAGCCGAGGGAGATGGGAGAGATTTTGAATGATTTCTTCTCTTCGGTATTCACTAAGGAGAAGGATATTGAATGCTGTAAGGTGTGGGAAACAAGTAAGGAAGTTATGGAACCTATGACAATTAAAGAGGTGGAAGTACTGGCGCTTTTAAGAAATTTAAAAGTGGATAAATCTCCGGATCCTGATAGGATATTCCCCAGGACCTTGAGGGAAGTTTGTGTAGAGATAGCAGGAGCTCTGATGGAGATCTTTCAGATGTCATTAGAAACAGGGATTGTGCCGGAGGATTGGCGTATTGCTCATGTGGTTCCATTGTTTAAAAAGGGTTCTAGAAGTAAGCCTGGCAATTATAGACCTGTCAGTTTGACATCAGTGGTGGGTAAATTTATGGAAAGTATTCTTAGAGATAGTATTTATAATTATCTGGATAGACAGGATCTGATTAGGAGTAGCCAGCATAGATTTGTGCGTGGAAGGTCATGCTTGACAAACCTTATTGAATTTTTTTAAGAAGTTACGAGGAATGTTGACGAGGGTAAGGCAGTGGATGTAGTCTATATGGACTTTAGCAAGGCATTTGACAAAGTTCCACATGGAAGGTTAGTTAAGAAGGTTCAGTCATTAGGTATTAATGCTGGAGCAATAAAATGGATTTAACAGTGGCTAGATGGGAGATGCCAGAGAGTAGTGGCGGATAATTGTTTATCGGGATGGAGGCTGGTGACTAGCGGGGTGCCTCAGGAATCTGTTTTGGGCCCAATGTTGTTTGTAATATACATAAATGATCTGGATGATGGGGTGGTAAATTGGATTAGTGAGTATGCTGATGATTCTAAGGTAGGAGGTGTTGTGGATAATGAGGGGGGTTTTCAAAGCTTGCAGGGAGATTTATGCCAGTTAGAAGAATGTGCTGAACGTTGGCAGATGGAGTTTAATGCTGAGAAGTGTGAGGTTCTACATTTTGGCAGGAATAATCCAAATAGAACATACAGGGTAAATGGTAGGGCATTGAGGAATGCAGTGGAACAGAGAGATCTAGGAATAACAGTGCATAGTTCCCTGAAGGTGGAGTCTCATGTAGATAGGGTGGTGAAGAAGGCTTTTGGAACGCTGGCCTTTATAAATCAGAGCATTGAGTACAGAAGTTGGGATGTAATGTTAAAATTGTACAAGGCATTGGTAAGGCCAAATTTGGAATATTGTGTACAGTTCTGGTCACCGAATTATAGGAAAGATATCAATAAATTAGAGAGAGTGCAGAGACGATTTACTAGGATGTTACCTGGGTTTCAGCACTTAAGTTACAGAGAAAGGTTGAACAAGTTAGGTCTCTATTTATTGGAGCGTAGAAGGTTGAGGGAGGATTTGATCGAGGTATTTAAAATTTTGAGAGGGATAGAGTTGACGTGAATAGGCTGTTTCCATTGAGAGTAGGGGAGATTCAAATGAGAGGACATGATTTGAGAGTTAGGGGGCTAAAGTTTAAGGGAAACACGAAGGGGTATTTCTTTATTCAGAGAGTGATAGCTGTGTGGAATGAGCTACTTCCTGTAGAAGTAGTAGAGGCCAGTTCAGTTGTGTCATTTAAGGTAAAATTTGATAGGTATATGGACAGGAAAGGAGTGGAGGGTTATGGGCTGAGTGCGGGTAGGTGGGACTAGGTGAGATTAAGAGTTCGGCACAGACTAGGAGGGCCGGAATGGTCTGTTTCCGTGCTGTGATTGTTATATGGTTATATGGTAAGGATCCCAGAACAGATCCCTGAGGCACACCACTGGCCACCAACATCCATGCAGAATATGACCTGTCTACAACCACTATTTGCCTTCTGTGGGCAAGCCAGTTCTGGATCCACAAAGCAATGTCACCTTGGATCCCATGCCTTCTTACTTCCTCAATAAGCCTTGCATGGGGTACTTTATCAAATGCCTTGCTGAAATCCATATATACTACATCTACTGATATTCCTTCATCAATGTGTTTAGTCACATCCTCAAAAAATTCAATCAGGCTCATAAGGCATGGCCTGCCCTTGACAAAGCCATGCTGACTATTCCTAATCATATTATACCTCTCCAAATGTTCATAAATCCTGCCTCTCAGGATCTTGTACATCAACTTACCAACCACTGAAGTAAGACTCACTGGTCTGTACCCCCCTGGCTGTCTCTACTCCCTTTCTTGAATAAGGGAACAACATCCACAACCCTCTAATCCCCAGGAACCTCTCCCGTTCCCATTGATGATGCAAAGATCATTGCCAGAGACTTATCCAACTTGATGCTTTCCAAAGGCTCCAGCACATCCTCTTTCTTAATATCTACATGCTCAAGCTTTTCAGTCTGATGGAAGTCATCACTACAGTCACCAAGCTCCTTTTCCATAGTGAATACTGAAGTAAAGTATTCATTAAGCACCTCTGCTATTTCCTCTGGTTCCATACACATCTTCCCACTGGCACACTTGATAGGTCCGATTCTTACACATCTTATCCTCTTGCTGTTCACATACTTGTAGAATGCCTTGGTTTTCTTTCATCCCGCTTGCCAAAGCCTTCTCATGGCATCTTCTGGCTCTCATAATTTCCTTCTTCAGCTCATCCTGTTAGCCTTATAATCTTCTAGATCTCTATCATTACCTAGCTCTCTGAACCTTTTGTAAGCTTTTCTTTTCTACTTGACTAGATTTATTACAGCCTTTGTACATCACGGTTCCTGTCCCCTTCTATAACTTCCCTGTCTCATTAAAGAGTACCTGTGCAGAACTCCACACAAATATCCCCTGAGCATTTGACATATCTCTTCCATACCTTTCCCTGAGAACATCTGTTCCCAATTTAAGCTTCCAAGTTCCCACCTGATAGCCTCATAATTCCCCTTACTGCAATTAAACGCTTTTGTAAATTGTCTGTTCCTATCTCTCTCCAATGCTATTGTAAAGGAGATAGAATTATGATCACTATCTCCAAAATGCTCTCCCACTGAAAGATCTGACACCTGACCAAGTTCATTTCCCAATACCAATCAAGTATAGCCTCTCCTCTTGTAGGCTTATCTACATATTGTGACAAGAAACCTTCCTGAACACACCTAACAAACTCCACCCCATCTAAACCCCTTGTTCTAGGGAGATGCCAATCAATATTTGGGAAATTAAAATCTCCCATCACGACAACTCTGTTATTATTACACCTTTCCAGGATCTGTTTCCTTATCTGTCCCTTGATATCCCTGTTACTATTGGGCAGCCTATAAAAAAACACCCAGTAGAGTTATTATTGACCCCTTCCTGTTCCTAACCTCCATCCACAGAGACTCCGTAGACAATCCCTTCATGATGTCCACCTTTTCTGCAGCCGTGACACTATCTCTCATCAACAGTGCCATGCACCCACCTCTCTTGCCTCCCTCTCTGTCCTTTCTGAAACATCCAAAACCTGGCGCTTGAAGTAACCATTCCTGGCCCTAAGCCATCCAAGTCTCTGTAATGGCCACCACATCATAACTCCAAGTACTGATCCACACTCTAAGCTCACCTGCTTTGTTCACAATACTCCTTGTGTTATAATAGACACATCTCAAACCTTCAGTAGCTTTTCAAATGGGGATTCTATTGAAATTTGTGGATAGCCTGTATAACTGTTATGGACCCAGTGTCTAATCTGAAAATATTTGAATAAATTATGATTTGGTAGATTAAATTTACCAGACAATTGTTTAAAATTGGCAAAGTTATCTTGGCTATATAAATCTTCAACTGTTTTTATACCACTATTAACCCATTTTTTTAGAATTCTGTCTGCAATCAGGTGAGGGAGACTGGGGTTATGCCACAGAGGAGTTTTCAGAAATAATGAGATATTTATACCAATAACTGCATGAGCTTCTTGCCATACTGCAAAAGAATTTAAAATTATAGGGTTCTTAGCAATATTTAAGAGTGCTTTCTTGGATGTGAATAAAGGAAGAACTTTTAAGGGAGCATTTTTTAATTGATGTTGTTCAATAGAAAGCTAACTACTCTCATTGTTCTCAGAGTGCAACCAACACCATATTGGATGGAATTGAGCTACAAGGTAATAACATTTAAAATTAGGAAGATTTAATCCTTCCTTGGCGTAAGGGGCCTGAAGAGTTGCCAGTTTGACTCTAGGGACTTCACCTTTCCATAAAAAGCAAGACAATAATTTGTTTAAATCATTAAATAGACTTTTGGGAATTTTAATTGGGACACATTGCAATAAATATAGAAATTTGGGGAGTATATCCATTTTAATTAAGTTCACCCTTCCAATTAAAGATAATGGCAGTTCCCTCCATTTCTGTAGATCTAATTTAACCCCATTCAATAATTTGATGTAATTAACTTTAAGGATTTTATCTGTGGATCTCCTAATTTCTATGTCTAAAAATTTAAATCCATTCAAGCACCATTGCAAGGGTTTGACTAGGTTCTTAATGCTATTATCCTGTATATTGAAAGACATGACTTCACTTTTTGAAAGGTTTAATTTATATCCAGGAGCAGCACTGTGTTGTTGGAAACATTGTAGAAGGGAGGGTAATGACTTTTCTGGATCAGATGGGAAAACTAAGACATTATTGGCATAAAGGGCTAGTTTGTGTTCATTTGAGCCAAATTTACAGACAGACAGACATACTTTATTGATCCCGAGGGAAATTGGGCTTCGTTACAGCTGCACCAACCAAGAATAGAGAAGAAATATAGCAATATAAAACCATAAATAATTAAATAATAATAAGTTAATCATGCCCAGTGGAAATAAGTCCAGGACCAGCCTATTGGCTCAGGGTGTCTGACATTCCTAGGGAGGAGTTGTAAAGTTTGATGGCCACATGTAGGAATGACTTCCTATGACGCTCTGTGTTACATCTTGGTGGAATGAGTCTCTGGCTAAAAGTACTCCTGTGCCTAACCAGTACATTATGGAGTGGATGGGAGTCATTGTCCAAGATGGCATGCAACTTGGACAGCATCCCCTTTTAATTTAATGCTGGTAATGGTGGGATTAGAATGCATAGCAATAGCCAGCGACTCAATAGCTATTAAGAACAGCAGCGCAGCACTTGGACAACCTTGGCCGACTCCTCTGGATAGTGGGAAGGTACCTGACAGGACTCCATTAGTTACAATTTGAGCCTTAGGACCAGCAAAAAATGCTTCAATGTATTGAATAAATCTCTCTCCAAAATTCATTGCTGTTAAAGTTTGCAAAAGGAATGTAGGTTCTATCCTGTTGAACGCCTTCTCTGCATCCATCGACATTATCAACATGGGATCATTTTGCATATGAGCTTCTTCCATTATGTGAAAAAGTCTCCGTACATTATCAGATCCATATCGATTTCTGATAAAAACCTGTCTGATCAGCATTAATGATCTTAGGGATAATGCCATCTATTCTTTATGCAATTCCTTTAAAATCTTGTAATCTGAATTCAAAATACTAAGAGGCCGATAAGAAGTACATTTTTGACAGTCTTTCTCAGGTTTTGGCAGTAATGTTACTGTAGCCATTTCCAGAGAACTAGGCAGAGTTTTATTAATCAATGCCTCTTTAAACATATTTGTTAAAGGGGTTAAAAGCTTATCTGAAAATGCTTTATAGTATTCAATTAGAAAGCCATCTGGCCCCAGAACAAGAACTTCTTCGGGTATATCAGAGTCAATACGATCTTTATCCTTAGGATCTAGCTTAGTCAGATTTAAAGAGTTCAAGAAACATGTCGCTTTGGTATTTTCTATATCATGATCTGTCTGATATAGCATTTCATAAAGTTTTCTGAATTCTTGATTTATGTCCTGTGGGCTAACGAGGGATCTGCCATCATCTGTAACAACAGATTGGATAAATCTATCGGTCTCTTCCTTTTTTATTTGCCAGGAAAGTAACTTACTAGTTTTGTTTCCAAATTCGTAATAATAATAGTTATTTCTGGCCATATCTGCCTCAGCTTTACTTGTACATAAATTATTATGTTGAATCCATTTTAAAGTCAGTGTATTAAGTATTTCTTCACTTTTAGTAAAAGCATGTTCACGTTCAAGATTTCTAATCTCTGCCTCTAAAGATACAAAAGTTTTCCTTTTTTCTCTTATCTTATGTGTGCTATATGAAAGGACTTGTCCTCTCATATATACTTTTAAAGCCTCCCATATGTTAACGTAGGAAGAATTTGAATTAGTTTTTATAAATAAATCTGAGAAACTCCGGATCATTAAGCATATATATTTTAAATCTCCAACTATAAAATGATGACTATGTAATATCCATCCTCCAAGTCAACTTTATTGGATTATGGTCAGAGAGTATCGCTGGTAGGTAGGAGCATTCAATAACCCTGATACCATACTTTGTGATATTAAAAACATATCAATTCTAGAATAGGGGCCGTGGACGTTTGAAAAGAAGGAAACGTCCTTTACAGTTGGATTAAGTTGATACCAAATATTGCAAAACCCCAGATCCCTCATGCCCTGATTCAGGCCCAATGCTGCCCTTGAACGATTAAAAGATCTTGGTATGGATCAATCCATTGCCAGGTCTGTTATGTACCTGTGGGTATCTTGTACCTGTCACATGACCATGATATTGTAGCGATGTACTACATACAGAGCTAGAAACAATGACATGCAGTCGGTAAGTCGTTTCGAGACCAGTTTATTCAAACTTCGCGGCGCTGGCTTTTAATCCCTAGTTCCCACCCTCTCCGGGTGGAAATGACATCAGAGGTGCATTACCAAAGTCTCTACCCACGCGCAGGCTATTTGTGAGCCGATTCGTCTGTGCAGAAAGTGGGTCGCCACAATATAATTGAGGCTATGCTGTATATGAGGTAATGGTCTTGTGATGGGGGAGTGACGTCATTTTCCATCAGTGGGAGGTCATGTGATAGTTTTTTCCAACAGGGTATAAAAAGAGAACCCCACCCTGTGATGTGGGCAGTTCGTGGCTGAATTTGCCACTGGCTCCATGCTGCTGCATATTCCAACATTATGACGTAGTTTTGTTTAAAAGTGGAGTTTTACTTTCTGTTTTAAGTCTCAAAGGTTATTGCCGGCAGTTTTGCTATAATACTGCCAGTCCAGTCCGTGGAGAGTGAAGATTTTAAAGGAGTTTGGAAATCCCGAAGGATTGGAAAAGTTAATGTCAACGATGAAACAGATTTGACCTTTGTTTAATCTTCACATGAGGAATTAGTAATGAGTATCCAAGATAACTCCTGCTTTGCCAAAAGAAGAGCAGAGGGTTGGGTACAAAGTTTTGTCAAGGAAAGGTCAGTGCCTTATAAGCCGTTTAACTTTCTTCATCGTCAAACCTCCAGGAAAAGCATACTGCAGCTGGAATCAGCAGTAACGCCACAAAAGAGAATTTAAATAATTTTCAAGAGTCCTCTCCTAATCAACTGGGTAAAACTTTGGACTTTCACATTACTACTTCTAAGAACTGTTTTTGCATTCTCGCTTTAAGAACTGTTCGAGCTGCTGTATCACAGCCAACTTCCGGTTAAGTTAGTTGTTTGTTTATTTTGGGTTTTGTTTAGCAGTTTTTAATAAATGTTTTATTTGTTATAAAAAACCTGTCTCAATTATATATGCATCGTTGCTGATTTGTAACAAATGGGGGCTCATCCGGGATCTGATACATTTTTGAGCTTAAATGCTTGTTTCATTTTTGATTGATGTTTTGGAAAAGGGAAATACTCAATTCTTTTGTTTGATTGGCTTGTGAGTGGTATTCGGCAACAATGAATATTGATGACTTTCTGGCTTTGACAGGCGCGGAGTTATTAGCAAAGGCAAAAAAAATGTTTTTGAGATTGCTAGTAGGTTGGAACTTAAAGGTATTTCGAGGTCTACAGAGAAAAGTCGTGTCACACTATGTAGATTCGGGTGATTTTGATGAATCAGTTTTAGATTTGTTTCCAATAAGTACTCTAGAGATGCAATTACAAATCGAACAAATGAAGTTGGAACAAAGTAAAGCAGACTTGGAGTGTTGTAGGTTAGAAGCTGAAAATAAAAAGAGGGAATTTGAATTTGCGATGGCGGGATTAAGGTCTGAGAATCAGTCTCCTGGTTCTAGGAAAACATTTATTGTTAGTCAGGAAATTAAATTGGTCCCTCCATTTTTGTGAAACAGAAGTTGCAAAATATTTTCAACATTTTGAAACTATTGCTCTGATTTCAGAGTGGCTGAAAGAGAAATTGTCAGTGTTTTGCAGAGTGTAATTAAAGACAAAGCACAACAGGTTTATACAGCTTTAACTGCTGAGCAAGCACTTGATTATGATATGGTGAAAATGCACATATTGAAGGCACATGAGTTGGTCCCAGAAGTTTACAGAGAAAGATTCAGAAATTTGAAGAAATCTATGGAGAAAACCTATGTGGAATTTGCCTACGATAAAGCTGTGTGTTTTGAGAGATGGGTTTCCTCTAAAAATCTAAATGGGGACTATAATAAATTGAAAGAGCTGATTTTAATGGAGGAATTTAAAAGAAGCATTCCTGATGAGATAAGGATATACTTAAATGAGAGAGACACTGCTACTTTGCAGGACTCTGCTAAATTAGCTGATGAGTATGCTTTAATTCATAAGAATAAATTTCCTTAGGGTAGAAGTTTTAAGAGGAAAAATAACATAGTGAATCAAGGTAAATCAGAAATTAAATCAGAAGTTAGTGAGAAAGGTAAAGAGGAAGGAAAACCTGTGAAGGAAAGACAATTTGGTCCCATTTGTAATTATTGTAAGAAACCTGGTCATGTAACAGCTGACTGTTTCCAATTGAAAAAGAAAGAGGAGGAAGCAGTCCCAGAAGCTTGTGTGCAACATACTGAAACACCTGTGAAATCACAGGGATTGATAAACACAAATGAGGTTTTGTTAGAGTCTGAACAAGTTAAAAAGGGATATGATCATTTTATAACTGAAGGGTTTGTATCCTTGAAAGAAGGATCTACTCCGCTGCCAATAAAAATCCTTAGGGATACTCTCTCGCAGGTGATGGGGGTAGGAAAGTTTTGACGTCAAAAATTTCTGATAGGATCTGTTCCAAAAATCCAGCTGCATCGCAACCTTCAGCTTTCTCAGGGAGATTTATTATCCGACTATTGTTCCAATGACTCCTGTTTTCCAGGTCGTCCACCTTGTCTTTCAACAATTGCACCTCTTTCTCCAATTTCTCGACGTTCGTGGTGACTTCTATTATGTTGTCTTCACTAGCAGATACATGCCCCTCCATTTCCTTAACTTGGTCAGCTAGTGTTGATAACTCAGATTCTATTTTAATTAGCAGGGATCAGATGTTAATCATTTTAGTGTCGATTTGTGTTCATAATTCTACCTTGCTTTCCCGAATGGGCGTCATGACTGTCTCGAGGGAAAGCTTCCCCACTTTTCCAGAGTCGGCCTCCATCTTAATAAAATATGAGGGTCTGATTGTTCCTTCAGTTGATGATAGATTATCCTTCTTACTTCTAAGATTATACCTTACCATGGACCATTAGCAGGTGAGATTTGTTTTTAAAAATTTTAGGAAAGCAGTTTTAACAATAACATAGCAAAATAAAGATAACTATTGAGACACACTCGGGGAGCTCAAGCCAGCATTTCTTACTTTGTTGCTGTCTCACATGATCCCTCTCCGTGACTGGGGTTTATTAAGAGCAACAGTTCCAACAAAACATCGAAGGCTTAGCAGTGCGATACTGCAAGAAGCAACATTCTCAAAGCTAGTAATCTGGGATCTGTGTAACTAATCACAGAACATGGAAAACACGCACCAGTCAATATAAATTCAACGGGATTAAACAGAAAACACTGGGAATTAACAAATCTCGTAAAGGCCACAATGACCACTTTCAGGTGCTCTGGAAACCTTTGCAGCCCAACACTCTCTGGCTCCCCACACTGTCACGAAGAGCTCAGAAGGTGGTTTAAATAATGGCAGAAGCTTTGGTGTGTCGATAGTTAGAAGTTGGGAACTGAAAGACGGGAAGGGATTATTGTGAACATTGAGCCTGGCGGTAACAACAGTGAGAATGAAGATATGTTGATGAAATGACAGAGATGATGAAACTAATGAAGTGTAGGGTAGGAAGTGTTTGAAAGAGGTCAAAAGTTCATTGTTTGATTTACAACTAATCAGTCCACTCTTGTTGGCCCAATTTATCTCGTACTAATTTGAATGACATTTATCATTTGATAGCGGTATGAAATCAGAGACATTTTGTGATTTCATAGGCATCATGAAAGGAAGCTGTCAATCTTTAGTGAAAATTACTATTGTTTCTACTAACTGTTGAGTACATTGGGCAGGTATTAAAGTGTAACCCTCTTAGAATGAGTTAGCTATTACTGTGAATACTAACTAACAGCAACATAAGTCTACAATACATGGGATTAACGATGCAAAGACCAGTAAATAAACAAGTCAAGGATGGATACGATTCGGATATCCACAATGAAAGTCTTAATATTTCTTCTAAGGGAAGCTAAGGCAATGAGCTGTCTGAATACTGACAGACACCCATGCAAAGTTAATGTTTGCCAGAAAGCATTAATTTAGCTCACACCAGTCTAAACTCAGACGTAACTTGTACTGATAAAATATTTTTTCTTTCTTTATCAATTTTTATTAATTAAAAAGTGCATATATATAAACAAGAGGAGGATTATATCAAATATTTATATCCATAACAATTTGTATAAAAAGTTAAATAAACATTATCAAAATCATATATAGTATTAATCTAATAGTATATAATAAAAATAAGATAATCAGTTCTCCTCTTATCATTCCATGAAAAGAAGAAAAAAAGGTAACGAAACTTTTATGATTTTTATATACATAAAAAACCACTAAATTAAAAAAAAGAAAAAAGAAAAAGAGAAAAGACAGGGACTGGCCAGCTCCTACTGAGAATAAAGGCAAGAAAAAAGAGAAACTTTCTGATCAAATACAAAGTTTTCAGAAAGTAACTGGAAAAGCAATAAATCAAACCATATGAAATATTGAATAAAAGGTCGCCAGATTTCTTCAAATTTAAAGAATATATCAAATGTCTGACCTTTTATTTTCTCTAAACGTAGGCAGGACATAATGGAGGTAGGCCGATAAAAAACAGTAGGTGGATTAGAGTCCTTCCATTTAAGCAAAATGGCTCTTCTAGCCAATAAAGTTGTAAAAGCTATCATCTGCTGAGTGGAAACTGGAATATATCCTGCTTCCAGTGGAGTGATCCCAAAAATTGCTGTAAATAAATTCAGTTGTAGGTCCAAATTCAAGACTTTTGATAAAGTTTTAAAGACATCTTTTCAAAAGTTATCTATCTTGATACAAGACCAAAACATATGAGTTAAAGTAGCCACTTCAATATTACATCTGTTGCAAATAGGATTAATATTGGAAAAGATATGGGCTAATTTATCCTTTGACATATGTGCCCGATGTACTACCTTGAACTGTATCAAGGAATGATGGACAAAATAGATTAAGTCTTTACCAAATGAAACATTTATCCCATTGATTATCTGAAAGTGACTCTCAAAATTCCGATTCCCACGCAGCTTTAATTTTATCATTAGATACCATTCACAAATTCAATAACCGTTTATCAATTATAGCTATCAGTCCTTTATGAAATGGTTTAACCTGAAAAAGAGTATCTATTATATTGGGTGAATAAACAGAGGGAAATTTTGGAAGTAAACTACGTTAAAAAATTCCTAATTTGTAAATATCAAAAAAAGTGTGCTTTAGTTAAGTCATATTTGTCCACTAACTGAGTGAAAAACATTAAACAAGCCCCCATAAACAAGTATAAGAAAGTTATTATTCCTTTGGTTTTCCAAATTAAAAAGGTATGATTAGAAATTGATGGTTTAAAAAAATAATTAAGATGGATTTTACAAGAAAGACAAAAGTTATTAAACTCAAAAAATCTGCGAAACTGAAACCAAATTCTTAATATATGTTTAATAATGGGATTGCGGTCTCGCCTACCAATCTTAGAAAGCAAAAAAGGAAGAGGAGCTCGCAGTAAAGAGGTTGAAGTATAACCCTTCACCGAGTTTTTCTCCAAATCCACCCAGAAAGGACAGTCATATATGTCTGAGTAATGAATCCAAAAAGAAACATATTGAATATTAATTGCCCAGTAATACATTCTAAAATTTGGCCAAGCCACACCACCATGCTTTTTAAATTTCTGCAGTAGAGGTTTACTCAATCAAGGATTTTTATTATTCCAAATATAAGATAGAATTTTAGAGTCTATTCTATCAAAAAACTGTTTAGGAACAAAAGAAAGGATTGCTTAGAATACATATAAGAACTTTGGTAACACTATCATTTTAATAGCCTTAATTCAACCAATTAATGATAATGTCATAGGAGGCCATTTAGAAAGTGCTTGTTGTGTGTATTCAATTAATCGAATAAAGTTATACTTATAAGGTCCTTAAAATTTTTGGTAATTTTAATACCAAGATAACTGAAGTTATTTTTAGCAATGCTAAAAGGAATTTGATCATATTATCCAAGTAGATATTAATAGGAAATAACTCACTTTTGTGCAGATTTAATTTATATCCAGAAAAACTATTAAATTCAGAAAGTATAGAAAACATAGCAGGAATAGATTTCGTAGGATCTGCAATATAAACTAGCAAGTCATCTGCATACAACGAAACCTTATGCACTTTATCTCCTCTCTTAATATCTTGAACATTGTTGAACATCCTGAAGAGCAATACCAATAAGTTCTAAAGCCAGGTTGAATAACAGCAGACTAAGAGGACAACCCTGCTGAGTACTTCTGTATAGCCTAAAATAAGGGGATTTTTGATTGTTTGTTATAACTGCCACCATAGGAGCTGATAGATCAGCTTAATCCAGCAAATAAAACCTGGACCATACTTAAATCTTCCTAAAACCTTGAATAAATAAGTCCATTCTACCCTATCAAAGGCTTTCTCTGCATCAAGGGACGTAACACATTCGGATTCTATAGATGGAGAGGAATGAATAATGTTCAATAATCTACAAATATTAAAATATGAATATCTATTCTTAATAAATCTAGTTTGAACCTTAGAAATAACCTTAGGTTAAAAATTTTCGACCCTGTTAGACAAAATCTTAGAAAGAATTTTAGAATTCACATTAATTAAGGAAATTGGTCTGTAAGAGGCACATTCAGATAAATCTTTTTGTTTTTTGGGAATTAATGAAATTGATGCCTCATAGAAAGTTTACGGGAGAGTCACAGAACATACAGAACCAGTGAAAATTTGACATAAGTGAGGTGTAAGTATTTCAGTAAACATCTTAAAAATTCTACTATAAATCCATCTGGTCCTGGAGCTTTACCTGATTGAAGAGAGGATATAGCTCTTACTATGTCCTCACGTTTCATAGGCACATCTAATGTATTCATATCTTGAATAGAAATTTTGGGTATATTCAATCGTTGCAAGAATCTATTCATAAAAGTAGTGTTGTCTGGAAAATCAGATTGATAGAGATTAGAGTAAAAATCCAAAAATGCCTTATTAATTTCCTGACAATCTGACGTGTCAGTTCTATCAGTTCTTCGTATTTTCAAAATCTGCCTATTAGCCATAGTTGCTTTAAGTAGACCAGCCAACAATTCACCTGACTAATCTCCATGTATATAAAATTGATTTGTAGATTTCAAAAGCAGATCATGCTGTGTTTGAAGTTTCATCCTTCCCTTATATAAATCTTGACTAGGTGTGATAAACTTTGTCTATTTCTTTAATTCTGTTAGTAATCACTGTTATGTGTGCTGAACAAACCAGATGGAAATGGGGCCCAGAGCTACCCCCCACCCCACCCCTGGAACTATGCTGCTAATGAGAGAGAGAGATGAAGAACAGAAGTAGAGGCATCTGCTACAGATAAGAGAGAGAGAGAGATGACTGATTTATGTATTATGGCTTCTTCACTGATTATTTACCTTTTGCTACAAGGACACTTCTTTGCTCGTTAACATTCTTGCTGAGACAGCAGGGAGTGACCTAGTTTGATGGACATGGACATATTGAGTTGATGGATGGCTGATACCCCGTCAGTGGGGATAAAAGACAGGTCTGGGGAGACACCCTCAGACACGCCAGGAGACACTGAAAGAGTGTTGTGCACCCACAGGAAGGTGGGGGCTTAGAGGACCGAATCAGGAGATCAGTAACAAAGCTCACAGTGTGACGGCAGGGCCGATGGGGGCTTGTGTGTGTGTCCACTCATGCCAGAGTGATGAGTCCACGACGGAAGAATGGTCTAGCTGAGAATGGAGGGGTCATAACCGAATGACCACATCAGTACAACGGAACAAGAAGACAATGGAAGGTTTGCCTGCTGCAGCTGCTCACATCTCTCCCTCTCCCTCCCTCCAACCTTGCAACACAACAACAGCTACCTCAGCACGAACAGAAATGAACAATATATTCTCCTATGACAATTCATTTACCCCTAGACTTTGATAGAGCTTGTTTTTTACTGTTGATTATTATTCCCACATTTCTGTTTTTATTATTGCTAACCTGTTTTATATGTATATTTGCATTTTTGATACTGTATGGTTTAGTTTACTAATAAACACCTTTAGTTACAGTACCACCAGACTCCAACATATCCTTCCATTTCTGCTGGTCTGTTAACCCAGTTATGGGGTACGTAACATCACTAAAAGCTCTGCTTTAGTTTTCCTTCTTAAAGCTACAGAATATGAGATTATCTGTCCCCTAAGAAAAGATTTCATTGCATTCCAAATAACCAAATTTGACATACCCTCAGTTGTATTTAATTGAAAAAAATAGAGGTTTGCTCTTTAATAAAACTTACAAATGCTGAATCATGCAGCAATATAGCATTAAATCTCCACTGAGATGCATTCCATATATTATCAGAGAACTTTCAGTATTAGTTTCATGGGCGCATGATCCGACAATGCAATAGCATCATACGCACAGTCAGCAACAAAAGGCACCAATCAGTTATGCAACAGAAAATGATCAATTCTTGAATATTTATGATGTACATGTGGGAAAAAATAAAAATCCTTATCTTTAGGATGGAGAAATCTCCAAATATCGACCAAACCATATTCTAGTAAAAAGGAATTCATACAGGTTGCAGCCTTATTAGGAAGCCACGGATTTGTTGATGACCTATCAAACGAAGGATTGAGAAAAGTTAAAGTCCACGCCCATGATTAATATATATTCAGTTATATTTGGCAACGCGGAAAATTACCTCTTAAAAAATTCAGAGCTATCTACATTAGGTGCACACACACACACACCAAAGCCTCTTTTTGACCACATAACAAACCAGTAACAATTAAGTATCTTCCAAGTGAATCAGGGACAGTTTTAAAATTTACAAAAGGGATTTTAAAATTAATAAAAATAGATACCCCTCTAATTTCAGTTACTGGTGAAGAATGAAACTGAGATTCCCTCCAAAATTTAGAAAAACGGTTTTCATCCTCCCTACGGATATAGGTCTCTTGCGCAAAAATAATATCAGCGTGGAATGTATTTAATTTCTTAAAGATCTTTCTACGCTTAATAGGTTGGTTCAAGCCATTCAGGTTCCAAGAAATTATATTAATTTTATTAACATCCATAATAAGGCTTTAATTTAAGATTTTATAAAACAATTTAGAGCGCCGGCACAGACCAAACCCGCAAGGAAAGACAAATTATGGATTCGGTCAGAGAGAAAAAAAGATGATTGACAAGAAAACCACTCAGGACTGTCCAATCGAAAAGCCTAAACTAATAGCCCCACCCCTCTCCCCCAAAGTCTAAAAACCATCCAATAGGTAGACAGCATTCTAAACTAAAGTCCCTAAACCCCTTGTTTCCTATAGGCTCACGGATATGTAAAACATAGTTTCTTTCTGTCCGCCTTTAATCTCTCCCTTTTCTGACTTAAACTTTGAAATTTCAGCTTTATTCAGTCGGATCTGTAGAGCAACAGTTATAATTATGGCTACCTTAAGAAGCATCAAAAGGAATCCGGACCCAGGCAACGGAAAACCTAAAAAAGCTGACGAGTTCTCAGAGAAACCCCCTTGGGTGAAGAGATTAGAGTCTCAAATCAGCTGTATCGGCACTGAAATAACTCAACTAAAAGATAAGTTTCTTCCTTTGAGGAAAAAATAATTGACTCTCTGAGCCTCGATCTTAAAGAAGTTAGTCAAAATGCTGCTGACCTTTCTTGTCGTGTGGAAAATTCTCCACAACGAATCGTCGATCTGGAAGCTCGGTCGCGTCGGAACAATATCCGAATTGTTGGATTAAAAGAGAAATCAGGATCTGCCAACACACTGGATTATTTTGTTAAAACGTTTCAGTCTTTATTTCCGGAGGCTTGTTCGCAACCCTTGGCGATTGAAATGGCTCACAGAATCGGTGCTTTAAAACTTAGGACCAAGGTAAAAACAGGTATATTGTTGTGCGTTTTCTTCATTTTAGAGACAGAGACCGCATTTTTAAGCTTGCAAGAAAACAAAGGTTGTTTCAATTTCAAGGTTCGGAGATTAGCTTTTTCGAGGATTTTCCACGCGAAATTGATAAAAAGCGTGCTGGATTTGCCTCGACTATGTGATTAGCTTACCAAAGAAAGCTTTTTCGGTCACTTCAATATCCAGTTAAATTAAGGCTGTCAAAAATTCTGGGGCTCGTATTTTTGATGACCCAGCCGAAGCATTGCGTTTTATTAACTCTTTGCCTGACGAGTCTGACGACGAGCCTAAAGCTTGAAGTTTGAATGATTTACAACTGTTTGATTGTTTTGTGATGTAAGAAGTGACAAAATTGGAAGATTTAATGGTGATAGAAAGTCTTTACCTTAAAATGTATTTTTTCTCTGAAAAAGACTGGTTTGGATGGTTTTAACCTCAGAAGACATAGCGGGAGAACTGGTGAAAGATTGGAGATAATTTTGAACCATCTAGAATTTTTTTCTCTGCAGCATTTAAAAGAACTAATTGTTTTTTTTTTTGTTCCATATGCTTTTATAAAGATGTTCTAAGTAATTATCTGGATTTCCTTACGTTTTAAAGATAGATTGGATAATTTAAGGAAGGCGATTGCTTTCTTTTATGCAAATATTTAAAGAATTGTTTTGGATGTGTTTTTCTTCCCTTATCTAATATTATGAAGGTTATTTTCAAAATTGAAGGTCGTTTTGTTTTTTTTACAAAAAACACTGTTCCTTCCAACTTAATTATATTGAGTTATATGTCGACTGTAATAAGTCTTATGAGAAAGAAAGACTGCCTGGATATCGGAAGATCCCCACATGCTCCATGGAATTCAAAATAGCTTTAATATATGTATTTGTTTCTTTCCCCAGATTACTAATAACTTTATCTTCAAAGCACCTATATATTTAATCCTATCTTTTGTAAGTAAGGGTGCCAAATTTTCAGAAATATATCATATTTATTTCTTAAATTGTAAGTAATTTTTTCAAGTGGAATGCAGCTAAAAATGTCATTATTCCAACGATCCATACTTAAGTATGAATCCAATTTCCAAGTAATTGCAATAGTCTTTTTGGCTACTGCCAATGCAATTTTTATAAATTATTTCCAATATTTGTTCAATTTAGGTTTCGGTTTTAACCCTGCAATATCACCTAATAAAAATAATATTGGATTATGTGGAAGTTGTGTTCCGAAAATTTGTTCCACTAAAACTCTTAAATTTATCCAAAAAGGTTAATTTTAGCACAAGACCAAGTAGAGTGTAAAAAAGTACCAATATCTTGATTACATCGAAAACATTGATCAGATAAATTTGGATTTAATCTATTTATTTTTTGTGGTGTAATCTATAATTGATGTAAAAAATTGTATTGTACTAATCTAAGTTGGATAATTATTGTATTTGTCGTACTATCAAGACATAGTCTTGACCAACTTGTTTCATCAATTTTAATATTCAGATCAGTTTCTCATTTTTGTCTTGACTTATAAATTCCTGGTTTAATTGTCTGTTTTTAAATCAAATTATACATACAAGAAGTAAATATTTTAATTTTTCGTTTTTGAATTAAAGTTTCTATTTCATTAGGTTTGGGCATTAACATTGTTTGACCCAGTTTATCTCTTAAATAAGCCCTTAATTGAAAATAACAGAAAAGAGTGTTATTTGATATTTTATATTTATTCTTTAATTGATCAAATGACATCAATATACCTCCTTCAAAACAATCTCCTATATATCTAATCCCTTTTTGAAACCAGTTATATAAAAGTTGGTTATCCATTGTAAAAGGAATGAGTCTATTTTGAATTAGAGGTCTCTTTGCTAATAAAAATTTCTTTATCTCATCATCAACATTTGTCTCGTTCCATAAATCAATCAATGTTTTAATATAAGGGTTTCTTTCTTTTCCTGTATCCATTTAGATTCCCATTTATATATAAAATCTTCTGGTATATTTTCTCCTATCTTATCTAACTCAATTCTAATCCATGCCGGTTTATCTTGATCAAAATAAGATGCAATAAATCTAAGTTGATTTGCTTTATAATAATTCTTAAAGTTTGGGAGTTGTAACCCTCCTAGGTCAAATCTACATGTCAATTTTTCCAACGATATTCTTGACATCTAACTTTTCCAAAGAAACTTCCTCACACCTTTATTCAACTGTTGAAAAAACTTCTGCAGCAGTTGTATTGATAGTGTTTGGAATAAATACTTTAATCTAGGAAATATATTCATTTTTACAGCATTGACTCTACCTACTAATGTTATTCGTAACATCATCCATTTATCAAGATCTTCTTGAATTTTTTTCAATAATGGCAAATAATTTAATTTATATAAATTCTTTATGTCATTATCAACTCTTATACCTAAATATTTTATACCATTTATTGGCCATCTAAATTGAGTTACTAGTCAACATTGACTATAATCTCCTTTAGTAAGGGGTAACATTTCACTTTTATCCCAATTTATTTTATACCCTGATATTTTCCCATATTTTTCTAATCTAAAAGATAATTTATGCAACGAATGCAATGGGTTTGTTAAATAAATCAGAACATCATCAGCAAATAGATTAATCTTATATTCCTCCCGATTAACTCTGAAGTCCGTAATATCTGAATTGGTTCTAATTAATGGTTCTATCACCAATACAAATAGAGCAGGTGATAATGGACAACCTTGTCTAGTTGACCTTGTTAATTGAAATGGTGTTGAAATTTGGTCATTTGTCACTACTTTAGCTTTGGGACTAGTATTTAAGGTCTTAATCCAGTTTATAAAAAATTCTCGTAACCCATATTTTTCCAATACTTTAAATAAAAAATCCCATTCCAATCTATCAAATGCTTTTTCTGCATCCAAAGCAACTGCCACGCTCATTTTATCCTTCTTTTGTGCCAAATGAATTATACTAAGTAACCGAGTTACATTATCTGCCAATTGTCTATATTTTTAATAAAGCCTGTTTGATCCATATGTATTAATTTTGGTAAATATTTAGATAATCTATTAGATAAAATTTTTGCTATTATTTTATTGTCTGTATTCAACAAAGAAATAGGTCTATATGATGTTGGTTTTAAAGGATCTCTCTTTTTTGGTATACTGTTAAAATCGCTGTCAAAAAAGTTTCTGGAAGTTTATGTGTTCTTTACGCTTGATATATTAACTCCATTAAAGGAGGGATTAATAGATCTTTAAACTTTTTATAAAATTCAGGTGGAAAACCATCCTCTTCTGGGGATTTATTATTCTAAAGTGATCCTAGGGCTTCTTCAACCTCTTTTAATGTAAAAGGCCTATCTAATCCCTTCTGTTCTTCCGAATGCAATTTTGGAAGAGTTATTTGTGATAGAAATCTTTCTATCTCAACAACATCATTTTGTGATTCAGATTGATAATTCGGAATAAAAATTTTTTAAAGGTTTCATTAATTTCTAAAGGTTTATAAGTAATTTTATTTGCACTTGTTCTAATTGTGTTTATCATTTTGGAAGCCTGCTCTGTTTTCAACTGCCAAGCAAAAATCTTGTGTGATCTTTCACCTAATTCATAATATCTCTGTTTAGTTCTCATAATTGCTTTTTCTGTTCAGTATGTCTGGAGCATGTTATATTGTAGCTTCTTATTGACAAGTTGTCTTCATTTTTCTTCTGTCATATATCTTTGAGATTCTTTTTCTAATTTTGCAATCTCTTTTTCCAGTTGATCCATTTCTACAATATATTCCTTCTTAATTTTAGAAGTATAACTTATTATCTGGCCCCTCAAATATGCTTTCATCGCTACCCATAGTATAAATTTATCATCAACTGAATATGAGTTTGTATCCAAAAAAATTGAATCTGTTTTTCCATAAAATCACAAAAATCTTGTTGTTTTAATAATATTGAATTAAATCCCCATCTGTAAATCAATTCCTCCTTATCCATCATTATCATTGTCATTATCAAAAGGGAATGATCTGACAGCATTCTCGCTTTATATTCCATACTTTTCACTCTATCCTGAATTTTTGCTGATAATAAAAAAACTCTATTCTTGAGTAAGTTTTATGTCTATTTGAATAAAATGAATAATCTCTCTCTTGGATTAATTCTTCTCCATATATCAATCAAATTTAAATCTTTCATCAATGATAAAGTTAGTTTTACTACTTTTGATTCTGTAATAGCCTTTGTCGATTTATCTAGAACTGGGTCTAGACAAAAGTTAAAGTCTCCACCTATTAATATTTTATCATGTGCATTGGCCAAATTCAAAAAAGCTTCTTGTATAAATTTTGCATCATTTTCATTTGGTGCATAAATATTCATAAGAGTCCATAATTCTGAAAAGATTTGACAATGTATAATCACAATTCTCCCCGCGGAATCAATTAATACATTTTGTATTTTAATTGGTAAGGTTTTATTAACCAAAATTGCAAATCCCCTCGCCTTTGAATTAAATGAAGCTGCAAAAACATTCCCGACCAAATCTCTCTTTAATTTGTGATGTTCTATCTCTGTTAAATGTGTTTCCTGCAAAAAGGCTATATCTACTTTCATTTTCTTAATGTATGTTAAAATTCTTTTTCTTTTCACCGGTCCATTAAGCCCATTAACATCAAAACTTTAAAAATTCAGTAAATTAGTCATTTTTTTCCCTTGTTCCATGTTTTTATTAATGTATACGAGAATATATAACAAATACAGAGTATATATATATATTTTAAAAATTACTAACAAAATACAAACAATAGAAAAATTGAACTGTATAGGACTGAATAACATACATATATATAGTACTCCAGTAATGATTACTAATACTGCAAATTTATAAAGAGTATACATAAGGAGTTTTTTTTTAATATATATATATATATAAAACCTAACCCCTACCAAGAAAGCCAATGGGTAAGAACAAGGAAAAAATTTTTTTTTAAAAAGTGTTGCTATGTTGTTAACAAAGAATAACATAATTAATAACATCTACATAGAAAAAAAACCTCACAAGTTAGAGTAGTAGTTCATAAAAGGACCCCATGTCGTATAAAAGTACTGTACTGAATTAGAAATAGAACACCAAATCTTCTCCAAACTAAGATGAGTCATAATATCTTCTAACCTCTGCATATAAGTAGGAGAGACTGCTTCTTTCCATTTAAGCAAAATCTGTCTTCTCGCCATTAGTGAGATAAAAGCTAGAACATGCAAGTCTGAGGGAGTTAAAGTTATATCTTGAGGTCCAAGAATACCAAAGAGAGCAGCAAGAGGATTAGGTTCAAATTTAGTGTTTAAAAAGTTGAGAAAATGTAGAAAATACATCTTTCCAAATTTTTTCTAAACTGTGACATAACCAAAACATATGAATTAATGAAGCATTGGCTGAATTACATTTGTCACAAGTTAGAGAAATATCAGAATAAAAACGGGATAATTTCTGGAGATAATGGAATAGGCTGGGTATTCGACAATTTTTGGATTTATTTGTTGATGGGAACTTAACGTCATTTGAACAGTTGTCCATTAAATTTGGTTTACCCCAAACTCATTTTTATGGTTACCTTCAAATTAGAAATTTTCTGCATTCTCAATTGGTTACCTTTCCTTCAAGTTCAGATAAGAATCTCTTAGATGATATTTTAAATTTGAAACCTTTTTTTGATGATCAATCTCTAATATATATAATAAACTGCTTATGTTTAAGCAGCTTTCTTTACATAACATTAGGCAAGCTTGGGATCATGATCTGAATATGCAAATCTCTGATGAAGATTGGAATGCCATTTTGAAATTAGTGAATAAGTCATCTTTTTGCGTTCGTCATTCTTTGGTACAATTTAAAGTGGTACATAGAGCCTACTTGTCTAAAGAGTCATTGTTTTTAACAAGGTTACTACAATCTATAACAGTACATAATATCTCAGCTCTCATAGTACCTTGGGGAATCTCTTTAAAATTCTCCATGTTACTATGTGTCTCGCCCCCTCCCCCCCAATCATCCAGGCAAAGAAAGAAAAATAGAAGAAAGATAGATTATAAAGAAAAAAATAACAAAATACCCCCCTACTAATGTTGTGAATGGAAAAAAATCACATTACCCCCCTCCGTTCTACGGGTCATGGCAGTCACCATGATTACACACGTGAATTCCATAGCAATTGATCAGAAGCTCCCCCAGCTCCCCCGTAACGAAAAAAGATATATTAATATATATATAAGAGAAGAAGAAAAAATTAATATCACTACTCTTGATTAATATTCCTCAAATTTTTACCGTCCTCCCCGTCTATCATATAATTAAAATATATTTGTATATTCTTCTACCCTTAAATATCCATCAAATCCATTCCCAATCTCAGTCTTCATCTTTAATCCATTTCGCTTCTATAATTTCTTTGTTGTGTCTAGCAAATATTTGAAAGTTCTTGTGCAAGCTCCTCTGCTTTCCGATAATCAGTAAAAAAAAATCTTCTTTCTTCGTCATCCAAAAAAATTATCAGCGTTGCCAAGTAGTGTAATATAAATTTATAACCCTTTTCCCACAAGACTTTTCTCACTGGGTTAAATTCCTTCCTCCTCTTCAAAAGGTCATAACTTATGTTGGGATAGAAAAGAACTCTTTTCCCTTCTATCATCAATGGCCCATTTCTCTTTCCGGCACCTTCAGCAGCCACCTTCAGGATCTTTTCTTTATCTTGATATCTTAAGCATTTTATCAAGATTTCTTTCTGATGTCCAGGTAAGGATATTATATTCCATCTTATCCACTCTATCAATAGTGTCTCCCGTTATTTGTTCCAGCTTTTTAATTTTCTTATCCGTTTTCTCCTGTTTTTTCACAACCTTATCAAGCGTAGTCTTTATTGCTTTTAATTCATACATTATTTGTATCAGGGCTTCTCTTATGTCTTCAGAAAGTCCTCCCTTTTTGATTTCTTCTGGTTCCTCTTCTTCCTCTTTTCCTCATCTGTCTTGTCCAAAGAATCTGATTCTACTTCCGGTTCACTTTCACTTTCAATCGCAGCTGGAACTTGTAGTTTTGCTTCCACCTGTTTGTGCATGCCTGTTTCTTCAAGCATGTGCAGTTCCTGCTGCTGCTTCTTCTTAGAGACTGTTGCTGTTGTTGCAGTTTCCTGTTCTGCACCGCCGGAGGTGAAGTGCATTTCGCCGAGAAGACGTCCAACCTGAGTACGAGGTTCCATCATAATGGTCGGCCCTCTTTCTTTCCCAGCTTGTGCTG
Source organism: Hemitrygon akajei (assembly GCF_048418815.1). Classification (NCBI taxonomy): domain Eukaryota; kingdom Metazoa; phylum Chordata; class Chondrichthyes; order Myliobatiformes; family Dasyatidae; genus Hemitrygon; species Hemitrygon akajei. The sequence continues at coordinate 142,179,404 of NC_133130.1, forward strand.
TCTTCAGAGTAGTAGTTCTCTTTTGTTTCTATTTGGGAGGCACATCTAAAAATAGTCCTGACTAGTTTATAAGTAATTTTTTAAAAGTATTTACTAACTTTTCTTCACTTAAACATTATTTTACTAATTTTTTACGGGAGGGCTGGATTTCTACATCTCGATCCTACGTCATCACGTGACGTTCCCCTTATTTTTTTATTTATTTAGGTAAGTGGAGTTTATACTCACTTTCTATGCCTTCTTTGGGACTTGCATCGATTGATATTGACTTATTTCTGGGCTTTGTAGCTTGGGTGGGTTGTTTTTCTTTTTTTTCCTTTTTTTTTAATCCCCATTTTGGAATATTGGAGCATACGCAAATTATTATTATTGTTGTTCATCTCCGCCATTTTCGACTACCATATCCTGACATGAGTCTAACTATTCTTTTTAGATACAAAGTCTCATGATGATATCTAAACAGTTAAATGTTTTAAGTTTGAATGTTCGTGGTTGGACCCATCCTATTAAGTGTAAGAAAACATTTAAAATTATTAACCAATTCCAACCTGATGTAATCTTTGCTCAAGAGACGCATATCAGGTTATATGATAAAAATCGATTTTTTAAATTTTGGAAGATTCTCAGTTTCATGCAAACTCTCAGAGTAAAATTAGAGGTGTTTCTATTTTTATTGATTCCAATATTCCTTTTAATCAGGAGGATATTATAGCCAATACTAATGGTAGATTTTTGATTGTTAAAGGAATAATTTATAATAGGGTAATATTTATGGACCAAATGTTGATGATCCCTCATTTTTAAAGCTGTCTTTGCTCTATTACCTGATTTAAATGAATATAAGCTATTAATGGGTGGTGATTTTAATACTTGTTTAAACCCTTTAATGGATAAGTCATCCAAACATCAACTCCCTAATTGTTCTGCATCACTTATTAATTCATTTTTAATTGATTATGGCTCTATTGAAATTTAAGGGCATATGTATCCTAGTGATAGAGAATACTCTTTCTTCTCACATGTTCATAATAAATGTTCGAGAATCGACTATTTTATAGTCGATCCTCGACTTTTATTTAATGTTCAGAAATGTGAGTATGATGCAATTGTTATCTCTGATCATGCTCCTTTAAACCTAATATTTGAACTGACAGATGTTGCTTTTACTAGACCATTTTGGAGTTTTCCAGAACATTTGTTACAAAGTTCAGAATTTGTTGAGATTATTGAAACTCAGATAAAAGTTTTTTTCTCTTTAATAATACAGGAAATGTCTCAAAGTTAGTAATCTGGGATACATTAAAAGCCTATTTATGTGGTCAGATTATTTCATATATAGCTAAACTGAAGAAACAAACAAGAATGGAATTAGATAAAATCTCTAAACAAATTTAAAAATTAGATAACATCAATGCAACCTCTCCAAATGTTGTTTCATTTAAAAGAAGAGTAGAATTACAATCACAATATAATTTATTATTAACATATCTTATTAAAGGATATTTGTTTAAATTGAAAAGTCAGTTCTATATTTTTGGGGATAAAAATAATAAGCTCTTAGCTTCCCAGTTAAGAGCAGCTAGAGCTAAAAGACAAATTTTAAAGATTCGCAAAAATAATGGAGCAAGTAACCAAGAAGACATAAATAATATTTTTCAAAATTTTTATTCTGATCTTTATAGATCTCAATTTCCTGCAGATTCCTCCAAAATGAAGGCTTTTTTTTACATAAGATTAAATTTCCTCAAATTTCTGTTGAAGATTAACAGATGCTTGATGCTCCAATTACCGAGCATGAAATTCAGAAAGCTATTCTATTAATACAATCAGTTAAAGCTCCTGGACTTGATGGTTATTCAGTAGGATGTTGCAAAAAATTTGAAAGATTACTTTCTCCATATCTTATGGAAATATTTCATGAATCCTTTGAAGAGTAGTTTAACTTCTTCTTTTTATGAAGCACCTATTTCCTTAATCCTTAAGAAAGATAAAGATGCTACTGAACGTTCATAATATAGACCTACTTCACTATTAAATGTAGATGCAAAAATTCTAAGATAATGGATAACTGCTTGGAAAATATTTTTAACTAAAATCATCTCTATGGATCAAATGGGCTTTATTAAAGGCCATTACTCTTTCTCCAATGTTCAGAGATTGATGAACATTATATATTCATCATTATCTAAGCAACCCCAATGTGTTATCTCTCTTGACGCAGAAATGGCATTTGTTAGAGTTGAGTGGCCATATTTGTTTAAAGTATTAGAAAAATTTGGTGTTGGTAATAATTTCAATAGGTGGATTCAAATGATTTATGAGAATCCTATTGCCATGGTTATTACTAATAATTTCAGGTCCTCTTTTTTTTTAATTTTCACGTGGTACTAGACAGGGATGCCCATTAAGCCCTTTATTATTTAACCTTGTATTGGAGCCTTTGGCCATAACACTACGTTAAACTAAAAATATTCATGGTATTTCTATGAATGGAACTACACATAAGATTTATCTTTATGTAGATTATCTTTTGGTTTTTATTTCGAATCCGGAAGAATTGATTCCTAATCTTTTGGAAACACTAAAAGATTTTGGTAAATTTTCAGGATATAAACTTAATTTGAATAAAAGCAAATTGTTTCCATTAAATGCCCCTGTTTTATATATAATGATATTCCAATTAGAATGGTTAATTTTAAATATTTAGGTATTATAATTACTAAAAATACAAAGATTTTTATAAAGCTAAAATAGTTCTTTCAATGGACTCTATGAAACAACTATTTTCTAGATGGAATCCATATACTCTCTCTTTAATAGGTCATATCCATGCTGTGAAAATGATTTTACCTTGATTTTTATATAGTTTCCAAAATATACCTATCTTATTAACTAAAAATTTTTTGATCAAATTGACTCTTATTTCATCCTTTATTTGGAACAATAAGAGACCAAGAATTAATAAGTATCATTTACAAAAATCTAAAAAGGATGATGGACTTCAACTTCCTAATTTGAGACTGTATTATTGGGCTGTTAATATCAGACAATTATGTTTTTGGCTATATTGGCTCGACAACAGCCAAAAACCAGATTGGGTTGATTTAGAATTAAAAGCTGTTAAACAATTTCATTTAACCTCAATATTAGGAGCTCCATTACCTTTACAGCTCTCTAAAATTACAAATTTAAATCTTTACCCTGTTATTAAACAGTCCTTACAGATTTAGTTTCAGTTTTGCAATTTTTTTAAATTTTAAACAATTTAAACTGTCTAGTCCTTTATATCAAAACTTTTTATTTAAACCTTCAATAACCGATCCTATTTCTCTCCTATGGAGAAATAAAGGGATCCGTTCTTTCATAGATTTATTTTGTAATGGTTGATTGATGACTTTTGAAGAGTTAATTAACAAATATTCTCTCGCTTATACACACTTTCTGCAATATCTTAAGGTTAGACATTTTTCACAACAATATTTATCTAAGTTTCCATATTCGCAAGAATCTGATTTGTTGGATACCATTTTGAAATTGAATCCTTTAGTGAGAGGTTCCATTGGTAGAATTTATAATTTATTTTTACTACAAAAAGAGAACCTTTCATTAAAGATTAAACAAGATTGGGAGAGAGAACTTAATATGACCTTTGTTAATGAAGATTGGTTGCGAGTTTTGAAAAAGGTAAATTCTTCTTCTATATGTGCCAATCATCTTTTAATTCAGTTTAAAATTGCTCACTGTTATTATTTAACAAAGGAGAGACTATCTAAGATATTTCCTTGTATAGACAACTACTGCGATAGGTGTAAAACTGAAGTAGCTATTTTGTCACATATGTTCTGGTCATGTTCTTCATTAAAATAATTTTGGAAATCTTTCTTTTCTACAATCTCTAAAGTTCTGAAAATTAATTTACAACCTGATAGACTGACTGTTCTATCTGGAATAGCTCAGCATCATATTCAGGCTATTTCATCTTCAGATCAACATGTTACATTATTGGCAAGAAGGGCTATTTTATTAAAATGGAAAGATACCTCTGTCCCTACATTAATTGAATGGTTTTCTCAAGTAATGTTATGTCTCAGTTTGGAAAAAAATTAGAAGTAAAACTTTTGATCCCCGATTTGATTTTGAGAGAAGATGGGGCTCTTTTGCCAAATATTATCATTTAATTTGAATTATTTTATCTGGTTTCCTTCCAATCTTATTCTATATAAACATGAATTGGCGGCTGATGATTCTTTTTCTTTATATATATATATAGATGATGGTAAGACGTATTGCTCTGGGGGTTGATTCCTAATGGGATTTTTTCCCTTTTTTTGTAGTCAGTAGGTTTTTTTTTAAGTTAGTTGGGGTTCTCTTTTTTTTCCTTCTATTCTTTATATATATATTTTTTTATTTTCATATATTACGATCAGCTTTTTTTCTCTCTTCAGCTTTATTGATTGTGTCTTGTTACGAAAACCCCGTAACCAGGTAACTTACCAGCAAAGATAGATGGATCAGCTGAGTCGGATGCTACTATTTTCAAAAGTTTTATTAATAAAGGGGCACAAAAATTAAGGTTAATACAAACATTCAGATAACATGCGTCAATACTCAATCTAAAACGCAGGTACATTAATAATCACTCAGAAATAAGCTCTTTCGTTGTCTAGGGTATAATACTGAGTCCAATTGGAAATATAAAGAGTCACTCTGAAGTCTGCAGGCTTTTCCCTTTTTGGTTTCACGTGTTGGAGAGAGAGAGAGATTGTTAGGAAAAAAAAACACTTGCCGTTGTCTTTATGAATCAAATCCTCAGCCTCAGAGGATTTGGCTTCCCTGGTGTTAAATAAAAGCGGTTTTCCGTTGGTTCCAGCCACAAACCCCGCATTCGGAATTTAACGCACGTGGCTTATTTCAAAATGGCTTCCCGTTCCCACGGGAAGCGGTATCGTGCTTCTTGGTGTCTCCTTGGTGCGTCTGAGGGTCGTCCTCTTTCAGACCCTTCTTTATACTGCCTCACGGGATCTCAGGTGTCAATCAGGTTGCAGGTGATGCAACCTCTCTCTCTCAACCAGCCCACTTTGCCCGAGGGCTTTACAATGTCCCTGCGAGTTGGCACGTCTGCAGTTCCCAGGTGTCTCCTGAGAACAATGCCACAGTCACCAGCTTTTGTCCCAGTGGAATGTCTTTCCATTTCCTGTGTCCATTCAGCCTGTCTCTCTCTCTCTCTTTTGGGTCATTGACCCCCCTTTTCTAGGGCTCTTGCAATTCTCACAAAGGAGGGGGCTGGTATCATAACACCTCCCCTCTTAAAAAGGTTTTTACCAGCGGTTAAAACCCAGAGTGGTACAGTCTTACAGAAATTTTGAATCTAATACAGAGTAATACAGTTATACATTCAAGTCAGCATCTAAACAGTTAACAAGTACAGTGCCCCTTTCCTTTAATACCGTAACCTCATGTGCCCTACTAACGCCTGGTAGCATCAAACTTCAGCTCAATAACCACCTTATTTATTTGCTTTCTTCGGCAACATAACTAAGGAGGTGTGATCTTAGCTTAGGTGCATCTACAAAAGTTTATGCGAATACTAATCGTTTCGGTCGGTTTACTTCGCCGGCAGGTCTCCAAAGGTCTGTCTTTATTATTCACAGGCTTTGGCGCAACCCGTAAAACCTGCTTTGCTGTTTAAAAAAAATGGCATCCCCATTAACCGTCACCTCTTTTCTGGCGAGTCCCCCCCGTTGGGACTTTGAGTAATTTGGCGTGGTGAACTTCCGCCCGCCTCGTTCATCGGGGCTATTTTTTCAACACCATGCCCCAGACTGTCAAGACCCTTCAGGCTATTTGTTTTTAATTCCAACTCCTCTTTCAGGTAGCATTTCGAATGCAACCTCTTCACACCCCACCCTGGCGTAACAATAGAGTGGGGGGCCCCGCTATTTCCCGACTCACTCTGTGAGCGATCTGCCAGGTTTAAAATTTCTTCCTTCGACTTGGGAACTACAGACTTTCCGTTTCCTTCAATAACAATCCTCATTCCCCCCTTAAATTCGGCATTAACCTTGGCCCCACTCTCGAATACAAACACCGTGGAACTCACACTTCCCACGGTTACCAAGGTTAACCCTTTTCCTACTGAACCAACCCTATCTGATCCACAAAGACGGCCGCCCCGTCCCCCTGAATCAAACACCTCAGACTTCCCCTGAGCTCTGTTACCAGGTTCAGCACCACGTGCGCCCCCATCTTGGACACACTCAAACGGGACATTGGCCCCTTCCAGGCTTTCAATACCCGTACCTTTTTCAAATTCTAACGTCCCCCGATCCTTCCAGCTACTCTCTAGGCAGCCCCCCGTTGGGGAAGGCGCAACCCTGCGAGCTGAAACAACCTCCTCGGCCATTTCAGCTGACTTCTCCACAGCAAGGATACCCTTCCTCTCTAAGACTGCCCTCATTTCACTCTCGGGACCATCGAGAACACCTTTAGAACTCTGAACTTCTTCAAACAATTCTGCCAAACCAGACAGATTAACCATGTCCAACTCTGGACATTTTAACAACTTTATCCGTTTCTCAACTTTAGTTCCTACCTCTAGGACCTTTCTCTTCACTAAGGGCAGGGCTATTTCCTCTCCCTTACCCCCTTTTACTTTACTGCTTTCTGTTTTACCACCCTCGGAACCCTCATGGTACAGGGTCGGTAAAAACATCTTGGCCAGATCACCGCTGGCTTCATTTAAACTGTCCTCTTTCTCAGCCGCTTTTTCCGACAGGCTGCGAGTGACCGCGCATGCGCGATAGCTTTGGGACTCTAGGGGCGGGGCCACTGTACTCGCCGGTCGGCGGGTCGGCATCATGGCTGCCCAAATCCTCCCTCCTGCTAACACACTTTGTAACAACGCGACCCACTGCTCTTGTGGCCACTTCTGGTTCACTGCCACCTTTTCAAAAAGCAAGAAATAACTATCAACATCCGTCTCTTCGAACGGAGGTACTACTCTCAGCTCCCGACTAACATTAAACCGCTCTCTCCTTAGCTCCTCCCTCTCTCTTTCTCTCCCCGCTGCCGCTCTCTCGGCTGCTGCTAACTCTCTGATCCGAATTTCATGCTGTCTTTTCCTCTCAGCTTGATTCTGCTCGTTTTCCCTCTCTAACCCCTTCGCCAAATTTAACAAGTCTGATTTGGTGCTCATAAATTCACACACGTCCATCTTTGCTGGTTTTTCTTTCTGGCTACCTGCGTACCAGATCCAAATTATTTTTTTTTTGACTTACAATCCCGATTGACTGACCTCCCCCTTTTTGGTGTCAAATCCCGAGACGAGAACCCCACTTGTTACGAAAACCCCGTAACCAGGTAACTTACCAGCAAAGATAGATGGATCAGCTGAGTCGGATGCTACTATTTTCAAAAGTTTTATTAATAAAGGGGCACAAAAATTAAGGTTAATACAAACATTCAGATAACATGCGTCAATACTCAATCTAAAACGCAGGTACATTAATAATCACTCAGAAATAAGCTCTTTCGTTGTCTAGGGTATAATACTGAGTCCAATTGGAAATATAAAGAGTCACTCTGAAGTCTGCAGGCTTTTCCCTTTTTGGTTTCACGTGTTGGAGAGAGAGAGAGATTGTTAGGAAAAAAAAACACTTGCCGTTGTCTTTATGAATCAAATCCTCAGCCTCAGAGGATTTGGCTTCCCTGGTGTTAAATAAAAGCGGTTTTCCGTTGGTTCCAGCCACAAACCCCGCATTCGGAATTTAACGCACGTGGCTTATTTCAAAATGGCTTCCCGTTCCCACGGGAAGCGGTATCGTGCTTCTTGGTGTCTCCTTGGTGCGTCTGAGGGTCGTCCTCTTTCAGACCCTTCTTTATACTGCCTCACGGGATCTCAGGTGTCAATCAGGTTGCAGGTGATGCAACCTCTCTCTCTCAACCAGCCCACTTTGCCCGAGGGCTTTACAATGTCCCTGCGAGTTGGCACGTCTGCAGTTCCCAGGTGTCTCCTGAGAACAATGCCACAGTCACCAGCTTTTGTCCCAGTGGAATGTCTTTCCATTTCCTGTGTCCATTCAGCCTGTCTCTCTCTCTCTCTTTTGGGTCATTGACCCCCCTTTTCTAGGGCTCTTGCAATTCTCACAAAGGAGGGGGCTGGTATCATAACAGTATATATTAATTTGTTAAAGTTTTGTATCATTTTATAGCTGTAGAAGATTATGTACCAATAAAATGATTCTAAAAATGAAAAATAAAAAAGTTATATGCTGACACCACTGACTAAAGACACAACAACAGATACATAAATAAATAAACAAATTCTGAATATATTGATATGTCTAACAGGTTAGAACGTAGTTAACAACACCCATCTTAAATTCATTTAATAAAAATTGATCAAATATTCAAGAAAGATAGATTCAACCAAATAATATGTAACGACTAGTGTTAAACTCTTACAAATCCTAATAGAAAAGATAAAACAGCTGAAACAATGTCTGGGCAGGCATAGAACATAGATTGAACTTCCAACAATCCAACTACAAATGACTCTCAACTAAGGATTAAGTGTTTGAGTTGCTTGCAAGACAGGCTTAAACTCCTTTATAAATTTCCAAGCCTCTTCTGGGGACTCAAACCGTTTTGGGCGAGCGTTAGGCGGGGAGATTCTCAAACAAGCTGGATAAAGCAAAGAGGGATGACAGTTCCTCTTATAAAGTTCAACCATCACTTCCCAATATTTAATTCTTTCTGCATAAATGTCGAGGGCAAAATCCTCAACTATACGAATCTCTACTCCATTATAAATTAGCTCCCCACCGCCACTTCCTAGCATCTCAAAGAATTGCTTCTTTAGTAGCAAAGTAATGCAAACATAAAATTACCGGGTGAGGTTTCATCTCCACTGAAGGCTTCACACGTGGGATTTGGTGAGCTCTGTCTATCAATGGAGGAGCTTTGAGTATCTCACTAAAAAGTGAGTATAGCATATTCATAAAAAACTTTAGTGGTTCACTGGTTTCCATGTTTATAGACAAACCCAGTATGCGTAAATTCATCCTACAACTTCTGCTTTCCAGATCAATCATTTTCTTCTTAATTCTTAATAATTCCAAAGAACCTCAACAATTTTTTTCCATAATAGATATCTTTAATTCTTGTTCTTTAATCACTTGATTCATTGTCTGCTGTTCTCTTGCGATTCTATTGGTGTCCTTTTTAAATGTCTGATATTGAAATTCTCACAAATCAATGAATATATTGTAAAAAAAAAGATCACTCCCTATTTTTCCTTTTGCTTGTTTTTTCTTTCTACTCTTTTCTGTAAGTGTATACCTCAGATAAATACTATGTGGAGATTTGTGACATATATGATTATATGATATATATGTACAATGTCTGAAATACATCTTATGGAAATGTTTGTTTGATGATGAACTTCAATAAAAAAAATTAATTACAAGAAAAAAAAGAAATTCCAGATTCCTCAAAGATTCCTGTACAGCAGAGACTGTTTTCTCAAGCTTTTCATTAGCATTCATCAGTTTATCAATCTTGGTGTCCACCATTCCAATCTTGGTATTAATATCTTGCATCAAATAAAACATTCTTTCTGAAGTAGAGACTTCCTCTGCCTCCTTTCTTTGTTCAGTTTCAGAAACAATTTTGCCACCAGTTCAATTCCAGTTTGGGTTCCAGCCATTGTAATTAAATCGTAAATCCTTCACTAAAAGTGATAAATCTTCAGTTTAAATGAAACTATCAGTGGAAAGTAAGTTGTAAAAGGAAGGAGTAGTGCTAACACACGTCTTACTCCATGGGCTGCCGATATTTTAAGCTATAACAAACAAAATGAAGAAAAGAATCCAACGCATCTATCAGTCTACAGTGTGCATGTAATCATTGAAGCTCATTCCCATGTAATCAGTCTAGTTTGCTTCACTTCATTTACTCACGGTACTGAAACAGTTCTGTGCCAAAGAATCAGTCCAAGCAAATATAAAAATAAATACATTTTCAGACAACATCCATAGAAAGATGTTCAAACTGCCTCCTCTTGCCCTTTCTACAATTGTTGGGTGCTAGCTTTTTAACTGAAAGCTCTCTGCACATTCTCTGTGAGACTATAGTCTGCATGAGGCTTTCCAGACATCTGCAATGGTCCTTCCAAATTTGGTTCTGCGAGCGTTCCACTATGTTCCTCCACTGTGTTTTTTGTCTGTAATTAAAGGAACACTTCTTTTTAATAGACATGCATTTAGAGGAGATTTGCAAAAATAAGATGCCGAACAACGTAACTGTATTGATAAAATAACGCATGGTTTTAACCAGGGTATTACATTCTCTCCCCCCCCCCACCAAAATAGGCACGTCCTCATGACTTTGTAAACCTTTGAAACATAGTAAACATTAATAATAACACAACACTTATACCCAATAGCAATAACAATTATGTTCACCCTTATTTTCTGATAGTATTCAGGCATACAGCTCACAGCAATCAAATGAATGAAGTGATTACAGGACATCCAATCCATTTGTAAATGGAAGTAACATATTTCACTATTGACATTCCCTCAACACTCTGATTTCCAAATGTGACACATGCCAGCGTATCTGGCAGTTTCCTAACTCTGAGACCTTCTTATCTCAACTTCACTTTCATCTTGCTTTAATAGTTGATTCTCAGTCACTATTTCATTAGTCTGAAACTTTTCTAGTGACTTTTCATGCCTCATCCTGTCTGCCAATCATTCCTTACTGCAACTCAGTTGCCCCTGCTCTCTGAATTGACTTGGCTTCACTTTCAGTTATATTGGAGTCTGTTTCCCTTTCACTATCTAACAGCACCTTTGGTTGTCCAGTGCATTCCCAGTATACCCAAGTGTAGCCTGTGTGGTTCTGACATCACTTAATCAACTCCTCTTGGGAGGTTTGCATAAGGTAAGTCATGCCGCATTCTAATTTCCTTATCTTCAGAGTCTGTACAGTGTTGAATGGATTCATCCGGTTTCTCTTTTATAATTTGTTCTTCATGCCATTCCACCAAAACCATACTATTGTCTGAGTTGTCTTCAGCTTGTTTCTTTCCTTTTTTTCTTCTCCTTTGCTGAGATCATTTGGCAGGTGTAGGTTCTAGATCAGACTCTGGGTCAATATGTTCTCCCTGCCTAGAGGCAAAAGATGGTTCTGTCAGAGAATTTTTACTGAACCATTTCCACCTTCTGGTTTCAACCAAAAGAACTGGCAAGTTTGGGATCTGACTGTGAGGTTCCAAAACAAAGAGCCACGTAATTTGGTTTTGTGTCCGAACATTAAATAATATGGCGAGTAACCAGTGGCTTCATTCTGAGTTTGGTTGTAGCCGTGCACATAATTTCCAATGTACTGACTCCGAGAGTTCCTACTATGTCTAACAATGTCCTGTTAAATCTCTCAAGATGAGGATTGCCTTGATATGACGTTGTCCTTGACTTCTGAACTCTGAGCACTGTCAGTAACTTGTGTATGAGACCACTTTCAAAATCCCTTCCCTGATTACTGTGCTTTCTTCTTTGGAGGTATACCTGCAGTCTTGGGTCTTGGCCATGTGGTTACTACCTCTATCTTAGAAGGGTCTGTGTCCTACATGGTTGACTGACGTCTTACAGAACTGGCACTCCTTTGAAACCTTCAGCTTTCGGGTGGTCTGACACCAGGTACTGAGAATCCACAGACAGGTTTAGGTCAAAGGAAAAGCTTCATAACACTGTAATCCCCAGGACTGGAAAGTTCCAGACTTCAGAAAGGGACGGCCAAGTTGCTGGAACATTCAGGTAAGTGGAATAGTTAAGTGGTTGAGCAAGAGAAAGGTTTCTACAGGTGATTAACAGGGGATCATGTGGGTTCCTCACAGGCTGAGACAGGGGAAGTTATGCAGTAGAATAACAAAAGGGCCAGGAGGTTAAATAAATATTTATTGTGTAGCAGTCGAAGTGGAAAAGTCCCAGTGGAGCTTGAGACATTGAGATTGTATATTGGAGAGCTGATAAACTCCAGAAACTGATGAACCCTGTGACCTGTGCCCTTTGGATTTTAGGAATGGGTGCACAGGTTCTCACCTTCCAGAATTCCACAGACTGGGGAGGTTCCCATTCATTGTGGGGTAGCAAACATAATGGGGCCAGGACAGAAAGAAAGCACAGAACTGCAGACCACGGAGTCTGACATCCATAGCTGGGGAATTGCTGGGGAGGGAGGAGGGTCTATTATTCAGGAAGGCACTTAGAATAATAAACAGCCTGCTGGAGGAATGACAGTGAGTGGATTGAACAGGAATTGTGTGGGGAGTGGCGAGGAATTGTCGACATTTCATGTCAAAACGTTGTATCAACACTACTGGAGCCATTGAGTTTCTCCAGCAGACTGTTTGTTGCTCCAGATTCCAGCATCTGCAGTCTCTTGTGCCTCCACTTGGAGAAATAAACCAGACTGGGCAGAGTCAACATGGAGATTTGAAAGGCAGGCAAAACATGTTTAACAAATGATTGGAAAGTGAAGCTGTAACAAGCAGAGTAAGGAGGGTGAACCACGTGATGGGGTGCACTTGGACTTCAGGAAGGCTTTTAATAAGGTGCAAATCCAGATTATTACACAATGTTAGAGTGCTTATTACTGGGGGTAATCCACTGATTTAGACTAAAAATTAATTAGCCTGCTGTTAATGGAGAAGGAAAAGATTATCAGTGCTGGGTTGAGAGGTGTTGACTAGGACGGTGCTGCATGGTTTGGGGCTGAGATCCCAGCTGTTCACCACCTTTATCAAGAATTTGAAACAGAAGGAAAAACAATAAATCCAAGTTCACAGTTTCTTGATATTGTGTATCCTGTGAAGGTGTGTAGAAGGGGGTCAGGAGAATGTGGACAGGATTAGTGAATGGCAGATGAGCAGCTATGTGGTAACAGGTGAGCTCACCCATGGTCTCAGATACAGCAAATCCCTTGCTAATTAATTTATTCACCCCACCATTTGTAGCCATGACTTCTGCTATCACAACCGAGCCCAAACATTCCCTCTGTTGGCCTTAGCTATTCCAATGCTTCCCTCATCACTCTGCAGTCTTCCAGCCTCTGAATGTAGTCTCAAGGGTCTCGACGCAAAACACCGACTGACTATTCATTTCCATAGGTGCTGTCTGACCTGCTGAGTTCCTCTGGCATTTTGTGTGTGTTAATCATTCTCAGTCTTTAGCCAAATTCCACTCCCCATCAATCCATCTGGTTCTTTGTCCAACACTGTCGACAAATCCTGGGGTGGGAGCAAATCTAGCACAAGTAAGTTTTCCTGCCCAGCCGGGTCCATTTTTGCATCTACAAGTGGACTACATTATCTTACCAAAGCGTTAAAGATGTTATGATGTACTGGTAATAGTAGATGGGTTTTCAAGATGAGAAAAGCGACTCCAGCAACAAAAGCCTCTTCACACATACAACAAAAGCACTGATCAAGGACGACATTCATAGATGTGCATTGCCATGTCAAATTGACTCTGACCAAGGGAACATTTGACTGTGACTGTTTGCCAGGAATTAAGTCAACTGATGAACATTGAATGATTTTTTTCATCGTCCACATCACCCAGAGTCACCAGAACAATGGAAGTTAAACAACTGACTACTTATAATGAAGAGGGCGTAACACAGCTTACAACACTTCTCATGTTTTTATACAACCACAAACAGAAAATTAAATTAAGCTCATTTGAGAAGGTAACAGATGAGTCTCACAGGTATCACATGATCTTGCTGATTCTGTTAATGCCTCTAGTTATTAGGTTGGCCAATATATACGACACACTTCAAAATATTCACCAATCTTAGACATTCATAGATTCATAAAGGTGTGAGAAACTACAGCACAAAGACAGGCCCTTTGACCCATCTAGTCTGTGCTGACAATAAATCTACCTGATTGCATTGATGTGCATCTGGTCCATAGAGCTGCATACCCCTCCCATCCATGTACTTATCCAAACTTCTCTTAAATATTGAAATCAACCCCAGATCCATTACTTCAGATGGCAGGTCATTCCACACTCTCGCCATCCTATGAGCAGAGAAGTTCCCCCAAACATTTCACTTTTCACCTTTAACCCATGACCTCTAGTTCTGGTCACACCCAACGTCAGTGGGAACACCCTGCTTGCATTTACCTTATCTATATCCTCATAATTTTGTATACCTTTATCGAACCTCCTACGTTCCAGAGAATAACATCCTAACCTGTTTAACCCTACCCAATAATGTCATGCCCGGGCAACATCCTTGTAAATTTTCTCGGTACTCCTTCAATCTTATTTACATCTTTCTTTAGCTTGGGGACCAAAACTCCACACAATACTCCAGATTAGTCCTCAACAACATCTCATACAAATTGAACATCCTATGTCCTGTTCACAATACATTGAATTATGAAGGCCTGTGTCCCAAAAGCTTCCTTTAAGACCCTACCTACCTCTAAAACTGGTTTCAAGGTATTATAGATCTGTATTCCCGGAGAACTCTGCAATACCACACACCTCAGTGCCCCACAGAACATCTGGTTGGTTCTCCCAAAGTGCAACCCCTGACACTTGTTTGCATTAAACTTCATTTGCCATTTTCTGCCCATTTCAACAGCTGGTCCAAACCCTGCTACAAACTTTGATAGTCTTTCTCAGTGTTCACAACATCTCCAATCTTGGTGTAATCTGCAAAATTGCCAAAGCAGTTAGCTACATTATCATCCAGATCATTGATACAGAGGACAAATAACAATGGACCCTGCACCAACCCCTGCAGAACACCTCTAGTCACAGGCATCTAGTCAGAGAGCAACCATCTACAACCACTCTCTGGATTATCCGACACAGACAATGACTAATCCAATTTACTAACTTACCTTGAATGCCAGGTGATTGAACCTTCTTGACCAAGCTCCCAGGCAGGACCTTGTCATAGGCCTTACTAAAGTACAGATAGACAACATCCACTGCCTTGCTTTCATCTGCTTTCCTGGTAAAATCCTCAAAAAACTCTAAGATTGGTCAAACATGATTTCCCACACACAAAGCCATGATGACTATTCCTAATCAGTCCCTGTCCATCCAAATACCTATTTGGTCCTTTGGAATAACTTCCAATAACTTTGTCACTGATATCAAACTCACAGGCCGATAATGCCCTGATTTATTCTTAGAGCCTTTCTAAAACAATGGAACAACATTACTCATCTCCACACATCTGGCACCTCACCCGTGGCTAAAGATGTTATAATATCTACAGCACCTTCAATTACTGCACCAGCCTCTGACAGGTCCAAGGGAATGCAATGTCAGACGCTGGTGACTTATCCACCCTAATTTGCCTCAGGACACCGAACACCATCTGCTGTATAATCTATACAGGGTCCATGGCCTCACTGCTACATTGCTTCATATCTATCAATTGTGTGTCCATGTCCCAAGTAAATACAGATGTACACAATTCATTTGAGGTCTCCCCCATCTCTTAAGGGTCTGCAAATTAGTTGCAAGTATAGCTATGAGCTTTCAATCTCTTAGAAAGACAACCTGCAGACACATTCATATGACCCACCATCTCTATCATTCCTTTAATATATCTGTGACAGAAAGCTCAATTAACATGTCTGTTACCTCCAGGCTCGATGTTCCCAATGCTTCCATTCCCACTTCACTGTGTTCCAGCCTCTAAATATGGACACATGCAAAACTTCTGCCATTATCCAAATTCCCTGCAGTTCTACCAACTCTTTCTACACTAGATCTTTGTGGCTGACCATCTCCAAGTAAAGATTTCCATTCTTGTGTTGAAATCCCTTCCTCTCTTGGGATCCACCTCCAAAACCAGAACTCTTTGGAAGACTCTGTAATTCAACAAAACTATCCCCTCCTCCACAGCACAGATCCAAATCCCACTCTCTGTTGTAACAACCCAACTTCAGTTGAGCATTTTGTCAACTGACATAACAGTGCCCATGTCTCAGTGTCCGTTGGTACATTATGTGAGCATCTCCAGACCATTCATTCTGTGAAAAGATGCTGTGTTGATGTTACTGACATAAAATGTTTCTTTGAGAGATTTACCAACCAACACATTCTTCAGTGATGGTCCATACTGCTTCTCACTCAGAGCTTCCATTAAATCATCCCGAGACCTGTAGAAATATCTCAGTAATCTCGGTGTGAGTGGACAGGTACTGGTGAAAGGTGATGGATATTGAGGACAATAAGGAAAGGGAGGACAGTACTCGTTACTGTGATTGACCAATGCCACAATACTGGTACAAGTTATGGCAGTGCAGTTGCATTACACACAATAACCACCGGCTGCGCTGCAGAAAACTGAACTAGATGGTACACAAAACTTTACTGAAAGGAACGGTTTACAAAAATTAAAAACAACAGTTTCATGCTCTTATTTTTTAATATTTTTTCAAAGTTTCTTCAGCAAAACAGCACCAGGGCAAGCTGAGAAAGCAACAGGCAGAGACACTGATTCCACCACTGATATTGAATAAATGCTGTACATTTTTGAGATGTTACAGAATCAGAACGTTATCCGTCAGGAATTCAGTTCTGCCCTGTGTCTGGTAATGAAATGTTTGATGTTTTCAGCTATTTGTTGGATTGCCTGAGATGTCATTTAAAGTATCAGTATTTAGTCATTGGGTTTGTATAATTTTCACAACTTGCTCTTTGACTATGTTGATGTCATTGGGTGTCTCTGAGTTGCACTGAGTTCTGAGGAGAGATTTCGAACTCAGCAGCAGAAAGTTCACTTGTTAAAGCATGATAGGCAATTCCTTATTGTCAGCAAATGTAGATGAACAGCAGGCATTGTAGTTCAGAGCTTCAGCATTCATTAAGCAGTCCTTCTCTCTGAGTTGACTCAGATCAATCAACCTGCCCCAGAGACAAAAGGATGAGTTACTCTCCTGTCGTATTTTTTATTCTACATTACATCATGTCTACATAACGAACCCACAGTCCTGTATTATACAAGTTCTACGGAAAGAAGTGCCCTATTGCCTGTTGTATCTACTGTGCTGAGTTTTCGTGCTGTGTATGATATGCAGCCTGTTTTTGGATCCCTTGTCAGTATTACACATTAGCCATGTAACAAACTCCCTTGTTAATTAGAGATGTCAGAGGAGGTTGGCCAGACAGGTTCCAGCTGACAGAAAGGTGACAGTAGCTTAAATAAATACCCATTACAACAGTGGTGGCCCCATAAATTCTCTCTGGAATACATCGTAAGTGACTCATTGCAACCGCTATCTCCCTGCAACTTGTAGCCTCTCTACCGGAGCTCAGGATTGATTTGATAATATTGTCTGACACAAGGTACATTGTGGCTCTTTCTACAATAACTGACCTGGAGTTACATGGGTTCAAGTTCTGCTTCTTTGTAAACTGTATAAGCTTTATACACACTTGCAATACTTCTGTCATCTAACACCACTTCAATGAGAACAGCAAACACCTGCTGTGTTTTCCACCCATTTATCCCTCAGTGACAGAGGAGTGAAATCACAGAAGTGTTCAGCTCAGGGGTGAGAGGAGCTGTGAATGTCCACTACTCACCAGAGGGTCGGTGGGTCACTCAGCCAGAGCAGCAAACTAGCGACCGTTTCCCTTGGCCATGCTGTCTGAAGTAGGAAAGAAAGTCAACTATTTGGCAAATTCAACTTGGATTTTTGTGCCAAGTGGTAGTTCCCTAAATTGATGAATCTGCCACCTGTATTTCTATTGAAGCCTGGAATATTTTTGTACCACAGTAGCACACAAGCAGGTTTGAACACCACACTTCTTCTTCCTTTTACGATGTTTGATTAAAGAGTGGCCCATGATGAACTGAATCATCACAAAGTTCTGACTTTGCTACCGTGAGTCATGATCTGAGTGCTTTATTTGTAAAGAAGAAAGAGGACTTCCAGAGAACTGGACTTCTGCTCAGTTCCTCTATAGGAATGCTAAAAAAAAGCACTAGAAACTTCTAGAAATGGAAATATCTCAGATCCCATAATCATTTTGAAAATGTCTCCTCATCATGTTGCTGTGGTCAGACAACACCCCAGTTCCTGCACCACACATGAGCCAACCCACCCCTCCTGAAACCCCGGGTATCATCCAGCAGAATGGATCCATATCTCGGGATCCAGGTGCATTACAAAACCACCCTGTCTTGTTGTGATGTCGATCTTATTCCCCCAATGTTCCACTCTCAATCCTCTCCCGACTTTCGAGTTTCTGTAAGTAAAGGTGATACTTACAGATCTTTTTGCCTAATCTCCAACCGAGTCCAATTAATGATCCCAAGAGGCGTTTCTGAAGTTTTTCATCTGCAGACCAGCGTAATGAAAAACAATGTCAGCTGTGCATGTTAGTGTTGATATTTCTTTTCTTGCAACTGAGCATTGTGGTTTCCACAGTAACAATTCTATTTATCAAATTTAATCCTACACTGCTATCAGGATATAGATTTCCAATGAAAATCTCAGGTTTCATTCTGCAGTTACAGGTCTTTACATAAAATATCAGCCTGTACAACGTAGAACACAGAATATTACAGCACATCACAGATGTTGTGCCGATCTTTTAATCAACTCTGTTTGATTTAACCTTTCCCTCCTGCATTGACCTCCATGTTTCTACCATCCACGTGCCTTACTGAGAGTTTCTTAAATGTCCCCTATGTATCTGCCTCTTCCACCACCCGTGATAGAGTGTTCCATGCACCCGCCACTCTAAAAAAAATTACCTTTGATTTTCCCCTCAGTACTTTCCCCCAATGACCTTAAAATTATGCCCCCTAGAGTTAGCCATTATCGCCCTGGGAAAAAGTCCCTGGCTATTATCATCTATGCCTTTTATCATCCTGTGCAACTTTATGAAGAGACTTCACATCTTCTGTCAGTCCATAGAGAAAAGCCCCATCTCGCTCAACCTTCCCTCATAAGACATGCTCTTTAATCCAAGCAGAATCCTGATGAATCTCCCTTGCATCCTCTTGAAAGCTTCCACGTCCTTCCTATAATGAGGTGACCTGAACTGAACACAATATTCCAAATGTGGTCTAACCAGGGTTTAATAGGGTAGTAACATTACGCCATGGGCCTTGAACTCAGTCCTCCAATTAATGATGTCCAGCACACTATACACCTACTTATCTACCCTGCCCTATCAACACGTGCAGCAACTTTGAGCGAACTACGGACATGGACTCTGAAATCATTCTGTTACTCCACACTGCGGGAAATCTTGTCATTAAACTTGTATTTTTCCTTCAAATTCACATCACTTTGCAAGTCACCTCCACCTTCCACTTCTCAGACCATCTCTGCACCCAATCAATGTCCCCTTGTAACCCACGACAAACTTCTATCCAGAACTCCACCGAGCTCTGTATCATCTGTAAACTTACAAACCTGCCCTTACACTTCCTTATTCATGTCGCTTTCAAAAAAGTCACCAAGAGCAGGCGTCCTAGAACAGATCCCAGTGGAACACCACTGGTCAGGCAGAAAATATTCTATCTAAAACCACCCTTTGCCTTCTGTGGGCAGTCCAATTCTATCTCTACACAGTGAAGTTTCCCTGGATCCCATGCATCCTGACTTTCTAATTGAGCCCATCATGGGGAACACATGACTAAACTCCAAATACACCACATCCACTGCTCTACCTTCGCCCGTGCGGTCTGTCACATTTGCAAGGATTTTCATCAAGCCTGTGAGGCATGACCTGCCCTTCAGAGAGTTCTGCTGGCTCTCCCTAATCAGTTTATGCTTCTCCAAATGCTAGTTAAGCCCATCTCTCAGAATTTGCCCAGAACTGAAGCAAGTCTCCAGGTCATCCCTACTCCTTTTCTTCAACAAAGGAATGACATTTGCTAACCACCGATCATCTGGTACAACGCCCAAAAGCACCACAATGTTGCCCTCTTCTCCTTGGCCCAGAGGACAGTTCAGGGCACTTTAGGGATGGCCATTCTGATTACGTCACCACCCGTGAACAAACAAAACAGACGAGCTGAAGTTTCCTCACTCGGCACAGACCAAATATCACAACTTGTCGAGGAGAAGACCGCTCAGTCCCTCGCCCATTCACTGGGATCCAGGCAACACGCACATCTCACGCTACCGGACTTCTGTCTTCATCTCGGCCCAGACTGACCTAACAAACTGAAACTGATCTAAGTTACGGGAATTCCAATTCCCTTAAAATCCAAGGACTTCTCAGGGAGGATAATGGCGTGTACTCAGGGGCAAACCTTGCTTCAGGATATTGCTTCTGAGGGGGTTCTAAGTTGAGAATATGGTGCCTTTGTTCCTGATTTCTACACCAAAGGAAAATCTGTGTCTGCTTTCAATGAAGGGAACACTAGCTCAGTTCGGTCTCGCCGAGGTCCAGTGCCCCCGGTGACTATTTGCTGGTCAATGCATCCCCTCTAAATAAAATGTTTCAAACTGAGCAAGATTTATGGACTGAACTGATCTACTATTTAATTCGTAATTCGCCTCGTCGAGTATATATATGCACAACGAACTATCTCAATCTCCCCTCCCCCACTAATATTTCCTGTAATCTTTTCACCCCATATCACATCAGTTGCCCGAGATTCTACCAATCACCTGCACACTAGTGACAATTTAGAGCAAATTAAACTTCCAAGCTGTATGTGCGTCCAGCGGAAGCCGAAGCCGTCACTGAAATGATGCAAACCCCACACAGAGACCACTAGAGGGCAGGATCGAACTCGGTTCATGGAACCATGAGGCTTTATCCTCTAGCAGTGCTAATTTTCAGAGTGACCAGCCTCTTCCTGAAGATATTGTCCCATTGCAGACTCTTACCCCGATTTCCATTCAGTGGTTCGCGAATCTCGTGCTGCAAACCTTCCAGATCCCGCAGTGCCTCCTCTGAAATAGACAGACAGTGATGTGTTGCCATTTAGTTGAGCTGATGCCTTATGTTTCCACATTGAAAGCAGATAGCTGGGGGTCTTTGCTGTTTCCCCTTTGGATTACCCTGAACCTGCTGCACGGACTGAAGCCGTATGGACAACAGTGTGTTCGACACAATTCCCTCCCCTGCCCCACCCTGTTTCATCTCCCCCTCAGAACATTGTTCTACACTTTTGTCTCTCCAGCTTCAGGTTAAAAACGTCAATGTTACCCGTTGTTGCAGACGCTGCTCCCAGAGGAGAGCCGGGGAAGTGGTTGGAGGGGAACCTCACCCGTCACTGTCAGCACAGAGAGAGACAGAAGGAGATGTGAACACTTACCCAGTTCTCGCATGTCGATCTCCCTCAGGGCAGGGTCCAGCTCACGCATAGCCTCCTCTGGAATAAATACAACAAGCTATAACATATCTGGAGCTGTCCGTGTTAGGTATTTCCCGGCACTTTGTGTAACATCCCCTTTGGGCAGAGAATGGACATTGCACTGGTGTGTAATGAGTGAACCGTATCACAGGAGGTGACTGTAAAAGCCGGTTTACAGGACAGACATAGCTTATACCAGGAAGGGAGCGAGAAGACACAAAGTCCCTGCTGGGGTCTAACATATAATAAATGAACCAGTTTAAGTCTTTTTTGTGAACTTTACTTATCTGAGGTACGTGATTGTGATTCTGCTGCTAGTAAGTTTTTGCTGCCCTTGTGCATCCATGTATTTGTGCATATGACAATATGGACGAGTACTTGTGCTCGATCCTGTGGAACAGGATCAAAGTTTTTGATGACATTTCAATATCCAGCACCAGCAAAGTGTCAGTAATCATGGGGTCAGCAGCTAAAGAGAGTTTTTTGCTTATATATATCTTCCACAAATTGTTTGTCCACTTCTTCCGTCCCACCCGCTGAACTGTGGAGTCCAGATTACCCAGGTCCTTTGTTAGAAGTGACTGTTCTGATCTCTAGCCTCTAAAACTCAGAGAGTGGAGGAAGTTCAATAACTCCCTCAGGTTTCAGAAGAGACAGGACCAATCCTTCTGGTCCCTGCACTCTGCCCCACTGTCGGGCTGTGTCCTCCCTCTCCATCCGCCTGTCAGCCACCTCCCAAGGAATTTCACCCCTTCTGTCAATTCCACCGGAAATGGAAACATTACCGTGACGGAGGAGACTCTCCTCATTCCCACTACAATGAAAGCAGCAAATAATTTGTCTGATTAACACCTTGTGCTCTCCGGATGTTATGGAGACTTTTGGATTGTTCAGGGACTCTAATCATCTCAATGTTTAATGAAGTTGGGATTTACTGGGAGGATTGAGTGCCTGGTTCACCTAAACACGGTCAGCATTGCTGAACACACTGAGGTTGGAGCAGAGGTGTCGTCCCCCTTCACTGCCCTCGGAGAATGGCAGCAGAGACCCTGACCATGATGGGAGATCCAGCTACATTCTGTAATCAGCCCTGCCATGGCCAATCTCTGAAGACTCAGTACTGTGCTGGGGTTTGGTTGAGACCAGACTGCACAGGAAGAGAAAATTTGCATTGAAGTCACTCACCTGCCCCAGCAGAATGGAGGGCAACCAGAGACAACACGACCAGCAGCCCAAAAAGAGAGACTGTCTTCATGATTGCAACTGTGATGTCTACTGTTGAGTTGTCATTCCTCCCGCCCTTTAAATACCCTCTCAGATGGTATCACATCTCATAGCAGGTGCCCCACAATCACCTCCTCCTTCCACACACACACACACACACACACACACCTGTTTCCTGGAATATCTTTGTCCATTGTCACGAGAGTAATCACCAGGTTGCTAATCAGGTTCCAGGTAACAACCCATCGAGATAATGTCAGAACTCAGCTCCAAGACCACATAATGTTAAAGCTTTTGTTGTTGTTCCATTCCTTGACTTCATGATCAACTGACAACAGTCAGAAAGGATAGACACCAGCCACACTGGTGCCACACAATGCTGAGACCTCCGGCCTCCACTCCCTGCAGCCCAGATCTGTTTTATCTCCATCTAGAAGTTTACAGATGATGCCATCCTAGTGGTATTATCTCAAATAACAGTGATTCGTTCAGGAAAGATGTAGTGAGCTTAGTAGCATCGAGTTGTATCCATGTCAGGCAAAAAAAAGAGCAGGGCATAGACTTCAGGAAGGAGAGTGGTGCACAAGCTACTGTCTGCATCAGCAATATTGAGGTTGCGAGCTTCAAATTCCTAGGAGTGAACATCAGTTATAGTCTGTCCAAGTCCAGCCCCATTGATGCCACAGACAAGAGAGCTCACCGATGCCTCTATTCCTCAAGGATTTAAAGAAGTTCAGCATGTCTTCGTCAAGCCTTACCAATTCCTATCGAGGCATCACAGAAAGTGTCATCTGGTTCGGATGTGGCTCAAGTACGGAGTGAGAGACACTGGAGCGGGTCAATAGTTCACAGACTTTAATGTAAACAGTGTTAAAGTGAAAGGAAAACAATAAACACCAGGCCAAACATGGCCGTTAATGAAAACTCTCAAATGGGAAACGAAGCCTACACTGTGGCTGAAAAGAACAACTAAATATTAAAGAAATACCACTAGTCTTCAGTCAGTTGACTCGACAATCCAATTTCTCAGGCAAGGCTGAATGCAAAAAGGCAGCGGTACTCTGTCCAAGTCTCAACAAATATTACAACGGAATGAATGGAATTACATACGATCACAAAGAAATTAGCTGACATGTGCATATTCATGGGTGCAATTGCCAAATCTGCTGTGCTGCCAAATCCGTGGTTGTGACAGAAAGCTTTCTATCTGGATGCAACATGCTCTACAGAGAGCTGTGGACACAGCTCATCCCGTCATGGAAACAGTTTCTCCTCCATAGACTCTGTCCACACTTCTTGCTCCCTCAGTAAAGCCCTCTGATACCCTGCAACACATTGACCACCAGTGGTGCTCTGTACATGCCCACTGTCGATGCTATTCATTGTTTCATGAAAAGCAAATCACTACCGCGAGGAGTCAATGCTCTCCCCCAGGGTGCAGTGGAGCTATCTTCCAGAAATACACTCTAGTGAGCACCAGCACTGTGTGAAGAATGCCACAGTTTATGGCTTTGGCCCTGAACTATGAAAGAACAGTAAGTGTCCTGGATTGTTCACATAGAGTCACTCGCCCAGGCTGCTCCAACAGAAGCTGTAACCAGGTTGTCCCAGTGAAAGGGCCAACTGTAAAACCTCCACTTGATCATTTTTTGATGCACAAGGGTAACTGATTCTCGCTGGCCATTACTGAGTACGCCAGAATACAATGCAACTTCTCTCACTGCACCTCCAGCTAATGCTCACCCAGAGCCAGATATAAGTTAAAGGGCAGGATCTCCTGGGTTGGGATCTCAGGACTGCTGCCCATGCCAAATGCTACTGAAGCCAAAACTAGGAAGATTAGACAGCTTAACACGTGGCTAAGGAGTTGGTGTAGGACGGAGGGCATAAGATTTTTGAATCATTGGGTTCTTTTCCAGGGAAGGTGGGACCTGTACAGATGGGGCTGTTTGCACTTGAACTGGAGGGGGACTAATATCCTAGCGAGAAGGTTTGTTAATGCTTTAGGGTGGGGTTTAAACTAGAGTTGCAGGGTTGAATTGAATTGTATTGAATTGAATTTGAATTGACTTTATTTCTTACATCCTTCACGTACATGAGGAGTAAAAATCTTTATGTTATGTCTCCATCTGAATGTGTAATGTGCAATCATTGTAATTTGTAATATTTATAATAAATAGAACAGTCAATATAATATAGAATACACACAAATTAGCATGAGTTCATCAGTCTGATGGCCTGGTGGAAGAAGCTGTCCCAGAGCCTGTTGGTCTTGGCTTTTATACTAACGATAGCAGCTGGAAAAGATTGTGGTTGGGATGGTTTGGGTCCCCAATGATCCAATGGGCCCTTTTTACACACCTATCCTTGTAAATATCCTGAATCATGGGAAGTTCACAACTACAGATGTGCTTGTCTGTCTGCACCACTCTCTGCAGAGTCCTGCGATTAAGGGAGATTCAGTTCCCATACCAAGCAGTGATACAGTCAGTCAGGATGCTCTCAATTGTACCCCTGTAGAAAGTTCTTAGCATTTGGGGGCCCATACCAAACTTACTCAACCGTCTGAGGTGAAAGAGGCGCTGTTGTGCCTTTTTCACCACACAACTGGTGTGTACAGACCATCTGAGGTCCTCGGTGATGTGGATGCCGAGGAACTTGAAGCTGTTTACCCCCTCAACCCCAGATCCACTGATGCCAACAGGGATTAGCCCATCTTAATTCCTCCTGTAATCCACAACCAGCTCTTTTGTTTTTGTCAAACCAAAGAGCCAGAAGAGTTAGTGCAGAGGGTGTGGGGGGCAAATGTTGGTAAGATCTCAGACAAAGTTAGAAATCAAGAGGCTGAGCATGGTGTGACTAGTGTCCTGAGCTGCCTATATTTAAATGCAGGAATCATCGTAGGCAAAGCGGATAATAGTGCTGAAGATGAGGTAGCTACTTTACAAATGGAGGGAATGTGTAGTGAGGAGAGGGTGCTGATAGGGCAAGACTGCAGTCAACAGGATGAGTTGCAACATAAAAGGCAGACATAATCGAAAAGGGTGAACACAAGACTGAAATGCTTGTATCTGAATGTGCGTAGTATATGGAATAAGGTAGATAAACTACAGTGCCTATAAAAAGTATTCAGCCTCCCTCCTTGGAACTTCTCATTTTTTATTGTTTTGCAACATTGAATCACAGTGGATTTAATTTTGCTTTTTTTTGACAGAACATCAGAAAAAGTCATATGCCAAAGTGAAAACAGATCTCTACGAAGTACAGGATTCCCCAAAGATTTATTTGCAGGTATAGTTTGTGGTGAGGAAGGCAAATGCAATGTTAACATTCATTTCAACAGGACTAGAATATAAAAGCAAGGATGTAATGTTGAGACTTTTTAAAGCAGTGGTAAGGCCTCACTTAGAGTATTGTGACCAGGTTTGGGCCCCTTATCTTAAAAAGGATGTGTTGAAACTGGAATGGGTTTAAAGGACCTTCACAAAAATTATTGCAGGATTGAATGGTTTGCCATTTAAGGGACGATTGATGGCTCTGGACCTGTATTCACTGGAATTCAGAAGAATGAGGTGTGACCTAATTGAAACCTACCAAATGGTGAAAGGCTTTGATACAGTGGATGTGAAGAAGGTGATTCCTTTTGGGGGTGGGATGGTAGTCAAAGACCTGAGGACACAACCTCAGAATATAGGGCTGTCCTATTAGAACAGAGATTAGGAGGAATTTCTTTATCCAGAGAGTGGTGAATCCGTGGAATCACAGGCTGCAGTGGAAGCCAAGTCTTCATGTATTTTTAAAGCAGAGGTTGATAAATTCTTGATTGGTCACTGCATGAATGGATACAGGGAGAAGGCAGGAGATTGGGGCTGAGGGGAAAATTGGATCAGCCATGATGAAATGGCAAAGCAGACTCAATAGGCCAAATGGATTAATCCTGCTCCTGCATCTTATGGTCTTGTGGTCTTATAAGGTTAATAGTGCCATGAGCATTTATAAAGGGTCCTCAGACAGGGACCATTGTGTTCTTTACAGCAGCACTACAGAACAAGTGTTATCCATACCGATACCTGACAGTGTCCACACTGGCCATGTGACATACACATCTGGTGAACGTGGAACGGCTGAGTATCAATACAGATTGTATTTATCTCTGCTTTCTTATCAACTTTATGCAAAATTAACTTTGTTTTATTCCCACAGATCAGGTGAAATGAAGTCCAGCATGAAAAAGTCATTATAAATATTACCTGATAAAGTTTATGGAGACATTTCACTGATGGGAATTTGCATTCTGCTATCATGAAACGCAACAGCCACCTGGCACAGGATGAAGGTGGGATTTGAACCTTCAGTGAAGTGACACAAAGACATGCTCGGAACATTCAGCAGTTTAGTGGAACTAATTCTAATGTCAGGTCTTCAATATGAACCTTTAACACCTTTTGCTGTTGCCACAGATGCTGTCTGACCTGATGAGAGTTTACAGATTTGTTTCTTTTCAGTTTTAACAATCAACATTTCAATTCATTTACAAGCAGGAGCATAATGTAAATGCCAGGCAGGGAATGAATGCCCAGCATTATTGTTCAAGGTCTTTCAATGTGAGCTGCCCAGTGCACTCACTGCTCCCCCATTGTTCAGGACCAAACATGAAGAATGTGTTTCCTCACACAGTGATACAGCTCACCAGACCGCAGTTCCAGAAGGTGCTCCCTTTATGCTTTGTGGGAGAGGTTTGACTCCTCATGGTGGGGCTTTGATTTTCACAAGGCAATGAATAGCACTGACAGTGGGCATTTACACAGAACCACAGGTATTACCACAGTCTTACAGGGTATCAGAGAGAGAATTGTTCTCACGTCAAGGGTCAGAGTAGGAGTGAGTCAAAGGAGTTTGTAGGGACACAAATGAGAAGATTTTGAAGGCTGCAGGTAAGTGGAGAAGCAGGATGGGTAAGACAGTCTGTTTCACAGTCAGTCACCTAAGACACTGGGACGAACAGACAGGGGTCTATGGTGGACACAATGAATCACAGGCCAGAGTTGCAGGGCTGGGGGATGTGGTGGAGATAGACACTGTCCAAAGCTGTGGAGACAGACTGGGTGAATACAGCCGGGAGCTGAAGACCAACACCAGGACTGAAATCTTAAATAAATGGACATAATCCAACTGGTAACAGTGACAAGCACAGAGACTAACATTAGTTTTCTGACTCAGAGCTCCAGAGAGACGGGTTCAATCCTGAGCTATGGCACAGTCTGTGTGAGGTTTGCACTGTCTCCCTGTGAGTGTGGTTTTCCCCAGAGTGCCTGGTTTCCTCCCACATTCCAGAGATGGGCAGGCTGGGAGGTTAACTGGTTCCTGTAGTTACCATTGTGTAAGTCAGTGGAGGGTGATGTCCATGTGAGAGAAAGTATTTCACAGCGGAATGGGTGTGATTGCTTGGGGAGCCCACAGTTTCTCCACGGGTACAATGGTGTCCTTCAATGCTGTAAGAAAATACGAGGGGTTGGAGGATGCAAGAGATCCTTATTGAATACTTTGCTTCTGTGTTTACTAGTGAGAGAGACCTTGATGTTTTTGAAAGCAATGTAAAACAGACTGATATGGCATGGGTGAGGAGGATGTGCTTTTGAAAAACATGAAAATAGTTAAGTCCCCAGAGCAGACATGATATGCCTCAGGTCACTATGGGAAGTGAGGGAAGAGTTTGCTGTGACTTTGGAGATGATTCTTGTGTCTTTTCTGGCCACAGGAGCAATACCAGATGACTGGAGAGTGCCAGATGTTCAAGAAATTTGCCGCCTTCCTTTGTTTGAGAAAGAGAATAGGGATAACTTTGCAAATTGTAGACCAGTGAGTCTAACTTCAGTAGTTGGCAAATGATTGGAGAAGACTCACAGAGACAGGATTTACAAGCATTTGAAGAAGCATATTCTGGGTATAGTCAACACAGCTTTGTGAGAGGCAGGTCATGCCTCATTACAATGATTGAATTCTTTGAAAATGTGGATAGAGCAGTGGATGTAGTGCACAGTATATGGATTTTAGTAAGGCATTTGATATGTTTCACCATGGTCAGCTTATTCAGAAAGTCAGGGGGAATGGGAACCAGGAAAACTTGGCTCCGTGGAATAAGAAATCATTTGCCCACTGAAGGGAGAGTTTGGTTGTAGAGGGAGCAATTTCTACCTGGAGGTCAGTGACTACTGATGTTCTACAGGGATCTGTTCCCTGACCCTGCTCTTTGTGACTATTATGAATAATTTGCATTAAGCCTTCTGAAAATCCAAGTGCACAATATCCACCACTTCTCTTTCACCTATCCTGTTTGAAGCATCCTCAAAGATTTCCAACAGATTGGTCCAGCAAGATTTTCCTTTCAGAAGACCATGCTGACTGGTCTATTTATCATGTGTGCAAGTACCCTGAGACCTGCTCCTTAACAATTGACTCCAACATCTTCCTAACCACTGAGCTCAGACTAACGACTCTACAGTTTCTATGCTTTTCCCCCTTCGCTTCTTGAAGAGTGGATTAACTTAGTTTGTCAACCTTTTCCTCATCTCCCATTACTATCTCTCCAACAGTCTGATATCTACTTCTGCCTATCTTTTACTCTTTATACAGTATATCTGAAAAAACTTCTGGTATCCTCTTTGATATTAGTGACCACTTTACCTTCATTTTTCATCCCTTCCCTCCTTATGCGTCACGGACCAATCCGTTGACTCCCCATTTCTGTTCATTTCCTTTTCCCCGTGTTTTACCTGGCTCCTTGATTTAGGCACCTGATTTTCATCTGAACCAGCAGCATAAAAACTTCAGCTTGCATCTACTCGGAACTGAACCGTCCCCTGAGCCACTGCCTCAAAGCACGTTTCGGGCTGCTGAGAATAGTGGACTCTAAGCTGCTTCTGTGCCTGGGGTTCCTTTGTGAATTCTGTCATTTTAGTGTACAGCTGAGGATTGCAGGCCACTTGCCACTAGTCTGAGTCAAGCTATGAATTGTCTGTCATTGTTTGGTTTTGTCATCCCGTATCTAAGTTCGAGTCCCGGCTCCGTGTCCAAGTTCGAGTCCCGGCTCTATGTCGGTGTCCAAGTCCGAGCCCCAGCTCCGTTTCCATGACCAAATCCAAGTCCAGGTTCTGTGTCCATGTCCAAGTCCAAGTCCAATTCCTTGCTCGGTATCCGAGTCCAAGTCCAAGTCTAGGTTCCATGTCTGAGTCCAAGTCCAGGTTCTGTGTCCGAGTCCAAGTCATGCTTCCTCTGGTTTGTTGTCCAACATTCACGTCCATGTAAGCATCTAATCCTTGCTCTCTGGTCTTCCTGGCAACTATTGATAAAAATACACTTCTGTTAATGTTACTTCTGTGTCTGAGTCCTGCAATTAGGTCTGCTTCCCCACCTCATTGTAACAGAATGGTCAAGCCAAACACAGAACCAGCAGGCACAGACACTGTCTTACAAACTCTCGCTAACCAGAGTCCCCTCCTGCCAAACCCACCCCCCTCCACCCACCTGGGTCATCGATAATCCGGGCAAGCCAGTTGGCTCCCATTGAGGGTGGGGTAAGTTGTCATGGTTTGATCCATTGACTCCTCATAAAAACTCCGGATTACATTTACTCAGGGCTGGACCGTCCCCTTAGCCAGTGAGGCAGTGCATGTTCTGAGCTACCGAGAAGGGTGCCTAGGGATGCTTTGTGAATTCTGTCATTTTCGGGGGCAGCTGAGAATTGCTGGCCTTTTTCCGCTACTCCGAGTCAAGTTACAAAATGACTGATGTTGTTTGGTCTTGTCGTCTCGTGTCCTGCCGAGCCCCGGTTCTGTGTCCATGTCCAAGTCCAAGTCCAGGTTCCCTGTCCAAGTCTAAGTCTAGGCTCCATGGCCAAGTCCTAGTCCAGGTTCCTCCAGTTTGTTGTCCAATGTTCTTGTCCATGTAAGCATCTTCTACTTACTCTCTGACTTTCTCAAACTTCACACTAATTTTTGCCTTATGGATCTGTGGGACTGAAATGTTTGATGTTTTAGGCCACTGACCTGAACTGTAATTTAAAACATCAATTCATAATCATTAGAGCTGGTTTTCACATCCTGTACTTTAACAAAGTTGGCGTATTTCAGTGTCTCAGATCACACAGAGTCATGAGCAGAGATTTTGAACTCAGCAGCACAAATTTCACTTGTTAAAGCATCATTGGCAATTTCTTATTGTCAGCACAGGTAGATGAACAGCTGGCATTGTAGTTTCAGCTTTCATTAAACGGTCCTTATCTCCAATGTGAATCAGGTCGATCAAACTGCACAGGAGACATAACAGATATGTTCTCCCTCCTGTTGCATCTTTTGTTCTGTATTACACCAGGTCAGTATAACAAGTCCCACAGTCCTGTATTAACACCTGATC
Organism: Hemitrygon akajei; assembly: GCF_048418815.1. Classification (NCBI taxonomy): domain Eukaryota; kingdom Metazoa; phylum Chordata; class Chondrichthyes; order Myliobatiformes; family Dasyatidae; genus Hemitrygon; species Hemitrygon akajei. The sequence continues at coordinate 142,210,409 of NC_133130.1, forward strand.
TATAGAATGAATAGATCAGTTAGAACTGAAACACCAGCAATTACATTTCACTCACAGATGCCCCTCTACCTCTGGGAGTTGTTTGTTGCTCCCAATTCCAGCATCTGCTATCTCTTGTGACTGTCTACAATGAATTGCCATGTTGCCTAGATCAAATAGTGAGTCATTAGCAAATAAAAGTAAGACAGGGGACAAGGGGAGCGGCCATTGTTGCAGTGGACCAGTGTTAGAGTGGGGAAGCATTGGCTCTCAGGCTTGGGTAAAGTATGTATCTGATAAGTTTCTTGTTTTTGTCTCTTCATTGTTTGTCTGATAGTTCACAGTTAGAGTAATGAGAATGTCTCCAGGGGCTGCAATATGTTCTTTGTGTGAGATGTGGGAATTCTGGGAGACATCCAACCTCCCAGATAACCACATCTGCACCAGGGGTACCAAACTACCCTTCCTCAGAGAATGTGTTAAGGAACTGGAGCTGCAGCTCGATGACCTTTGGCTCAGAAGGGAAACTGAAGAGATGATAGATAGGAGCTACAGGGATGTAGTCACCCCTAGATTGCAGGAGGCAGATATCTGGATGTCTGTCAGGAGGGATAAAGGACAGACCTGTCAGTAGGACAGACAGATAATTGCAGTCAGTGGGATGAGTTGCAGTTTAACAGGGGGAAAAATCAAAAAGGGTGTTGAATACAGGACTGAAGGTGCTATAATTGAACGTATGCATTATACCATAAGACCATAAGACATAGGAGCAGAATTAGGCCATTTGGCCCATTGGGTCTGCTCCAGCATTCAATCATGGCTGATTGTTTTCTGGCCCTCCTCAGCCCCACTCCCCGACCTTCTCCCAGTTATTTTTGATGCCATGTCCAATTAAAAACCTAACAAGCTCTGCCTTAAATATACACAGTCCTGACCTCCACAGGTTCACCACCCTAAAGAAACTTCTCTACATCCCTGTCTTAAATTGGCACCCCTCGATCCTGAGGCTGAGCCCTCTTGTCCTAGACTCCCCCACCATGGGAAACATTCTTTCTGCAACTAGTCCTTTCAATATTCAAAAGATTTCAGTAAGATCCCTCCTCATCCTTTTAAATTCCAGCATACAGACATAGAGCAATCTAATATTGATTGTATGATAAATCTTTCATTCCCAGAATCATCCTTGTGAACCTCCTCTGAACCCTTTCCAATGCCAGCACATCTTTTCTTAGATGAGGAGCCCAAACTGTTCACAATACTCAAAGTGAGGCCTCACCAGTGCCTTACAATGCCTCAGCATCACATCCCTGCTCTTGTATTCTAGACCTCTTGAAATGAACGCTAACATTGCATTTGCATTCCTCACCACCAACTCTACCTGCAAGTTAACCTTTACATTATTCTGCATAAGGACTCCCAAGTCCCTTTGCATCTCAGATTTTTGGATTTTCTTCCCATTTAGAAAATAGTCTGCACATTAATTTCTCTACCAAAGTGCATGACCATGCATTTTCCAACATTGTATTTCATTTCTCACTTTCTTGCCCATTCTCCTAATCGTGTAAGTCCTTCTGCAGCCTGCCTGTTTCCTGAACACTACTTGTCCCTCCACCAATCTTCATATCATCTGCAAACTTAGCAAGAAAACCATCTATTCCATCACCTAAACCATTGATATACAGCATAAAAAGAAGCGGTCCCAACACCAACACCTGGGGAAAACCACTAGTCACTGGCAACCAACCAGAAAAGTATCCTTTTATTCCACCTACCAATCGTCCAGTGCTCTAACCATGCCCATAACTCTCCTATAACTCCATGGGCTCTTAACTTGGTAAGCAGCCTCATGTGTGGCACTTTGTCAAAGGCCTTCTGAAAGTCCAAATATACAACATCTGCCACAATGTCTTCATCTATCCTACTTGCAATCTCCTCAAAGACTTCCAACAGGTTCATTAGGCAAGATTTTCCCTCAAGGAAACCATGCTGACTTTGTCCTATCTTATCCTGTGACACCAAATCCTCTATAACCTCATCCTTAACAATTGACTTCAACGTCTTTCCAGCCACTGAGGCCAGGTTAACAGGCCTTATCATTTCCTTTCTGCTGCCTTCCCCCTTTTTTGAAGAGTGCAGTGACATTTGCAATTTTCCAGTCCTCTTGAACCATGCCAGAGTCCAAAGATTCTTAAAAGATCATTACTAATGCTTCCACAATCTTGACTGCTACCTCTTTCAGAACCCAAGGGTGCTGTTCATCTGGCCCAGGTGACTTATGTACTCTAAGGTCTTTCAGTTTTTTGAGCAACTTCTCCTTTGGAATAGTAACTGCATTCTCTTCTCTTCCCTGACACACTTCAACATTTGGTCCAGTGTCTTCCACAGTAACGAATGATGCAAAATACTCATTTACTTCATCTGCCATCTCCTTGACCCCATTAGTATTTCTCTGGCCTCAATTTCTAGCAGTCCTATATCTACTCTCAGCTCTCTATTTTTTTCTTACTTGAAAAAACCTTTACTATCAACTTTGATATTTTTGCTAGCTTACTTTCATATTTCATCTTTTCCTTCCTAATGGCTCTTTTAGTTGTTCTCTAGGTTTTAAAAAGCTTCCCAATCCTCTGTCTTCACACTAATTTTTGTTTTGCTTTATGCCCTTTAATTTGTGTTTTCATTATCTTTGACCTCCCTTGTCAGATACAGTTGTACTATTTTGGCATTTGAGTATTTCTTTGTTTTTGGAATACAACTATCCTGCACCTTCCTCATTTCCCCAGAAACTCACACCATTGTTACTCTGTTGTCATTGCCAGCGTCTCCTTCCAATTTACTTTGGCCAAAACCTCTCTCATACCACTATAATTTTCTTTACTCCACTGAAATACTGCTAAGTCAGATTTTACTTTCAAATTTCAAGTTGAACTCAATCATATTGTGATCACTGCCTCCCAAGGGTGCTTTTACCTCAAGCTCCCTAATCACCTCCAGTTCATTACACACACTCGAGTATAACTGATCACCTAGTAAGTTCAATGACACACTGCTCTAAAAAGCCATCTCGTAAACATTCAACAAATTCACTCTCCTGTGATCCATTACCAACCTGATATTCCCAATCAACCTGCATGTTCAAATCTCCTATCACTATCATAACATTGCCTTTTTGACACACCTTTTCTATTTCCTGTTGTAATCTGTGGTTTACATCCCAGCTACTGTTGGGAGGCCTGAATATAACTACCATCAGTGTCCTTTCACCCTTGTAGTTTCTTATCTTAACCCACAAAGATTCAACATCTTGCAATCTTATATAATTTGATTTGATGCCATTCTTTACCAGTAGAGTCATGCCACCCCCTCTGCCTACCTTTCTATCACACTGACACAATGTGTAACCTTGGACATTCAGCTCCCAACTACAACCATCTTTCAGCCACGATGCAGTGATGGCCACAACATCATATCTGATCATCTGCAATCGTACAACAAGATCATCCACCTGATTTCTTATACTTCATGCATTGAGATATAACACTTTCAGTACCGTATTTGCTACCCTTTTTAATTTGGCATCACTAATGCACTGATACAAAATAAGATAAATGATATTGTAGTGCAAGTACAGATTGGCAGGTATGGCATTGTGGGCATCACTGAATTGTGGCTGAAAGATTATGGCTGGGAGCTCAACATCCAAGGATACTCATTATTTTAAAAGGGCAGGCAGGTAGTAAGGGGGTGGTGCGGCTCTGTTAGTAAAAATGAAATTAGATCCTTAAAAAAAGGTGACAGGATCAGAAGATGTAGGATCTTTGTGGGTAGAATTAAGTAACTGCAAGTGTAAAAAGACCCTGATGGGTGTTATATACAGGCCTCCAAACACTAGCTAGGATGTTTGCTACAAACTACAATTGGAGATAGAGAAAACATCTCAAAATGGGCAATGTTACGATAGTAATGGGGGATTTCAGTATGCAGGTAGATTAGAAAAATCAGTTTGGTGCTGGATCCCAAGAGGGAGAATTTGTAGAACGCCTTTAAGATGGCTTTTTAGAGCAGCTTGTGATTGAGCCCACTAGGGGATCAGCAATTTAGATTGGGTGCTATGTGATGAATCAGATTTAGTTTGGGAGCTTAAAGTAAAGGACCTCTTAGGAAGCATTGATTATAATATGAGAGAATTCACCCTGCAGTTTGAGAGGGAGAAGCTAAAGTCAAATGTATCAGTGTAACAGTGGAGTAAAGGGACGTACTGAGACATGAGAGAGGAGCTGGCCAAAGTTTATTGGAAGGGGACACTAGCGGGAATGATGGTGGAGCAGCAATGGCTGAAATTTCTGGGAGCAATTCAGAAGGTGCAGGATAGATGAATCCAAGACAAAGATGCATTCTAATGGTGTGATTTCACAACTGTGATTGACAAGGGAAGTCAAAACCAATGTAAAAGCAAACAAAAGGACATATAACAGTGCAAAAATTAATGAAAAGTTAAATGATTGGTAAGGTAATAAAGGCCATAAGGACAGAAAATGTGAAATATGAAGATATTCTAGCCAATAATATCAAAGAGGACACCAGTATGCAAGACATCAGGAGGCAGACGTGAGTTGCTACCAGGTCTAAGGTGAGGGTGCTCAGGAAACTGAAAGGTTTGAAAGTGGCTAAAATGCTTGGACCATGGACCAGATAGTCTACACACCAGGGTTCTGAAAGAGGTGTCATGAAGAAATTGTGGAGGCATTAGTAATGACTTTCAAGATTCAGTAGATTCTGGTCTGGTTCCAGAGGACTGGAACATGGCAAATGTGAATCTGTGGAATTTTTTGCCACAGGTGGATGTGGAGGCCAGGTCATTGGGTGTATTTAAGAAAGTGGTTGATAGATTATTGATTAGTCAGGGCATGAAGGGGAGAAGGCAGAAGATTGGGGCTGAGCTGAAAATGGATCAGCCATGATGAAATGGCAGAGCAGACTCATTGGGCCAAATGGCCCAATTCTGCTCCTATATCTTCTGGCCTTCTGGCCTTATAACATTAACTGTGCTATTAGCCTTCATATATGGTCTTTTTCAATTATGAACTTCAGATTTTAATATCCTTGGACCTTCAATGTTCTTCTTAATTTCTAGTTTTTCTGGGGATTCTTTCTAGTTGCTCAGATTCCTGGTTTAACCATTCTTCTTTGGCTTTTTTGACATAAGCTTTTAACTTTTTTATCTAAGGACTTATATTCTATAGTATTTGCCTTCTTCTATCTCCTTTCTTCCATTAGACTTTTGATTTCATCTGTCATCCATTTATTCTTTCTGCTTTTTTTCTCTTTTTAGGAATCACTGACTTTGCTGATTCTACCAAGACAAATTTAGCGAGTTAAACTTCATTTCTATATGATTGCTATCACCTTCAACGGATTCTATTTCTAGACTTTGAAATCTATTTCTTACTTCAATTGTAAATTTTTACCTTAAGTTTTCTTCTTAATTAATTGCGAGTAGTCAAGAGATTGTTCAAGTTTTTGCCTCTTTAGTTTTTTAAGTTTTACTTTATTTTAAAATCTGAAGTTCGTAATGTGATAAACAAGATGAAGGAAGGAAAGGCAGCAGGTTATTATGAATTAGTAATAGAGCAAATTATCGCCTTTGAAGATTATGGAATTGAAAAACTTGCTGATTTAATCAATGACATTTATGAGACTGGAATAATACCAGAAGAGAAGAAAAAAATAGTATTTATCACTCTTCCTAGGAAACCTGGAGCAAAAGAATGTGAATTACATAGGACCATAAGTTTAATGAGCCATATCACTAAGATACTTCTAAGAATTTTGCTGACAAGAGCTAAACATAAGATACAAGCTGAAATAAGTAAAGAGCAATGTCGTTTTGTGAAAGACAAAGGTACAAGAAACACGATATTGATATTAAGGATACTATCAGAATGAGCTATTCAAGTGCAAAAAAATCTGTTTGGTTGTTTGTTTTATCAACTACACAAAAGCATTTGATGAAGTGAAGCACATGTTTGTAGTGAGATGCTGAAGATGTTCTATAGGTCAGTTGTGCAGAGCGCCTTCTTCTTTGTGGTGGCGTGTTGGGGAGGCAGCATTAAGAAGAGGGACGCCTCACGTCTTAATAAGCTGGTAAGGAAGGCGGGCTCTGTTGTGGGCAAAGTAATGGAGAGTATAACATCGGTAGCAGAGCGAAGGGTGCTGAGTAGGCTACGGTCAATTATGGAAAACCCTGAACATCCTCTACATAGCACCATCCAGAGACAGAGAAGCAGTTTCAGCGACAGGTTGCTATCAATGCAATGCTCCTCAGACAGGATGAAGAGATCAATACTCCCCAATGCCATTCAGCTTTACAATTCAACCGCCAGAAATAAGATATGTTAAAGTGCCGGGGTTAGGACTCAATGTATTTAAGTAAACTACTTAAGAACTTTTTAAAAGCTATTATTAATGCTTTTTGAGAGGGTGATTTTAGATGCATATCATATTTTTACTGAGTTAAGTATTGTATGTAATTAGTTTTGCTACAATAAGTGTATGGGACATTGGAAAAAATGTTGAATTTCCCCATGGGGATGAATAAAGTATCTATCTATCTATCTATCTATCAATGTTATTCAAAATATTACAGGAAACTCTAGATCTAGATTCAAAAGACCTCCGCCTAATCAGAAATCTGTACTGGGAACAAACTGCCGTTGTACGAATAGATGGAGAAGTGAGTCAGTTTGCGAAAATCAAGAGAGGCATTAGACAAGGGTAAGTTTTCTCCCCTGATTTGTTTAATGTTTATAGTGAAACAATATCACAAAAAGTAAGAGACATCTTGGGAATCAAGGTTGGAGGTGAAAACATCAATAATTTTAGATATGTGGATGACTCAGTGTTAATTGCAAGTAGGGAGGAAGAACTTATCATGGTCTGGTCCGTGAAGTCAGCATTCTGGTTCACGGTCCAGTCCATGGACTCCAGACTCCGGGACTTCTGGCTGTCCCTTGTTTCAGTTGGGCGTAATCATAGGCACCTGATGCTTGTTTGGGGCTGGGAATTTAAGTGGCCCTGGGTTCAAGTGTGGTTGCTGGTTCATCTCATCAGTATCCTGTCCTTACCTCTAGGGTAAGTTAGGCTGGCTTTCCTGTTACGCTGCGGTTGGATCTGCCCCTTCCTGTCTTTGCCTCTGTTGGGTAAGCCAGGCTGTCTTTGCCGTTACCCTGAGGCAGGACTGTTCCCTTCCCTTCCCTTCACCTTCCTCCTAAAGCCTTGCCTGTGTCCTCACCTGTATCGCTGTCAAGTTCTACCACCGGAGCAAAAACAAAGCTTTGCTGTGTCTAGATAAGGAACTGGCTATCGTTGTTTGGAACTGTCTCTGTGTCCACACCTTCGCTAGTTAGGTCTGGCCGTTTGCTGCTACCGTCTCTCCGTGTACGAGTCCTGGTCCTACATCCTGCTCACTAGGAGGGGTCCTGATTCTGTGTAGAGCCCCGGCCCCAAGTCCTGTTCCTAAGGAGGGGTCCTGGCTCTGTGTTCCATGTCCTTGTGTTCCTGCCCCTCTCAAGACCAAGGCTCTGTGTTCCTGCCCCTCTCAAGAACAACGCTCTGTGTTCCTGCCCCTCCCAAGACCAACGCTCTGTGTTCCTGCCCCTCGCAAGACCAAATCAAGGCTTTGGGGTCTTGTCCTTTTGCTACTGAGGAAGCTGGGTGACATCAGATGGCAAGTGCGACATGGACACCAAAAGAAGAATAACGATGGCAAAAGACACCTTTACAAGAATGAAGAGTATACTGACCAACACTAAACTAGGCATGACAATCCGCCTCAGAGCACTAAAATATTTCATTTATCCAGCATTGCTATATGGCTCAGAATGTTGGACAATATCTAGTAACATGAGGAAATGAATTGAAGCAGCAGAGATGTGGATTTTGAGGAGGATGTAAAGAATATCATGGACAAAACAAATATCTAATGAGGAAGTCAAGAACAGAGCAAGCACAAAAAGAGAAATGACGTATGAGATCATGAAAAGGCAATGTGAGATCATGAAAAGGCAAAGATCATGAAAATCATTGGACATTGATTAGGAAAGAGGAGTTAGAATGCATGGTAATTATGGGAAAGATTGAAGGGAAGAAAGCAAGAGGAAGGCAAAGACAAATGATGATGGAGACAGCAGCCAGAGAACAGCAAATGAATACCAATGAATTGATCCACTTGACCCAAAACAAGAGTGTGTGGGCCATGGCAGTCAAAGCTCAAGCTGGGCATGGCGGGGGGACGTCACGTGATGATGTAGGATCAAGACGCTGGAACCCAGCTCTCCTGTAAAAAGTTAATAAATTAATGTTTAAATGAAGAAAAGTTAGTCAATACTTTCTAAAAGTTACTTATAAACTACTCTGGATTGTGTCAAGCTATGTCTCAAAGACAGAAGATGAAGAAAACTAATACCGGGAAGACTACGCAAGTTGGAACAGGAGCAAGGCCCACGTCTGCCAAAGAACCGCAGTCTCAGGTACATTATACCACTGGCGATATGGAACAGGAAACTGCGGCAACATCAGCCATTTCTAAAGGAAAAGACCAACGTGAACTGCGCAAACATGAAGGAAGGAGCATGCGCAAACGGGAGCAACCAGAACTACAAAGCCCAGTTACCACTGCAACTGGAAGTGATAGCAAATCGGAGAGAGAGTCAGATTCTCCGGAAAGGTCAGACGAAGAGGGGGATAAAAGTTCTCCTGGAAATATAGAAAAGACTTTGAGGCAAATAATCTGTAAATTAGACGCATTAAAAGTAATTAAAAGTAATCAAAAAGTACTCCCAAAAAAAAAAGACAAATATGGAGATTATGCTTGATAAAATGACAAAGAGACAGGAAAAAATGGAAAAGAGAATTATGGACTTGGAAACTAAAACGGAAGACATGGTTGAAAGAATGGACAAAATAGAAAATGAAAATACTGCTTGGTCATCAGAAAGAAAACAATTTATGGAAAAAATTGATAAGCTTGAAAATTTTAGTAGATGAAATAATATTAAAATTGTTGGACTTAAAGAAGATATAGAAGGAGAAGATCCAATAATTTTTTTTTCAAAAATGGATCCCTGAAAAATTGGAAATGGAAAGAGAAATTCCAATTGAGATTGAAAGGACTCATAGATCCTTAAGGTCAAGACCTCAAGCTGATCAAAATCCACGATCAATTTTGATAAAATGCTTAAGAAACCAAGACAAAGAAAAGATCCTGAAGGCGGCTGTCCAAAGTGCCAAAAATAGAAACGGGCCATTGATGTTAGAAGGGAAACCAGTTTTTTTTTATCCTGATATAAGTTACAACCTTTTGAAGAGAAAGAAGGAATTTAACCCAGCGAAAAAGCCTTATGGGAAAAGGGTTATAAATTTACAATGCGTCACCCAGCAACACTGATAATTTTTTTGGAGGAGGGAAAAAATTTTTTTTCCGATTATCGAAAAGCGGGGGAGTTCGTACAAAAACTTTCACCTATTGACTAATTACACTTCCAAATGTAATGGATTAAAGATGAAGAACAGAGTCAACGAACAGAAGTGATGGACATTTATGGATATTATAGAAGAGAAAAGCAAAATTTTAGAAATACTAAGTGAGAATAGTATTTTTTTTTCTTCTTATATATACACTTTTTTATGTTGCGGGGGGGGGGCTGGGGAGCTTTGGATCGGTTACTACGGGATTCACGTGTGTAATCATGGCGATTGCCATGACCCGTACAACAGAGGGGGGTAATGTTGTGTTTTTTTTTCACAACATTAGTAGGGGGGTATTTTGTTTTTTTCTTTATATTCTATTTTTCTTCTATCTTTTTGCCTGGATGATTGGTGGGGACACACATAGCAACATGGAGATTTTTATAAAGATTTCCCAGGATACCACGAAAGTTGAAAGATTAGGTATTATTATAGATTGGAGTAATATAATAAAAAAATGACTAATCTACTGAATTTTTAAAGTTTTAATGTTAATGGGCTTAATGGGCCAGTAAAAAGAAAAAGAATTTTAACGTATATTAAAAAAATGAAAACAGATATAGCTTTTTTACAAAAAACTCATTTAACAGACATAGGACATCAGAAATTAAAAAGAGACTGGGTTGGAAATGTTATTGCAGCTTCATTTAATTCAAAGGCGAGAGGAGTTACAATTTTGGTTAACAAAAATTTACCAATTAAAATACAAAACGTATTAATTGATTCGGCGGGGAGATATCTAATTATACACTGTCAAATTTTTTTCAGAACTATGGACCCTTATGAACATTTATGCACCAAATGAAAATGATGTAAAATTCATACAGGAGGACTTTTTGAATTTGGCTAACGCACATGATAAAATATTAATAGGTGGAGATTTTAACTTTTGTCTAGATCCAGTTTTAGACAGATCAACAAAGGTTGTTACAAAATCAAAAGCAGTAAAATTAACTCTATCATTGATGAAAGACTTAAATTTGATTGATATATGGAGAAGAATTAATCCAAAAGACAGAGATTATTCATTTTATTCAAATAGACATAAAACATATTCAAGGATAGATTTTTTTCCTATTATCAACGAATATTCAAGATAGAGTGAAAAATGTGGAATATAAAGCAAGAATATTGTCAGATCATTCTCCTTTAATAATGACAATGATAATGATAGATAAAGAGGAATCAATTTATAGGTGGAGATTTAATTCAATATTATTAAAACGTCAAGATTTTTGTGATTTTATGAAAAAACAGATTCAGTTCTTTTTAGATGTAAATTCACATTCAGTTGATGATAAATTTGTAGTGTGGGAAGCAATGAAGGCATATTTGAGAGGTCAGATAATAAGTTATACTTCTAAAATTAAGAAGGAATATATGATAGAAATAGATCAATTGGAAAAAGAGATTACAAAATTAGAAAAAGAATCCCAAAGAAATATGACAGAAGAAAAACGAAGACAACTTATTAACAAGAAGTTACAATGTAATACACTCCAAACATATTGAACAGAAAAAGCAATTATGAAAATTAAGAACTATGAATTATGAAAGATATTATGAACTAGGTGAAAGATCACATAAGGTTCTTGCATGGCAGTTAAAAACAGACCAGACTTCTAAAACAATAAATGCAATTCGAACAAGAGTAAATAAAATTACTTATAAACCTTTAGAAATTAATGAAGCTTTTAAGAATTTTTATTCTGAGTTGTATAAATCAGAATCACAAAATGACAATGTCAAGATAGAAAGGTTTTTATCACAAATAACTCTTCCAAAATTAAATACGGAAGAACAGAAGGAATTAGATATGTCTTTTACATTGAAAGAGGTCAAAGAAGCCCTAGGATCATTTCAAAGTAATAAATCTCCAGGAGAAGATGGTTTTCCGCCTGAATTCTATAAAAAGTTTAAAGATTTATTAATTCCTCCTTTTATGGAGTTAATACACCAAGTGGAAAGAACGCATAAACTTCCAGAATCTTTTTCGACAGCTATTTTAATAGTATTGCCAAAAAAAGATAGAGATCTTTTAAAGCCAACATCATATAGACCTATTTCTTTATTAAACACTGATTATAAAATAATAGCAAAAATCTTATCTAATAGATTATCTAAATGCTTACCAAAATTAGTAGATATGGATCAAACAGGATTTATTAAAAATAGACAATCGGCAGATAATGTAACTCGCGTATTTAGTATAATTCATTTAGCGCAGAAGAGGGAGGAATTGAGTGTGGCAATTGCTTTAGATGCAGAAAAAGCATTTGATAGATTGGAATGGGATTTTTTATTTAAGGTATTGGAAAAATATGGATTAGGAGTATCTTTTATAAAATGGATTAAAACCTTAAATACTAATCCCAAAGCTAAAGTGGTGACAAATGGTCAAATTTCAACACCATTTCAGTTAACAAGGTCAATTAGGCAAGGTTGTCCATTATCACCTGCTTTATTTGTGTTGGTGATAGAGCCATTAGCTGAATTGATTAGAATGGACCCAGATATTAAGGGTTTCAGAGTTAATCAGGAAGAATACAAGATTAACTTATTTGCTGATGATGTTCTGCTTTATCTAACAAACCCATTGCACTCACTGCGTAAATTATCCTATAGATTAGAAGAATATGGGAAAATATCAGGTTATAAAATAAATTGGGATAAAAGTGAAATTTTACCTCTTACTAAAGGAGATTATAATCAATGTCGATTAATAACCCAATTTAGATGGCCGGCAAATGGTATAAAATATTTAGGTATAAGAGTTGATAATGACATAAAGAACTTATACAAATTAAATTATTTACCACTATTGAAAAAAATTCAAGATGATCTTGATAAATGGATGGTATTACCAATAACATTAGTAGGTAGAGTAAATACCATAAAAATGAATATATTCCCTAGATTACAATACTTATTTCAATCGCTACCAATACAATTACCCCAGAAGTTTTTTCAAGAGCTAAATAAATATGTGAGGAAGTTTCTTTGGAAAGGTAAGATGTCAAGAATATCGTTGGAAAAATTGACATGGAAATTTGAGCTAGGAGGGTTACAACTTCCAAATTTTAAGAATTATTATAAAGCAAATCAACTTAGATTTATTGCATCTTTTTTTGAGAAAGATAAACCGGCATGGATTAGAATAGAACTAGATAAAATAGGAGAAAACACACCAGAAGATTTTATATATAAATGGGAATCTAAATGGATACGGGAAAAGAAAAAAACTCCTATATTAAAACATTTGATTGATTTATGGAATAAGATAAATGTTGACGATGAGACAAAGAAATCCTTATTAGAAAAGAGATCTTTAATTCAAAATAGACTTATTCCTTTTACAATGGATAATCAACTTTTATATATCTGGTTTCAAAAAGGGATTAGATATATAGGAGATTGTTTTGAAGAAGGTATATTAATGTCATTCGATCAATTAAAGAATAAATATAAAGTATCAAACAACACTCTTTTTTGTTACTTTCAACTAAGGGCTTATTTAAGAGAAAAATTAGGTCAAACAATGTTATTACCAAAATCCAATGAAATAGAAACAATTCAAAAAGGAAAGATTAAAAAAATTATCTCTTGTATATATAATTTGATTCAAAAACAGGCAATTAAACAAGGAGTCCATAAGTCAAGACAAAAATGGGAAAGTGATTTGAATATTAAAATTGAAGAAAAAAATTGGTCAAGACTATGTCTTGAGATTATAACAAATACAATAAACGTCCGATTAAGATTAGTGCAATACAATTTTTTACATCAATTATATATTACACCACAAAAAATAAATAAATTAAACCCAAATTTATCTGATCAGTGTTTCCGATGTAACCAAGAAATTGGTACTTTTTTACATTCTACGTGGTCTTGTTCTAAAGTTCAACCTTTTTGGACAAATTTAAGAGTTTTATTGGAACAAATTATTGGAATACAACTTCCACATAATCCAATATTATTTTTACTAGGTGATATTGAAGGGATAAAACCGATATCCAAATTGAATAAATATCAGAAAGAATTTATAAAAATTGCATTGGCAGTAGCCAAAAAAGCTATTGCAGTTACTTGGAAATCGGATACATATTTAAGTATAGATCGTTGGAAGAAAGAAATTTATGGCTGTATTCCACTTGAAAAAATTACTTATAATTTAAGAGATAAATATGAAACATTTTTGAAAATTTGGCGCCCTATTTGCAAAAGATAGGATTAAATATATAGGTGCTCTGAAGATGAAATAATTGGTTACTTGGGGAAAGAAATAAATATATATACTAAAGTTACTACGAACTACATGGAGCATGTGGGGATCTTCCAATATCCAGGCATTCCTTTTTCTTTCTTTCTTTCTTTCTTTCTTTCTTTCTTTCTTTCTTTCTTTCTTTCTTTCTTTCTTTCTTTCTTTCTTTCTTTCTTTCTTTCTTTCTTTCTTTCTTCTTTTTTTCTATAAGGATGTTAGGGGGGAGGGGTTAAGGGGAGAGGGGATGGGTAACACATATTTTCTTTTTCACACACTTTTATTCTGTAACTATTTGAAAACACAATAAAAACAGTTTAAAAAAAAAAGCTGGGCATGGCATCTGCTGATGATGATGATGATGATGATGATGATGATGATGATGATGATGATGATGATGATATGTTCTTATAACAACATTCTTTTTCACCCTACAGAAGCGCTCCAGAACACGGGTTATCCATACAGATACACAACTCTGTTCTCATTGGTCCGTTGATATACAACATTTGATGCACACAGTAATGCTGAATAAAGTTCAATATAGATTGTACATATCTCTGCTTTCCTATCAAATTTATGAAAAATTAACTTGGTTTTATGTCATAATTTCAGCTAAAGTGAACTCAGAATGAATAACTCATTATAAACATTATCTGAAAGTTTGTGGAGGCATTTCTCTGAAGGACAATTTGCATCTGCTATCATCAAACGCACAGCCTCCCAACACATGATTAAAGTGAGTTTGGACACCTCACTGCAGTGAAAAGTAAGAACATCCCAGGAACACTCATTCTTAGCATCTGTGGAACCAATTATGATGACGTGTCTTCAACATGAAACTTTAACCCACTCTGCTGTTGCTACAGATGCTGCCTGGCCTTCCGAGTGTTTCCTACTTCATCTCCTTGTGAATTTTATAATCAACATTCCAGTATATTTACAACCAGGACCAAATGTGAAGTGCCCGGCAGCAAATGAATGCCCTGCAGAATCATTTGGGGTCTTTCACTCTGAACCATCCAGTGCTCTCATTGGCCCTCCATCATTCAGTCACACACGGAAAATTTGGCCTTCACAAAGGGAAACATCTCACTGGTGCTTGGTTCCAGAAGATGGTTCCTCTGCACTTTGTTGGAAAGTTTTGACTCCTCGTGGTGGGGAGTTTATTTTCAAGAACCTATGAATAGCACTGACAGTGGGCATTGACACAGCATCACTGGTGTCACATGTTGCAAGGTATCAGAGAGAGAATCACAGAGGCACCGAGGGGCAGAGTAGGAGGAGTGAGCAGAGGGAGGATGGGAAATGTTCACAAATGGGAGGGTTTGAAAGGTGGAGGGAAATACAGAAGCAGGGTTGGTGAGACAGGCTCTTCCGGGTCAGTCACCAAAGTCACAAAATTTCCCCCTCTTCCCTCAGCAGCACTACACTCTTGAGTTCATATTCTCCTGACTCTCTCAGATCAGCTGCTTTCTTCATTTGAATAATAGGAACAGACAGAAGAAATGGGAGTACAATAAAAGCTTCTAGATTTTGCGGGGAAAGAGTTGAGATGTGACATTGTCTCAGTTGATTATTATCTGGAGCCCCAATAACAAACCTGATGGTTACTAGAGTGACAAACAATAAAGATATTCCTGGAAGCTGAGGTGGGGAGGAACAGCTCTGAGATGTGATGATAGGAGGGTATTTAAAGGACGGGAGGAATGGCAGCTCACCACTCGACATCACAGCTGCAATAATGAAGGCATTCTCCCTTCTTGGGCTTTTGGTCGTGTTGTCTGTGGTCACCCTCCATTCTGCTGGTGCAGGTGAGTGACTCCAACACTGATTCTCTCTTCCACTGCAGTTTAGTTTCAGCCAAGCCCCAGCCCACTATTGAATCCTCAGGAATTGAGCATGGCAGGAAGAGGTGATGAGAGAATGTAGCTGCACCTCCCAAGTCATAATCTGTGTCCATGCTGCCATTCTCCAGGGCAGTAAAGGACAACACCTCTGCTCCAACCTCAGTGTGTTCAGCAGTGCTGAATGTGTTTAGGAGAAACAGCAGCTCATCCTTCCAACAAATCCCAACTTCATTTATGATTGAGGTGGATGGAGTCACTGAACAATCTGAAATTCTGAATAACACCTGAAGAGCACAATATCAGACAAATTGTTTCTTGTTTTCAGTGTGGTAGGAAAAAGGAGAGTCTGTCCACGCCAATGCTTCCATTTCTGGTGGAATTAACAGAAGGGTTAAAGTTACTGGACAAGTTACCGATGGATGGAGGGAGAGGGAGTTTACAGGTCAACAGTGGGACAGAGACCACAGGCTTCAAAGATTGGTTCTGTCTCCTGACAAACTTGAGAAAAACATTGAACTTCCTGCACTGCCCAAGTTTTAGAAACAAGAGGACAGAACAGTCATCTTTGACAAAGGGCTGTGGGTGATCCAAGTGCAACAGTTCAGAGGTTGGGGTGGAGGAAGTGGACACACAATTTGTGGAAAATAGAATTAACAAGAAGTCATTCTTTAACAGATGACCCAGTCCATTGCTGAAAGTGTGCGGGTGTCAGGAATTGTAGAGTAGACTTGACCCAAATGCAGAGCAGCAGAGACTATTTTGTGGGGATTGATCAATTTAATAATAAACTGCAAAATTACAATCTATGAGGGGCCACAAAACAAGAGAGAACTGACACTCAACACTGACATGGAAACAAGGTAATAGATGATGAGGAGCAAATGGTTGAGGCTGGCTGGTTCGTATGAAAGAACAAGTGTTGTGGATGAGAGCTGGGTTTAAATAGGCTGCAGGTGATGAGTTGGATATGAGTGGCAGGTGACTCCTGTTATCTGGGTGGAGACTAGGTGGTTCCAGCTTGTGCAGGCCTGACAACAGGTGCTGGATACTGAAATGAGATCAGAGTCACAGATGCAGGTCCACAGGACACTGGTGATGCTGACTGATGTTGTCATGTAGGTTGGTGCTGGTTCACTAATAAGACACCAGCCTGGCAGAGACACTGTGTCTTTTCACCACATTCCCATCTATTCATTACACACCTTTCCGTTATACCACGCACACAGTGTCCATTCTGGATTCAGTGCAGTGGGGAACATTAAACAGAGGGACAGGCAGCCGTTTCAGAAATAGTCAACTCTGAGTGGTCAGGATACCTTACACCCTGTTGTATTTATTCCAGAGGAGGCCCTGCATGAGGAGTACGAGTCCGACTCTGCCCTGAGGAAGATCGACATGCGAGAACTGGGTAAGTGTTCACATCTCCTTCTGTCTCTCCCTGTGCTGACAGTGACGGGTGAGGTTCCCCTCCCACCACTTCCCTGGCTCTACTCTGGGAGCAGCGTCTACAACAATGGGTTACATTGATGTTTTTAATCTGACACTGGAGAGGCAATGACGTAGAACAATGTTCTGATGGGGGACATGAAGCAGGGTGGGACAGGGGAGGGAGATGTGTCAAATACTCAACTGTTGTCCAGATGGTTCCAGTCTGTGCAGCAGGTTCAGGGTAGAAACATAAGGAATCAGCTCAATTCAATGGCAACACATCACTGTCTGTCTATTACAGAAGAGGCACTGCAGGAGTTGTTTGGTTCCCAGTACGAGGTTTGCTAACCACTGAATGGAAATCTGGGTAAAAGTCTGCAATGGGACAATATCTTCAGGAAGAGGCTGGTTACTCTGAAATTGTGGCTTAGCACAGCTAGTGGAGCTGAAGCCTCATGGTTTCATTACCCATGTTTGATCCTGATGTCCAGTGCTGTCAGTGTGAAATTCGTATCATTTCACTGATGGGACATTTAAGAGACTCTCAGATAGGCACATGGATGAAGGAAAAATGGAGGGCTATGTGAGAGGGAAGGAAAAGGTTAGATTGATTTTAGTGTAGTTAAAAAATCCACACTACATTGTGGGCCAAATAATATACACTGTTCTATGTTGAATGTTGTGAGGAAGGAAGCTGGATTTGTTTGATTCTGAGAGTGGCATCAGTTGCATCTTGTTAGTTCAATCTGTGGGGAGTGAGATGCACGGGCTGCCTGGACCCCAGTGAATGGGTGAGGGGCTGAGCATTCTCCTCCTGGTCCAGTTGTGATCTTTGGTCTGGGCAGAATACTGAACCTTCAGGTGTGTCAGTTTTGTTTATTGCCGCCAGGTGACACAGAGAGCAATGTCAGCATTTCTTCTCCATGCTGAAATGCCCCTGAACTGATCCCTGCACTGGGGGAAGAGGGCTTGTTAAGAGTGGAACACACTGGTATTCTTGGGCATACTCTGGTGGTTTATTTAAAGATTCTGTCAAAGGAAGAATGAAATGTGGGATTATCTATTTTCTGATGTCAGTGTGGCTCTAAATTTGCTTCGTTACTGTGCAAACCCCAGTGCTCAGTGACACATAGTGACCGTGTAGCAAATACAGAACTCTGAACACTAACGTGGGTCACCACACATTGTCTCTCATTTCATTGGCCAACAGACAAACAGCTGCAGAAATGTAAATGGTTAATTGATTTCCTCGAGGAAGTCTAAAAAACAAATAAACAAAAACAGTAAGTATTTCCTTTGAAATACGAATGAATGAAAATCAACAGTGATGTGTGGATTAAGGATGGACATGTGGGGCAATGGAGATCAGTCTGACCTCAGTGATTGGGAAGATTTTGGAGTTGGTCATTAAGGATGTGGTTTTGGAGTACTTGGAGATACATGCCAAAGTCAGCATTACTTCCTGAAGAGAAAATCTTGCCTGACAAAATCTATTGGAATTCTTTGAAGAAATAACTAGCAGGATGGACAAAGTAGTATTGGTGGATTTTGTGTATTTGCAATTTCAGAAGGCTTTTGGCAAGGTGCTGCACATGAGGCTGCTTAACAAGTTAAGAGCCTGTGGTATTACATGAAGGTTATTAGCACGGATAGAGGAATAGCTGATTATCAGGATCCAATGATTTGGAATAAAAGGAGCCTTTTCTGCTTGGCTTCCAGTGATTAGTGGTGTTCCACAGGGTCTGTGTTGGGACCACTTCTTTTATATATCAATGATTTGGATGAAGGAATTGATGGCTCTGTGGCCAAGTTTGCGGACAATCCCAAGACAGGTGGAAGGCCAGATAGTTTTGAGGAAGCTGAGAGGCTGCAGAAAGACTTAGGTAAATGGGCAAAAATGTGGCAGATGAAACACAGTATCGGGAATTGTATTGTCATGCACTGTGGTAAAAGAACTAAGAGCACAGACTATTTTCCACATGGAGAGAAAATTCAAAATTCTGAGGTGCAAAGGGACTTGGGAGTGCTCATGCAGGATTCCCTGAAGGTTAATTTACAGTTTGAATTGGTAGTGAGGAAGGCAAATACAATGTGAGGTTCATTTTAAGAGGACTGGAATATAAAAGCAAACATGTAATGTTGAGGTTTGATAAAGCACTGGTGAGGCCTTATTTGAAGTACAGTGAACATTTTTAGGCCCTTATTAAAGAAAGGATGTGCTGATATTGGAAAGTGTTCAGGGAGCATTCATGAAAATTATTGCAGTAGTGAAAGCCCTATCATATGAGCATTTGTCTTGTCTTGTCTTGTCCTTACTGCACCAACCACCGCCACTAGGCTATAAACGTGCAGGAGCAGTGTGTGGTTCAGTGCCTTGCTCAAGGACACATACGCTGCCTCGGCTGAGGCTCGAACTAACGACCTTCAGTTCGCTAGTCCAAAGCCTTAACCACTTGGCCACGCACATTTGATGGCTCGTCATCATTTACTCAGTGGAATTCAGAAGAAAGAAGGGGGATCTCATTGAAACCTAAAGGCTTCAATAGTGTTGATGTGGAGAGGATGTTTCCTATGGCGGGAGACGACACAACCTCAGAATAGAGGGACATCCATTTAGAACAGTGATGAGGACAAATTTCTTTAGCCAGAGAGTGGTAAATCTGTGAAATTTGTTGTCACAGATGGAAGTGGAGGCCGAGACATTGGGTATATTTAAGGTAGTGGTTGATAGATTATTGATTAGTCAGGGAATGAAGGGATATGGGGAGAAAGTAGAAGATTGGGGCTGAGCTGAAAATGGATCAGCCATGATGAAATGGCAGAGCAGACTCATTGGGCCAAATGGCCCAATTCTGCCCCTATATCTTATGGCCTTCTGGTCTTATAACATAACCTGCGCTATTAGCGTTCATATACAGTCTTATAAGAACATTCTTTTTCACCCTACAGAAGCACTCCAGAATATGGGTTATCCAAACAGATACACAACTGTGTTCTTGTTGGTCCATTGACGTACAACACGTGATGCACACAGTAATACTGAATAAGTTCAATATAAATTGTACATATCTCTGATTTACAATCAAATTTATGCAAAAATTTAACTTAGTTTTATTTCCTCAGTTCAGGTGAAGTGAATGCAGAATGAATAATTCATTATAAACATAAACTGATAAAGATTATGGAGACATTTTACTCATGAAAAATTGGTGTTCTGCTATCATCAAACAACCAGCGTCCAAACACACTATTAATGTGAGTTGAAGACCCTCACTGCAGTGAAAAATAACAATAGTCCAGGAACACTAGTTCTTAGCATCTGTGGAACCAATTATGATGACGTGTCTTCAACATGACACCTTAACCCACTCTGCTGTTGCTACAGATGCTGCCTGGCCTGCCGAGTATTTCCTGTTTCATCTCCTTGTAAATTGTATGATCGACGTTCCAGTTTATTTACATCTAGGTACAAATGTAAAGTGCCCGGCAGCAAATAAACGCCCTGCAGCATCATTTGGGGTCTTTCACACTGAACCATGCAGTGATCTCATTGGCCCTCCATGATTCAGTCACACATGGAAAATGTGGTCTTCTCAGAGTGAAAATGCTCACTGGTGTTTGGTTCCAGAAGATGGCTCCTCTGCACTTTGTGGAAGTTTTGACTCTTCGTGGTGGGGAGTTGATGTTCATGAACCTATGAATAGCACTGACAGTGGGCATTGACACAGCATCACTGGTGTCACATGTTGCAGGGCATCAGGGAGAGAATCACAGAGGCACCAAGAGGCAGAGTAGGAGGGGTGAGCAGAGGGAGGATGGGAAATGTTCACAAATCAGAGGGTTTGAAAGGTGGAGGGAAATAGAGAAGTAGGGTTGGTGAGACAGGCTCTTCCGGGTCAGTCACCAAAGCCAATGGGGTGGACGGAGAGGGGTGGGAGAGGATTCATTCTGATCAGAGGTCCGAGTTGCCAGCTGAGGAATGTATTGGAAATGAAATCTGTCAGAGGCTTTGGGGGCAGTGTGGATGAAGCCTACAGGGAGATGAAGACCAACATGGGGACTAAAATCTCATACAAATGAATGTAACACAATACGAAGCAGTGATGATTTCAGTGACTGACGTTAGTTCTTTAATCTCACAACTCCAGAGAGACGGGTTCGATCCTGACCCACGATGGTGTCTGTGTGGGTTTGTAACATCTCCCAGTGACTTTCTGGTTTACTCCTGGTGATCTGGTTTCCTCCCACTTCCCAGAGATGTGCAGACTGGGAGGTTAATTGGTTCTTGTAAATCAGCCCTGGTGTAGTGATAAGAAGGATAATTTGGGGTGAATTGCTGGACATTGAGAGACAGTGATTATGTTGCTGTGAAATGGGTGTAATCAGATTAATGATACAGCCGGCATTTACACTGTGGGTCCAATAGTCTTCCGGTGTTGTAGAAAAATACAAGAGAATATATGGGACAGGAGTTCGGAGAACAGGATTTCTTTGTGTGGAGGAGACCACTCTGCAGATAAAAGTGCTTGGTTCAATATGGAATTTATTTATCTGAGTTGATGAATACTAATTTTGGGTTCCTGATTTTGTTTTGGTGAAATACTTGGTCCTGGAGCTGAAAAGAATCAGGTCATTATGTCTCTCTCACACCTCAGATACTGCCTGAACTGTTCAATATTTACAGTATATGCAGTTCTGATCACTGGGGTTTGAAGTTTGGTCCTGGGTCACACAGGTCCCAATGTTCTCTGTGGTCTGGTGCAGTGTGAATGTGGGTAGACGGGGGATGGATGAGGAAGCAGAGCTGGTGAAGCTGGGTCCCATTGGATCACAGACTGGGGCAAGAAGGGATATATCACAGTGAGTACACAGACCGATCCACAATATGGGGTGAAGAAGTTGGTTCTGAGCAGAGAAACCGCTTTTCTTAAGTATGTCGAGCTGTCAATGATGTCAGGATCAAGGTCAGGGCAGCAAACACATATTGACTGAGTGTTCAGTGCATTCCAGAGATGGACACCAGGGTGGATGGAGAGACCCTGAGGTGAAGTGGGAACCTGAGAATAAGTCTGGGGAAAGTGAGGAACACTGACACAGGAAAGGGAAAAGTGTTGGAACTGATCCAGAGGTAGTCTCATGTGAGACAAACTTCAATGATTTCACCTCAGGTGTGTCTGAAGCTGTGGTGAACCTGGGATTATTCTAATCACAATTTCCCCCTCTTCCCTCAGCATCACTACACTATTGGGTCTGTCCATATTCCCCTGACTCTCTCAGATCAGCCGTTTTCTTCATTTGAATAACAAGAACAGACATAAGAAATGGAAGAACAATGAAAGCTTTTACATTATGTGGGGAGATATTTAAGGTGTGACATTATCTCGACTGATTATTACTTGGAAGCCAAAACCACAACCTGGTGGTTATCAGAGTGACAAACAATAAAGATATTCCTGGAAGCTGAGGTGGGGAGGAACAGCTCTGAGATGTGATGATAGGAGGGTATTTAAAGGACAGGAGGAATGGCAGCTCACCACTCGACGTCACAGCTGCAATAATTAAGACATTCTCCCATCTCGGAATTTTGCTCATGTTGTCTGTGGTCCCCCTCCATTCTGCTGGGGCAGGTGAGTCACTACAACACCAACTCACTCTTTCTGTGCAGTCTAGTCTCGGTCAAGTCCCAGAACAGTATTGAATCCTCAGGGATTGAGCATGGCAGGCAAAGGTGATGAGAGAATGTAGCTGCATCTCACAAGTCACAGTCTGGGTCTCTGCTGCCATTCTCCAAGGGCAGTAATGGAGGACAACACCTCTGCTCCAATCTCAGTGTGTTCAGCAGTGCTGTACATGTTTATGTGAAACAGCAGCTCATACTTCCAACAAATCCCAACTTCATTTATCATTGAGATGGATGGATTCACTAAACAATCTGAAATTCTCAATAACACCCGGACAGCACAAGGTAGCAATCAGACAAATTATTTGTTGCTTTCAGTGTGGTGGGAAAAAGAAGAGTCAGTCCACAATAATGTTTTCATTCCTAGTGGAATTGGTAGAAGGGATAAACTTACTGGTCATTTGTTGGATGGATGGAGGGAGAGGGAGTTTACAGGTCAACAGTGGGGCAGAGACCACAGGCTTCAAAGATTGGTTCTGTCATTTGTCAAACCTGAGAAAAACATTGAACTTCCTGCACTGCCCAAGTTTCAGAAACAAGAGAACAGAACAGTCATGTTTGACAAAGGGCTCTGGGTGATCCAAGTGCAACAGTTCAGAGGGTGGGGTGGAGGAAGTGGACACACAATTTCTGGAAACTAGAAGTAACAATAAGTCATTCTTTAACTGATGACTCAGTCGATTGCTGAAAGTGTGCGGGTGTCAGGAATTGTAGAGGAGACTTGACACAAATGCAAAGCAGCAGAAACTATTTCATGGGGATCAATGACTTCAATAATAAACTGCAAAATTACAATCTATGAGGGGCCACAAAACAAGAGAGAAAGAACAACTGTTGTGGATGGGAGCAGCGTTTAAATAGGCTGCAGGTGATGAGTTGGAAATGAGTGGTAGGTGACTCCTGTTATCTGAGTGGAGACTAGGTGGTTCCAGCTTGTGCAGGCCTGACAACAGGTGCTGGATACTGAAATGAGATCAGAGTCACAGATGCAGGTCCACAGGACACTGGTGATGTTTACTAATGTTGTCATGTAGGTTGGTGCTGGTTCACTAATAAGACACCAGCCTGGCAGAGACACTGTGTCTTTTCACCACATTCCCATCTATTCATTACACACCTTGCTGTTATACCACGCACACATAGTCCATTCTGGATTCAGTGCAGTGCGGAACATTAAACAGAGGGACAGGGGGCCGTTTAGGAAATAGTCAATACTGAGTGGTCAGGATACCTTACAGCTTGTTGCATTTATTCCAGAGGAGGCCCTGCATGAGGAGTACGAGTTCGACTCTGCCCTGAGGGAGCTCGACATGTGAGAACTGGGTAAGTGTTCACATCCCCTTCTGTCTCTCCCTGTGCTGACAGTGACGGGTGAGGTTCCCCTCCCACCACTTCCCCGGCTCTACTCTGGGAGCAGCGTCTACAACAACGGGTGACATTGATGGTTTTATCCTGACGCTGGACAGACAAAGGAGTAGAACAATGTTCTGAAGGCGGAGATGAGGCAGGGTGGGGCAGGGGAGGGAGATGTGTCGAACACTCAACTGTTGTCCAAATGGCTTCAGTCCGTTCAGCAGATTCTGGGTAATCTAATGAGGAAACAGCAAAGATTCCCAGCTGTCTGTATTGAATGTAGAAACAATCACAGTGATCAGCTCAACTGAACACAACACATTGCTCTCTGTCTATTACAGAAGAGGCACTGCGGGAGCTGGTTGGTTCCCAGTACGAGGTTCGCGAACCACTGAATGGAAATCTGGGTAAGAGTCTGGAATGAGACAATATCTTCAGGAAGAGGTTGGACACTCTGAAACTGTGGCTTAGCACAGCTAGTGGAGCTGAAGCCTCATGGTTTCGTGAACCAACTTCGATCCTCACCTCCAGTGGTCTCTGTGTGGGGTTTGGATCATTTCACTGATGGCCTGGAAGTCCTCCAGTCACTCCAATTTCCTGCCACATCTCAGGCATGTTCAGCTTGAAAGGTTAATTGTTCCTAGTGTATGTGTGATTGACAGAATGAGCTTCTGGATAGCTTTGTCCCATTAACGCAAAGAAACGATCATAGGGTGAAGGAACCATGGTTGACAAGGTATGTTGACCATCAAGAGGATGAAAGAGAAATACAGGAGGAAACAGGACGAATATAGAGAATTAGGAAGCAAAACTCAGACATGGCACAGGAAAGTTACAAGGTGACCAAGAAGAAGTCTAGGAATTGTCCTAGGAGAGCTGGAAAGGGGCTGGAGAATCCCTGAGCACATAGGATTAAGGAAACCCCCATGGTGTACCATTCGTACGTGAAGAACAGGAGGATGACTAGAGTGAGTGTAGAGCATCATGGATAGAAGAAATATGTGCCTAGAGTCTGAGGAGGCAGGGGTGATTCTTAATGAATGTTTTTAGTGAGAGGGTCCTTGATAAATGTGAGGACTGCATTGAACAGGCTGATATGCTAGAATATGTCAATGTTAAGAAAGATGATGTGCTGGAGTATTTGGAGAAACATAGTCTGATTTGGAATGGTCAAGATGAGTTTGTGTGGGCATGTTGTATATCAGAGGCCTGACTCAATTCTTTGAGGAAGTGCCAAAACACACTGATGAAGATGGAATAGTGGACTGGATTGTTATACAGAATATGGATTTTGGTGATGTGTTCTTCGATATTCTTCTGCAACATCGGCAGAGATTCTTCGTGTATCTTAATACGAATTTTGTGGTCATTCACAGTCTGCTGTATACTTCCAAGCTTCCGATTAAGCGTTTTCAGTTCAGATTTAACCAAGTCGAAGGAATTCTGTAACAAATCAAACTTAGATTCAAAGTCATCCAGTTTATCCAATTTTTCGAGTTTCTCTGACATTTGTTGAATCATTTCAGTCAAAGTCTCTAAAGTAGTCTCTTTTTTGGACAGCTTTCTACTCATGGTATTCTCACTGAGATAGGCTTAAACAGCAAAGTAAGCAAATAATTTCCGAGCACGTAGCTAGTGCAACCTACTCCATTACAGCCACCGGAAGTCAATCGGAATTTGTTAACTTAGTAGCAACAGTCCAATGCAGTACATAATATAGAAGAAGAAAAATAAATAACTAAGTCAATCAATTAGAGTATATTGAATTGATTACAAATCGAGCAAAAACAGAAATTATATCTATATTTTTTTGTAAATGAGTTGGCCTTCATGGGTTCAATATCCATTCAGGATTTGGATGGCAGAGGGGAAGAAGCTATTGAATTGCTGAGTGTGTGCCTTCAGGCTTCTGTATCATAATGGTTGTATGATCAGCATATTTATAGATGGTATTTGAGCTATGCCTAGACACACAGTTATGGGTATAGAGAGAGTAGAGCAGTGGGCTAAGCACTCACCTCTGAGGTGCACCAGTGTTGATTGTCAGTGAGGTGCATATATTATCAACAACCAGTACAGATTTTGGTCTTCCAGTTAGGAAGTCAAGGATCCAATTGCAGAGTGAGGTACAGAGGCCCAGGTTCTGTAACTTCTGGGAATGCTGGTGTTAAATGCTGAGCTATAGTCGATGAACTGCATCCTGACATGGGAGTTTGTGTTGTGCAGGTGGTCTAAAGCCATGTGGAGAGCCATTGAGATTGCGTCTGCCATTGAGCTATTTTGGTGATAGATAATTTGCAGTGTGTCCCAGTCGTTGCTAAGACAGGAGTTCAGTCTAGTCATGACCAAACTCTCAAAGCATTTCATCACTGTAGATGTGAGTACTACTGGATGATATTCATTAAAACAGTTCATATTATTCTTCTTAGGCACTGCTATAATTGTTCCCTTTTTAAATCAAATGGGAACTTCTGCCCGTAGCACTGAGAGGTTGAAAATGTCCCTGAAATCGCCCAACAGTTGGTTGGCACAGGTTTTCAAAGCTTTACCCAGTACTCCGGCGGGACCTTCCGCCATGCGAGGGTTCATTTTCTTTAAAGACAGCCTAACATCGGCCTCCAAGACAGAGATCACAGGGTCATCTGGGGCAGCAGGGAACTTCACAGCTGTAGTTACATTCTCACTTTCAAAGTGGTCATAGAAGGGGTTGAGTTCATCTGGCTGTGAAGCATCGCTGCCATTCATGCTATTGGGGTTTGCTTTGTAGGAAGTTATCTCTTGCAAACCCAGCCAGAGTTGTTGTACATCCGATGTCCCCTCTAACCTGGTTCAAAATCATCTCTTCACTCTTGAAATAGTCCTCTGCAAGTCATACCTGGTTTTCTGGTACAGACCTGTGTCGCCAGCCCTGAATACCACAAATGTAGCCTTCAGCAGACGACGAACCTTCTGGTTCATCCACGGCTTTTGGTTTGGTAATGTATGGCAAGTATTGTGAGGCACACACTCATCCACACAGGTTTTAATGAAGTTGGTAAAAACTACTGCATGCTCATTGAGATTCATAGATGAATCCCTGAATACAGTCCAGTCCACCGATTCAAACTAGTCCTGTAATTGTTCCTGTGCATCCCTTGTCCATACCTTTTTGGTCCTCACTGCTGGTACTGCAGCCTTCAGTCTCTGCCTATACTCAGTGAGTAGACGCACAGCCAGGTGATCGGACTTCCCGAAGTGAGGACATGGAATAGCACGGTAAGCATGTTTGATGCTGGTATAACAATAGTCCAGTGTGTTGTTTCCTCTGGTATCGTAAGTGATCTGCTGATGGTAACTACTTAGTGAGTTTTTCAGACTGGCCTGGTTAAAATCCCACAAAACGATGGTGAAGGTGTTAGTGTGCACTGTTTCATGCATGTTCATCTAAAGCCTGATTGACATTGGTCTGAGGTGGCATGTATACTGCTACCAAAATGATCACAGATATCTCTCGTGGTAGGTAAAATGGACAGCACTTATCTGTGAGGTGTTCAGGTCTGGTGAGCAGAATTAGTATATTTGTGCACCAAGAAGAATTGATCATGAGGCATACACCTCCACCTCTGGTTTTGAGAGACTCAGTAGTCAAACAGTCAAATAGAATGGGCTAACCAGGATTTGGAAGCAACATTGTGCTGCATAACCGCCAACAACCCCTCTGCCTGGAGCATCCACCTGTCTTGTGTAGAGTACACCCACAACTCCTTGGTTAGCACCACCACCTGAATATCTCCTTTGAATCTTCCCTCGGTTACCAACCCACTCTGTACTCTGCTCAAGAAGACGATATTGCTATACCATCTGTTCAGGCCCATCTCCACCGGTGCCGCAAGATCTGGAAAGACACACACGCGGCCTACTCCATTCAGCCGATCGCAAACGGAGGCTTGCCGATTGCCAACGGATTCCTGCGCCTGATTATCGGCCTGGGCAGAAGATTTGACTCTCTTCTAAATACACCCTCCCTCAAGAACGAGCCCAGGAAACTCACACCTCGTTTCCTGGGACCATTCAAGATTGAGAGTATTAATAACCCCTTGGTGGACCGACTCAAACTACCCAAATCTATGCACATCCATCCAACATTTCAGGTTTCCCAAGTGAAGCCAGTATCTGTCTGCCCTTTATACCCTCCTGCCGAACCCCTCCACTCGCCCAGGCCATTGACGACCATCCAGCATACACTGTCCAGCGATTACTGCATATGCGCCGTCGAAGCAGTGGCCTCCAGTACCTGGTCGATTGGAAAGGATACCGTCCGGAAGAACATTCCTGGATTCCCCACGCCTTTATCTTGGACCCTTCGCTCATCTGTGGTTTCCATCGGGACCATCCAGACTAGCCTGGTGGATCACCTGGAGGCCCCAGTTGAGGGGAGCACTGTCATGGTCCCAGTTGTTAACCCCCGAACTTGCCTCTAATGTCCTTTGATTATGCCTTGATTCCAATCGTTAATTTCCAATTTACTGCTAATTTGCTTGATGACAGCACACCTGGTCTCCATCAAGAACTGCAGTATAAGAACCCTGACTTCACAACCATTGGTCGCCAGCTCGTTGGTCTATTCCAGTGTGATAACTTTGGTTCACGACTGCTTAGAACCGTTTGTTCTAAGTTCAGCTCTAGTTTCAAGATATTCCCTGAAAACCCCATCTCTGTGTCAAGACTCCATATCAGAGCTCCGTGTCAAGATTCTTCCCAATTGCTGTTCAACATTCACATCTGTGCAAACATTCCAACTCTATCTGGATGCCTGTGTCCTGCACCTAGGTTCCCTTCCTTCGCTCCTTGCAAAACTGTCGATCAGAATCATTTCATCCAGTATGGAAGGGGTTAACCAGGACACTGTGAAACAAAGGACACACACGGTCCAAATGTCCTTCTGATTCAATACCCTAGCTCTGAGATCATCGTTCCCCATCTGCAGATTTTCTCTAGTTAATGAGCAGTGTCTATTTATCCCTATTGTCTACAATATCCATCGGCTTTCGCCATCAGCTGTCCGCTCACATTGAGATGCTGAGGCCTTTTGTTGGTGCTCAGGGTGATTTAATGGAAACCCTTATTGATGCTTAATGACGGAATAAGGGGCAGGAGGGAACTGACTGGAGAATGAAACTCTCGACAAAGTGATTGAAATCAGAAGATCAACACTTTTTTTCCATCAGAAAACATCCTGCGGTTCTAACAGAAAGTACGGATGGACGCTGAGACAAGTGCACCACTGAGAGATCTGAATGAATGTTTAATCATAGTTGGATTTTAAAATGAGTGGAGATATGGTGGGTCCAGGCTGTAGGGGAGGGAGCTGTGGTGTAAAATAGTAGAAGGCAAGACAAATGTGAAGGAAAGAGAGACTTGCAAATGGACACGGTGATCAGGGTTTATGAACAAGAGTTCAAACAAAACATCGTTGGTTTGGCAGTGCGGTACTGTGAGACGTAACATTCTCAAAAATTTTAGTCGGGGGTCTGCAGAAATAATCACAGAAGTTGGAAAACACATGCCCGTCAATATAAAAATAACAGGATCAAACCGAAAACACTGGGGATTCACAAATCTGGTAACCAATTTCAAGTGCTCTGGAATCCTCACAGCCCAAGCTCTCCAGCTCCCCACACTGTCACGTAGAGTTCAAATGGTGGTTTAGATAATGGCTGAAGCTTTGGTGTGTCGATATTTAGAAGCTGGGAACTGGAAGTTGGGAGGGGAAGTATTGGGGACATTGAGTCTGGAGGTAACAACAGTGAGAAAGAAGATATGTTAATGAAATGACAGAGATGACAAATCTAATGAAGGTGTAGTTAGGAAGTGTTTGAAAGAGGTTAAAAGCTCATTGTTTGATTTACAACTAATCTGTCCACTCTTAAAAGAGGGTGAAGTTTCTTTGCACTCTCAGTGCTTTGGATAGCCCAGACAAATCAGTATGCTTCCTGATCTATACACCTCTCCCTAAGATTATCAGACCTCTGTCTAACTCCAACAGGATCTCTCCTTGAGACGATATGTTCCCAGCACTTTTACTCTTTCTGAGAATGCCTTTTTTTATTGGGATGGGGTGTCTGTTGAAGAGGACTTCTTGGCCCAGTTTATCTCGTAATAATTTGAATGAGATTTATCATTTGATAGTGGTATGAAATCAGAGACATTTTGTGATTTCATGTGCATCATGAAAGGAAGCTGTCAATCTTTAGTGAAGATTACCATTAAGTTTCCACTAGCTGTTGAATAAGTTGGGCATGAATTTGTGATGAGATCTGAAGGATTATTCAGTCTGGACTGTTCCTTTAAGAAGAGAGAGAGTGTGTGGGCTAATTCAGAGAGAGTCAGTAGGATATTATCTTAAGGATGGGGTGTTATTCAGGAAATGAAATCCACCTACTGTGCCTGCAAGTAAGGATTGGGCCATTGAACTTCAATTTGTGTTCCCGAAAGTTTACAGGGCTGAGATTTAAACATGGCTCATAGTATGCCTTCAGGTGGACATTTTGGAGCCAGAAAGACAGTGAACAGGATTATGACAGAATTCTACTGTCTTAATTTAAGAAAGGATGTTGTGAATTTTTGCAGGAACTGCCACACCTTTCAGGTTGTGGGGAAACTTTATCAGGCTTTTCAAGTAGCACCACTTAAACCAATAGCTGCTTTTGGTGAATCTTTTTCTAGGGTCATAGTATATTGTGTTGGCCCATTGCCAAAGACTGCAGCTGGCCATCAGTACTTGTTAACAAATGGGGGCCTGCGTCCGGGATATGAACAAACTTGTGGGCACCATTAAAAATTGTTGGGGGCTTGATTGAATAGTTGACGTGATTGGAGAAAATCTCTTTTAATTTGCAAAGTGGAAAATCAGCAGAAATGGAGGTTGAGGTTCATAAGGTTGTTGCAGAACCAACCCCTGAGATATTGGATGATGCTATGAGGGATGTGCTGTTGGGAATTGCTCACAAGTTAAAAGTTAAGGTGACTACTAGAATGAAGTGGGTTCAGATGCAGACATTAGTAACACAACATTATGTATCCAGGGGAACATTTGAAGA
Organism: Hemitrygon akajei; assembly: GCF_048418815.1. Taxonomy (NCBI): domain Eukaryota; kingdom Metazoa; phylum Chordata; class Chondrichthyes; order Myliobatiformes; family Dasyatidae; genus Hemitrygon; species Hemitrygon akajei. The sequence goes on from NC_133130.1 coordinate 142,241,561, forward strand.
GGATGTGTTGGAAATGTTTGCTGAAGGTAAAGTACTTACTGAGGCTGAGATTCAGCTTCAGGTAACAAAAATGAAGTGTGACCATGAGTTGCAATTGAAACAGCTCGATGCTGAGGAGGCAGTAAAACAGAAAGAAGAAGCAGAAAGACAGAGAGTATTTGAGAGAGAGAAATGGCAGCGACAGGGTCAAGCGCCAGGTAGTGGTAATGAGCTGGTGGTACTGCTTAATATCAGTCAAGACATTTAGTTAGTACTGCCATTTGATGAAGCCAAAGTAGATATGTATTTGCTCCACTTTGAAAAGGTGGCTCAGAATCGGAAATAGCCGTGGGATCAGTGGGCTGTCATGTTACAAAGTGTGTTGAAGGGGAAGACTCAGACTCCAGGTGTGCTCCATTTCTGCTGGTCCTTTTTAACCCGTTACAGAGTACGTAACACATTAAAGTGTAACCCTCTCACTGTCAGCTCATATTGAGTCAGCTGTTACTGTGAATACAAACTAACAGCGACATAACTCGACAATGCAAGGGATTAATGATGAAAAGACAATTACCAGTAAATAAATGAGTCATGGATGGATTTCCAGATTTGACACATGCCAGCCTATCTGGCAGTTTCTTAACTCTGAGACCTCCTAATCTCAACTTCACATCCATCTTCCTTTAATAGTTTATACTCAGACACTATTTCGTTAGTTTGAATCTTTTCTAGTGACTTTTCATGCTTACTTTGAGATGTTTCATCCTGTATACTATCCGTTCCTTACTGCAACTCAGTTCACCCTGCCCGCAGAGTAGACTTGGCTTCACCTTCAATTACATTGGAGTCTGTTTCCCCTTCACTGTCTAATAGCACCTTTGGTTGTCCACTGCATTCCCGTTATACCCAGGTCAAGTCTGAGGGGTTCTGACATCTCTTAATTAATTCCTCTTGGGAAATTTGTAAAAGGTAAGTCATGCCGCATTTCAATTTCTTTACCTTCAGAGTCTGTACAGTGTTGAATGCATTTGTGCAGTTTCTCTTTTATAATTTCTCTTCATGTCTTTCCACCAAAACCATCCTATTGTCTGACTTATCTTCAGCTTGTTTCTTTCCTTCATTCCTTCTCCTTTGCAGAGTTCTTTTACTCATTGTAGGTACTAGGTCAGACTCTGGGTCAATAGGTATTCCCTCTCCTAGAAGTAAATGATGGTTCCAATGGAGGATTTTATTGGAACATTTCCATCTTCTGGATTCAACAAAAAACTGGCAAGTTTGGCACCTGACTCTCCATGCTGACAGTGATGGGTGAGATTCCCCTTCCACCACTATCCTGGCTCTACTATGGGAACAGCTTCTTCAACAGGGGGTGACATCGTCATTTATAAGGGGTAAGGCAAAGGATTAGAACAATGTTTTGATCGGGAAGATGAAGTCAGGTGGGGCTGGAAAGAGAGATGTGTCGAACACACAATTGTCCAAATGGCCTCTGTTTGTGCAGCAGGTTCTGGCTCATCCACCAGAAAACAGAACACATTCTCAACCATCTGTTTTGAATGAGGAGGAAATAATGGAGATCATCTGAAACCAGCTGACATTTTATATCAATATCAAGGTGAAGGCCTGAGTCCTTTTGCTTTCATTAACCAAGGTTTGTTACCGTGTAAATGAAATTACCCTGCTCACAAACGGTCATTTCTGGCATTGAAATGGGCATGGTAGACAAACTAAACAAGATGGTGCCAAGTTCAAGATGAGAACTGTCAACAACCTATATTTTGACCTTTGCAAAACTGGATCCCACAGGTCTTCGTTGGCTGGCAATGTTGACTCTCTATTATCTTAGCCTTAATTACAGATCATTGATGTGGATGTGTTATCATGGTGCGCTAATCAAAAGGCAGTAACTGACCAAGAGTGGGAGAACATTCCTCCCTCAGGTGTTAAAGCAATGTTCCAGATTTCAATAGCTGGACAAACAGACAAAGACTATAGGCCAATAGAGCTGTTGATCTTCTGGGCACTTATACCATGCAATTCCTCAAGGATATTGCATCCTGCCTATGCTGAACATAAAACTGTTACCTGCCTTGAGCCCTGCTGAATTGTCAGTTCCCCAGCAAAAAGACCTGAATAGGTGTAATTTGGTCAGCCATTTTCATGGGAGATATTTCAAACATTGAGAAGACAAGGCATCCTACTTTAGCTTACCTTATGAGAGAATGGTGAAATCTAAGTTGACAAACAGTCTTATACAGGGTTACTGGACATGCAAGCGGAGCTCAACATTCTCAGTTTGTTTTGTTTGAGAAGTACAGGAAGATCAAGCTGCAGTCATTCCATGATGCCTCAGATCATCAGTGATTTAAAACCACTTACAGATTAGTCCAAGAACATATCTAATGACCAGAAATTATGCTTGAATTTGAAGAGCACTATAAATGTCATTCAATGTATTCAGAGAAAGATGCTACCTAAATGATATTCTCCTTTTTCTCACCTACAAAGCATGGGACCACTTGATCTAGTGTGTATGGATTTTCCTTCCACAGAGCCCGATTCAAGTAACACAGCAGAAGTCTTGGTCTTTACTGATCACGACACCCGATACACTCCAGTCTTTCCCTCAAATGTTCAGAAAGCATCCACAGTTGCAATAGTGTTGTTGGAGAAATACTTTATTCATTCTGGCCTCTCGAAAAGAAAGCACAGTGGTCAGAGACAGGATTTTGAAAGCTGCCTTGTACATGAATTACTGAGCATGCTTGGAGCTAAGAAGTCAAAGAGAATGTCATATCATCCTGTGTTGTTAACATTTTTGCCAATAAAATGAGCAGTCATTTTCTACAGAGAGTGCGGGAATTAAAAAGTTGCAAGACAGATTGAGAGAAGAAACAGACAACGAACAAAGTGGAAGAACATGGAAGAACGTTTGCAGAACCAGATTTGGAAGGACCATTGCAGATGTCTGGAAAGCCTCATGCAGACTACGGTCTCACAGAATGTGCAGATAACTTTCAGTTAAAAGCTCACCCCCACTCTTCTTAAAATCCAACTATGGTCAAACATTCAATCAACTCTTTGAATGACGTCCTTGTCTCACTGTCCATCGTTATTTTTTGAGAAAATGTTTTCTCACAGAAAAAAATGTGATGATCCACTGATTTAAAATGTTTTATCGAGACATTCACCAAACACTCATTCTCAAGTCAGTTCCCTCCTGCACATTATGGCATTGTTAAACATCAATCACAGCTTCCATTAAATCATTCAGAGGGACATTATGACCGAGTGTGTCCTTGTTTCACGGTGTGCTGGTTAACCCCTTCGATATCGGATGCAACGATTCCGATCAACGGGTTTACCGTCCACCGTCTGAACAGATCTATTGAGTCTCTCAAAGGCAGACGTGGAGGAGTATCCCTCATGATCAACTCTTTTTGGTGCAGAGATATATCAGTGCTTTCCCAACTATGCTTACCAGGCCTTGAACATCTTGCTGTGGAGTGCCGTCCATTTTACCTATCACGGGAGATATCAGGGTCATTTTGGTAGCAGTATACATTCCACCTCAGGCCGATGTCAATCAGGCTTTAGATGGTCTGAGCATTGGGTCAGGATGCACGGAACAGTGCACCCTAACGTCAGTCTTGAAAAAAATCGCTAAGCGCTTACGATTAACAGATCACTTGCAATACCAGAGGAAACAACAAACTGGACTGTTGTTACACCACCATCAATAATACCCCCTGTGCTATTCCACGCCCACACTTTGGGAAGTCTGATTACCTGGCAGTCCTCCCACTGCCTGAGTATCGACAGAGACTGATGACTGCAGCACCAGTAGTGAGGACCAAGAAGATATGGACAAGGGAAGCACAGGTGCGCTTACAGGACTGCTTTGAATCGGTGGACTGGACAGTATTCAGGGATTCATCTACAAAACTCGATGAGCATGCTGCAGTTATTACCAACTTCATTAAAACCTGTGTAGATGAGTGTGTGCCTGTAAAGACTTGCCGTATGTTCCCAAACCAAAAGCAGTGGATGAACCTGGAGGTACGTTATCTGCTGAAGGCTAGACCTGTGGCATTCAAGGCTGGCAATACAGGTTTGTAGCAGAAAACCAAGTATTACTTGCAGAGGGGTATTTCAAGGATGAAGAGACTATTTCAAACCAGGTTGGAGGGGACATCAGATGTACGACAACTCCGGCAAGGTTTGCAAGACATTACTTCCAACAAAGTGAAACACGACAATGTGAATGGCAGTGATGTTTCACTACCACATGAACTCAATACCTTCTATTCCCGCTGTGAAAGGAAGAATACAGCCCTAGCATACCCAGTGACCCTATGATCTCTGTCTTGCAGGCCGATGATAGGCTGACTTTAAATAGAGTGAACCCTCGCAACACAAAGTGTCCAATGAAGTACCTGGTGAGGCTCTAAAAACTTGTGCCAACCAATTGGCAGGAGTATTCACAGACATTTTCAACCTCTCACTGCTACTCATACTCATACTCATACTGAAGCTCATACTTGCTTCAAATACGGAACAATTATACCAGTGCCTAAGAAAAATAATGTGGACTGCTTTAATAATTATTGCCCAAATAGCACTCAGATCTACAGTGATGAAATGCTTTGATAGGTTGGTCATGACTAGACTGAACTCCTGCTTCAGCGAGGACCTGGACTCACTGCAATTTGCCTATTGCCAAAATAGGTCAATGGCAGATGCAATCTCAATGGCTCTTCACATGGCCTGAGACCATCTGGACAATACAAACATGATGTCAGGATGCTGTTCATCAACTACAGCTTAGCATTGAACAGCATCATTCCCAGAAGTTACAGAACCTACAACTCTGTACCTCCCTCTGCAATTGGATCCTCAGCTTCCTGACTGGAAGACCACAATCTGTGCAGATTGGTAGTAACATATCCTCCTCGCTGACGATCAACACTTGTGCAACTCAGGGATGTGTATTTAGCGCACTGCTCTACTCTTTATATAAACATGACTGTGTGCTTGGGCATAGCTCAAATACCATCTATAAATTTGCTGATCATACAATTATTGTTGGTAGAACCTCAGATGGAGACAAGAGGACATATATGCCAACTAGTGGAGTGGTGTCACAGCAACAACCTTGCACTCAACATCAGTAAGACAAAAGAGCTGATCGTGGACTTCAGGAAGGGCAAGATGAAGGAACATATACCAATCCTCATAGAGGGATCATGAGTAGAGAGAGTGAGCAGTTTCAATTCCATGGGTTTCAAGATCTCTGAGGACCTAGTCTGGTCCCAACATATTGATGCAGCTATAAAGAAGGCAAGACATCAACTGTACTTCATTAGAAGTCTGAAGAGATTTGGTATGTAAACAAAAAGAATCAAAAACTTCTATAGATGTACCGTAGAGAGCATTCTTACAGGCTGCATCACTGTCTGGTCTGGGGGTGGGGCACTACTGCACAGGACTGAAAGAAGCTGTCATGGTCTGATCTGGCTATCCTCCCTCTCATTCCTATCTCCTTGATTGTGCTTCAATTTCCGTTGGCTGATTCACATTTTCTGCTAGTTCACTTAATTACAGCACACCTGGTTCCCATTAGAGACTGCAGGATAAGAACTCTGGCATCACAGCCATGGATTGCCAGTTTATTGGTTGATTCCAGTGAGTGTTAACCTCGTTTCCTGATCCCTTAGGACTGTTAGTTCTAGGCTCTGCACCATTCTCTAGATATTCTATAATAGCCTCGTCTTCAAGTCAAGACTCCACTGGTTATCTGTTCCACGTTCGCGACTGTGCTAACACCTCTTGACCCTGTCTCCGTGCCTGTGACCTGCACTTAGGTTCAACCCCAGCCACTCCCTTGCAACAGAAGCTGCAGAGGGTTATAAATTTAGTCTGCTGCTTACGAGATACTAGCCTGGCAAATGTTGGAGGAATTCAGAGATCAGGCAGAAACTATGGAAAAGATTACTGTCAACATTACAGGCCGAGACCATTTGGAAGGAGACTTCGAATGGTCCCGGCCCAAAATGTCAACAGTACTCTTTTCCATAGATGCTGCCTGGCCTGTGAGTTCCTTCAGCACTTTGACGGTGCTCATTACAGTGAGAGACCAAAGCTGCAGCAGGGCGGAACGGACACAAGTTACCCCGGTGCAGCTGGCAACGTCAATAAGAGGAGATAAAAGTAGCAACGAATTCTCAGGGAAAAAATGCAGAACAGTTGTTTAATGCACTTATTTTTTTATTATTTTTAAATTGCTTTACTTAGATTATATAAGCACACAGGTGAGGAAGAATGCTGAGGTGATTAGGAGTCTCAGACTGGCACTGAGCCATGAGAAGAGATTTCCAACTGAGCAGCAGAAATTTCACTTGTTAGGACATCATCGGCAATTTCTTATTGTCAGCACACGTAGATGAACAGACAGTGTTGTAGTTCCGAGCTTCAGCATTCATTAAGCTGTCCTCCTCTCCGATGTGAATGGGGTCAATTAAACTGCAACAGGGACAAAACAAATGAGTTAACCCTCCTATTGCATTTTTGTTCTGTATTACACAAGATCTGTGTACTGAGTCCTAAAGTACTGTATTACACCAGGTCTGTGTAATGAGTTCCACAGTTCTGTATTACTCTAGGTCTGTGTAATAAGTCACACATTCCTGTATTACACCAGGTCTTGGTAATTAATCCCATAGTCCTGGATTACACCAGGTCTGTATAACGAGTCCCACAGTTCTGTATTACACCTGATCACAACAATGAAAAGGTCATTAAGAACTGACACACAAACAATTCCTTTCCTCACACAGATGCTGCTCGACCCTCTGCATTTCCACAGGAAATTATATGTCTCTCGTGTCTGTCTGAATTGTGGAATTGCCTATTGCATCTGTTGTGGGCTGATATCCTGTGCCGTTATCATATGCACCCTGTTACGGAATACCGCGTCAGGCATTACACCGAAACCACGCAGCAAAATCCCTCATAATAGCTCTGTATTGCAATGAAATCATTTATTCTTCCTTGTAACATCAGTGTTCTGTTCCTACCTATTCCACCCTCCAATAACCGTTTGCTTTGCCCCATAACTTGCTGAGTTCCCCACACATTTATCCTTCAGTAAATATTTGAATGAAATGTTCAGCTCCAGAGTTTGAGGAACTGCAAATGTCCACGACTTACCAGAAGGTCAGCAGATCACTCAGCCGGAGCAGCAAGTTTGTTTAATTTATCTTTGATCACTTTTTCTGAAATAAGAGATAATATTATCTGTCTGACAAATTCAATTTAGAGTTTTTTTTGAATTTGCAGTTTCTTTCACCGATGAATTGGACACCTACATTTATGGAGATACCTCCAGTTTGTCTGACTACTTTATACACCGCTGTGGCATATGAGGAAAACTACAAATTCCTCTCATGATATCGAATTGAAATATGACCTGCTGGTAATCTGAGTCATCACAAGTTTTCGACATTGCTACTGTCAGTCACAGACTCAGAGCTTCATGGCTGTGTGTAAATGAGAAAGAGGACTGTATTGAACAGGACTTCAGTTCCTCTAACAGTAACATGCAAAAGACACTGAAAACTTTCTGAAGTGAAAATATCCCAGTCCCAATGATAACTTTATCAATGTCTCCTCTCCATGCTTCTGTGAAACTTCCACTGGGCTCATTGCTCAGACAACATGCACCCAGAACCCCATCACCCACCAGCCAATGAACACCACTCCCTAAACTCCAGGTACCATCCATTAGATTGGATCCATTCTCCAGCATCAACTGCATTCCAGAAAACTCCAGTCCTGTCGTGATGCTGATCTCCATTGCCCCAAACGTCCCTCCGTAATCCTCACATCACTGTCAATTTTCATTCATTCAAATTTCAAGCAAGTACTTACTGAGTTTACCTCCAACGTTTTTGAGGAATTGAATAAAGTTTCCATGTTTCTGTAGCTGTTCATCTGTTGGCCAATGAAATGAGAAACAGTATGAGGTGATCCACATTACTGTTCGGAGTTCTGTACTTGCTGCAGGGTCACTTTTAGAGCCTCTCTAAAGCATTCACGTTATTTTTATAAGGAGGGATACTGAACAGAACATAATATTCCAATTCCAAAGTGTATCACATGACACTGTCCTGATTGAGTTGATCCATCACTTCTCAGCCCAGCTCTGTATCTGATCCGTATATTCCAAACCAGTCCACTGCTCTACTTTCACCAATGTGTTTTGCCTCTGAGGTACAACATGCCCACACAAAGTCATGTTGAGTATTCCAAATCAGACAATGCTTCTGCAAATGCTTTAAATCCTGCATCTTAGAAACCTCTCCAATCGTTTGCCCAAGACTGCACAAGACATACTGGTCTATAGTTTCCAGGCTTATCCCTATTACCTTTCCTATATAACATTTGCCACCGTCTGAACTTCAGTTACTATTCTTGTGACCAGTAAGATCATCATCAATGATGCAGCAAATTCTTCCCTTGCTTTCCATATTAATCTGGGTATGTCATGTGGGGCCCTGGTGTTTTCCCAAGTTCATCAAAATTTTCAGCACATTGTCTTCCTTCACACTGACTTGTTCAAGCATAATCAGCCTGTTCAATGCTGTCCTCACATTCATCAAGGACCCTCTCACTGAAAACAGTCAGTAAGAATCTCCCTTGCGCCCTCCAACTCCAGGCACATCTTTCTTCTTCTATCCCTAATCTGTCCTACACTCACTCTGGTTATCCTCCTGTTCTTCATGTATGTGTGGTAAACCACGGGTACCCCGTAATCCTACTTGCCAAAGGCTTCTCATGTCCATTCTAGCTCTCCTATGACCATTCATTGTCTACTTTCTGTTTACCTTGTTATTTTCGAAGGCCATATCTGATCTTTGCTTCCTAACTCTATATCATCGTCCAGAGTCCTCCTGTACTTCTCTTTCATCCTCTTTATGTTCAGCATATCTGAAAAACCATGCCTTGTCTTCACCTACCATCCTGTCCCTGAGGTAATGGGTAAAGCTATCCAGAAAACCATTCTGTCAATCACCCACACACTAAGAACAATTAACCTTTCAAGCTGAACATGCCTGAGACATGGCAGGAAACTGGAGTGACTGGAGGACTTCCAGGCCATCAGTGAAATGATACAAACCCCACGCAGAGACCACTGGAGGTCAAGGATCGAACTCGGTTCATGAAACCATGATGCTTCAGCTCCACTAGCTGTGTTAATCCACGGTTTCAGAGTGACCAACCTCTTCCTGAAGATATTGTCTCATTCCAGACTCTTACCCAGATTTCCATTCACTGGTTCTCGAACCTCGTACTGGGAACCAACCAGCTCCCGCAGTGCCTCTTCTGTAATAGACAGAGAGGAATGTGTTGTGTTCAGTTGAGCCGATCACTGTGATTGTTTCTACATTCAATACAGACACCTGGGAATCTTTGCTGTTTCCTCATTAGATTACCCTGAACCTGCTGCACGGACTGAAGCCATTTGGACAACAGTTGAGAGTTTGACACATCTCTGTCCTCTGCCCCACCATGCCTCATCTGCCCCCTCAGAATATTGTTCTATTCCTTTGTCTTTCCAGCATCAGATTAAAAACATCAATGTCACCCGTTGTTGTAAACGCTGCTCCCAGAGTAGAGCCGGGGAAGTGGTGGGAGGGGAACCTCACCTGTCACTGTCAGCACAGGGAGAGACAGAAGGGGATGTGAAAACTCACACAGTTCTCACATGTGGAGCTCCCTCAGGACAGAGTCAGACTCGTACTCCTCACGCAGGGCCTCCTCTGGAATAAATACAACAGGCTGTAAGGAATCCTGACAACTCAGTTTTGACTATTTCAGAAACAGCTGCCTATCCCTCTGTTTAATGTTCCCCACTGAGCTCAATCCAAAATGGACAATGTGTGCATGGTATAACGTGATATAATGTGTAATGAATAGATGGGAATATGGGGAAAAGACACAGTTTTTTTGACAGGCTATTGTCTTGTTGGTGAACTAGCACCAACCTACAAGGCAAAATTAGTCAACATCACCAGTCTCCTGTGGACCTGCATCTGTGACTCTGATATTATTTCAGTATCCGGCACCTGTTGTCAGGCCTGCACAAGCTGGAACCACCTAGTTTCCACCCTGACAACAGGAGTCACCTACCACTCATCACTAACTCATCACCTGCAGCCTATTTAAACCCAGATCCCATCCATAACACTTGTTCTTTCATATGAACCCGCCAGCCACAGACATTTGCTCCTCATCATCTATTAATTGAGTATAGGAGTTGCGATGTAATGTTAAAATTGTACAATGCATTGGTAAGGCTGAATTTGGAGTATTGTGTACAGTTCTGGTCACCGAATTATAGGAAAAATGTCAACAAAATAGACAGAGTACAGAGAAGATTTACTGGAATGTTACCTGGGTTTCAGCACCTAAGTTACAGAGAAAGGTTGAACAAGTTAGATCTTTATTCTTTAGAGTGTAGAAGGTTGAGGGCGGACTTGATAGAGGTATTTAAGATTATGAGGGGGATAGATAGAGTTGACGTGGATAGGCTTTTTCCATTGAGAGTGGGGAGATTCAAACAAGAGGTCATGAATTCAGAGTTCAGGGGCAAAAGTTTAGGGGTAAAACGAGGGATATTTCTTTACTAAGAGAGTGGTAACGGTGTGGAATGAGCTTCCAGTAGAGGTGGTAGAGGCAGGTTCGGTATTGTCAGTTAAAGTAAAATTGGATAGGTATATGGACAGCAAAGGAATGGAGGGTTATGGGCTGAATGCAGGTCAGTGGGACTAGGTGAGAGTAAGCGTTCTGCATGGAATAGAAGGGACGAGATGGCCTGTTTCCGTGCTATAATTGTTATATGGTTATTACCTTGTTTCCATGTCAGTGTTGAGTGTCATGGAACACTCGCTCTGTTTTGTGGTCTCTCATAGATTGTAATTTTGCAGTTTATTATTAAAGTCATCAATCCCCATGAAATAGTTTTAGCTTCTCTGTGTTTGGGTCAAGTCTCCCCTACAGTTCCTGACACCTGCACACTTCCAGCCACGGACTGGCACATCAGTTAAAGAATGACTTCTTGTTAATTCTATTTTCTACAAATTGCGTGTACACTTCCTCCACCCCAACCTCTAAACTGTTGCACTTGGATCATTCAGAGCCCTTTGTCAAAGATGACTGTTCTGTTCTCTTGTTTCTAAACCTTGGAGAGTGCAGGAAGTTCAATGATTTCCTCAGGTTTGACAAAAGAAAGAACCAATCCTTGAAGTCTGTGGTCTCTGCCCCACTGTTGACCTGTAAACTCCCTCTCCCTCCATCCATCAGACACATGTCCAGTACCTACTGTCAATTCCACCAGAAATGGAAACATTATTGTGGAGAGACTCACCTTTTCCCTGCCACAGTGAAAGCATCAAATAATTTGTATGATTGCTACCTTGTGTTGTCCGGATATTATTGAGGATTTCAGGTAGTTCAGTGACTCCATCCATCTCAATGATGAATGAAGTTGGGATTTGTTGGAAGGATGAGCTGCTGTTTCACTTAAACACATTCATCAGTGCTGAACACACTGAGGTTGGAGCAGAGGTGTCGTCCTCCTTTACTGCCCTTGAAGAATGGCAGCAGAGACCCAGACTGTGACTTGGGAGGTGCAGCTACATTCTCTCATCACCTCTGCCTGTCATGCTCAATCCCCGAGGATTCAATTCCCTGGGGCTTGGCTGAGACCAAACTGCACAGGAAGAGAGGATCAGAGTTGGAGTCACTCACATGCCCCAGCAGAATGGAGGGTGACCACGGACACACAACCAAAAGCCCGAGAAGAGAGAATGCCTTCATTATTGCAGCTGTGATGTCGAGTGGTGAGCTGCCGTTCCTCCCGTCCTTTAAATACCCTCTTATCATCACATCTCAGAGCTTTTCCTCCTGACCTCAGATTCCAGGAATAACTTTATCATTTGGTTATCACCAGGTTGGTTCTTTGGATTCCAGGTAATAAACAATCGAGATAATATCATACCTCAACTCTCTCCCCACATAATCTAAATACTTTTATTGTTCTTCCATTTCTTATGTCTGTTCCTGTTATTCAAATGAAGAAAGCCGCTTATCTGAGAGAGTCAGGGGAATAAGAACAGACCCAAGAGTGTAGTGCTGTTGAGGGAAGAGGGGGAAATTGGTGATTAAAATAGTCCCAAGTTCACCAAGGCTTCAGACACACATGAAGTGAAATCATTGAGTTTGTCTCACACAGAGTCCACCTCCGTATCAGTTCCAGCACTTCTCCCTTTCCTGTCCCAGTGTTTCTCACTTTTCCCAGACTCATTCTCAAGTTCCCACTTCACCACAGGTTCTCTCCATCCACCCTCGTGCCCACCTCTGGAATGCACTGAACTCTCAGTCAATATGTGTTTGCTGCCCTGACCTTGATCCTGACATCATTGACAGCTCATCATACTTAAGGAAAGCAGTTTCTCTGTTCAGATTCAGGAGATGTGAATACTTACTCAGCTCTGCTTTTCAAGTAAGAATTCTTACTTGAATCCCGTGAGAGCTGAGTTAGTCCTGTGATCTTCACCCAGTGCCTACAAGACAACAGTCTGTAATAACCATATAACCATATAACAATCACAGCACGGAAACAGGCCATTCCGGCCCTCCTAGTCCATGCCGAACTCTTAATCTCACCTAGTCCCACCTACCCGCACTCAGCCCATAACCCTCCACTCCTTTCCTCTTTCTCCTTTCCTGATGTGTGCGCCTTAAATCCTGGTGGAGTCATCCGGGCACCACCATGACAAGCTTTTGTACCCATCGTTTTGGTGATTGCTCATCATATGGTGTACCTTGGGCATCTGAAACTTGGCGGAGACCACCCTCTCTAGGTTTTTCTTTTACAAGCTCAAGTTGCTAGCTTGATGCTCAACCCAGCACAGATGGGGAGTGTGCAAGGGAGCTGGCCGGATTCAAACTCGGGACCTGTCACCCTGAAATCCAGGGCTAAGGCCACTAAGCCACCAGTCGGACTGATTGGGTTCAGAGGAGGTTCATGAAAATGATTGAGGAAGTCAAAGGCATATCATATGAGGGTCATTTGATAACTCTGGGCCATTTATTCAGTGGAATTTAGAAGAATGAGGTGTGATCCCATTGCAGTCTATGGAACTTTGATAGACCTCAATAGTGTTGATGTGGAGAGGATGTTTACTATGTGGGAGAGTCAAAGACCAGAGGACACAACCTCGGAATAGAGGGACATCCATTCAGAATAGAGATGAGGAGGAATTTCTTTAGCCAGAGAAGTGTGAATCTGTGGAATTTGTTCCCAAAAGAGGATGGAGAGGCCAAGTCATTGGGTATATTTAAGGCAGGGGTTGATGGATCTTGATTAGTCAGGGCATGAAAGGATATGGGGAGAAGGTAGGAGATTGGGGCTGAGAGAGAAGTTAATCAGCCATGATAAAATGCTGGATCAGACCCTCTTGGCAAAATGGTTTAAGTCTGTCCACATGTCTTATGGTTGTATAGTCCATTCACATTAATTGCGCCATTTGTGTTCATATATGGTCTTATAACAACGTTTTTTTCACCCTACAGAAGCACTCCAGAACACATGTTATCCATACAGATACACAACTGTCTTCTCATAGGTCCATTGACATACAACAGCTGGTACACACAGTAATTAATACTTAATAAGTTCAATATAGATCGTACATATCTCCACATTCATGACAAATTTATGCAAAATTAACTTGGTTTTATTTCCTCAATTCAGGTGAAGTGAATTCAGAATGAACAGCTTATTATGAACATTTCTTGATAAACTTTATGGAGACATTTTACTAATGGACAATTTGCATTCTGCTATCATCAAACACACAAACCTCCCAGCACAGGATTAAAGTGAGTTGAAGCCTCTCACTGCGGTGAAAGATAACAACATTCCAGACACACTCATCCTTAGCATCTGTGGAACCAATTATGATGATGTGTCTCCAACATTAAGCTTTAACCCACTCTGCTGTTGCTACAGATGCTGCCTGGCCTGCCAAGTGTTTCCTGCTTCATCTCCTTGTGAATTCTATAATCAACATTCCAGTTCATCTACAACCAGGACCAAAATTAAAGTGCCCAGCAGCAAATGAGTTCCCTGCCACATCATTTGGTGTCTTTTTACCATCCAATGCTCTCATTGGCCCTCCATCATTCGGGCTCACACAAGGAAAATTTGATCTTCACACAGTGAATCTACAGAGCTGGAGGAGTGAGCAGAGGGAAGATGGGAAATGTTCGCAAATGAGAGGGTTTGAAAGGTGGAGGGAAATAGAGAAGCAGGGTTGGTGAGACAGACTCTTCCAGGTCAGTCACCAAAGCCAATGGGGTGGACGAAGAGGGTTGGGTGAGGATTAATTCTGATCAGAGGTCCGAGTTGCTGGCTGAGGAATGTATTGGAAATGAAATCTGTCAAAGGCTTCCACAGAGTCACTAGGAGACGGTACAAACCCACACAGACAGTGCCAGGGGTCAGGATCGACCCTGTCACTCTGACGTTGTGAGACAAAAGAACTAACATCACTCACTAAAAGCATCACTGCTTCATGTTGTGTTACATTCACTTGTATGAGATTTCAGTCCCCGTCTTGGTCTTCATCTACCTGTAGTTTTCATCCACACTGTCCCCACTGCCTCTGACAGCAAGAAAGCAGAGAAGTCTACAATCTATGTTGAACTTATTCAGTATTAATTACTGTGTGCATCAAATGTATGTCAATGGACCAATGAGAACACCGTTGTGTGTCTGTATGGATAACACGTGTTCTGGAGTGTTTCTGTAGGGTGACAAAGAATGTTGTTATAAGACCATATATGAAGACTCAACATGACATCCTTACTTTATGTTCTTGTCCTATCAAAATGAATGCTAACATCATATTTGCCTTCCTCACCACCAACTCAATCTGCAAATTAACCATTAAGGAATTCTGCATGAGGACTCTATAGTCCCTTTGCACCCCAGGTTTTAGAAATGTCTCTCCACTTAGAAAACAGCCTATGCTTTTATTTCTTCTACCAAAGTGCACGACAAAACAATTGTGGAAACTGTATTCCATCTGCCACCCCTTTGCCCATTCTCCTAAATACTGCTGTAGCCACTCTGCTTCCTCAAAACTACCTGCCCTTCCAACTGCCATCATATCACCACAACATTTGCCACAAAGCCATTAATTTCTTCATTCAAATCATTGACACATAATGGAAATGCAACGGTCCCAACTCAGGCCCCTGTGGCACAATACTAAACATTGGCATCCAACCAGAAAAGGCTCCCTTCATTGCCACCATTTGCCACCTGCCAATCAGACATTACATCCTGTTGTCTTTATTGCAAAAGAGGCACTAGATGAGGATCACAGGACTAACTCAGCTCTCACAGGACTCAATATGCCAGAGCTGGGGAAGTATTCACATCTCCTGTATCTCTCCATGCTGACAGTAATGGGTGAGGATCCCCTCCCACCACGACCCTGGCTCTACTCTGGGAGCAACGTCTTCAACAGGGGGTGACATTGGCATTTATATGGGGCAAGACAAAGGATTACAAAAATGTTTTGATCAGGATGAAGAAGCCTGGTGGTGCTGGGAAGAGTGATGTGTTGAGCACACAATTGTCCAAATGGCTTCTGTCTGTGCTGCAGGTTCTGGCTTATCCAACAAGAAAAAAAAACATTTCCAGCCATCTGCTCTGAATGAAGAGGCAATTATAGAGTACAGCTGAAGTTATGCGGTATTTTACATCAAGACCAAGTTGAAAGCCTGAATCCTGTTGCATTCATTAACCAAACTACTCTGTTCACAAATAGCTGCTGTTTATTCTAGAAAACAAAACCAAGATAACAATAGACAATAGACAATAGTTGCAGGAGTAGGCCATTCGGCCCTTTGTGCCAGAACTGCCTTGACTCCGCTCTCTTTAAGAGCTCTATCTAACTCGTTCTTGAAAGCATCCAGAGAATTGGCCTCCACTGCCTTCTGAGGCAGAGCATTCCATAGATTTACAACTCTCTGGGTGAAAAAGTTTTTCCTGATCACCTTTCTAAATGGCCTACCCCTTATTCTTAAACTGTGCCCGTTGGTTCTGGACACCCCCAACATCGGGAGCATGTTTCCGGCCTCTAGCGTGTCCAAACCCTTAATAATCTTCTATGTTTCAATCAGATCCCCTCTCATCCTTTTAAATTCCAGTGTATACAAGCCCAATCGCTCCAATCTTTCAACATGTGATAGTCCCGCCATCCTGGGAATTAACCTCATGAACCTACGTTGCACTCCCTCAATAGCAAGAATGCCCTTCCTCAAATTTGGAGACCAAAACTGAAGACAGTACTCCAGGTGTGGTCTCACCAGGGCCCTGTACAACTGCTGAAGGACCTCTTTGCTGCTATACTCACCTCCCCTTGTTATGAAGGCCAACATGCCATTAGCTTTCTTCACTGCCTGCTGTACCTGCATGCTTACTTTCAGTGACTGATGAACAAGGACACCTAGATCTCATTGTACTTCCCCTTTTCCTAACTTGACACCATTCAGATAGTAATCTGCCTTCCTGTTCCAACAAGAAGACATGCAATAAAAAGACCGAATTTTCTCAACTGATGCCTGGAGATACAGCTCCGGTTAGAAATTTAGTACTACAAGGGAAGCATAAATTGGTTGACTGCTGGGCTTCTATATCTTATGCAGTGGAGAATCAGATGCCAAACATGCCAATCTTTTTGCTTGAAACCAGAAGATGGAAATGTTCCAATAAAAATTCTCCATTGCAGCCTTCTTTTTCCTCAAGGACAGGGAGTACATATTGACCCAGAGTCTGATCTAGAACCTAGACCTGGTAAAAGAACTCTGCAAAGGAGAAGGAATAAAGGAAAGAAACAAGCTGAAGATAAGTCAGACAATGGGATGGTTTTAGTGGAAAGACACGGAGAGGAAATTATAAAAGAGGGACTAGATAAATCCATTCAAAACTGCAAGGATGTAGAAGATAAGGAAATAGGAATGAAGCATGACTTACCTTATGCAAACCTCCCAAGAGGAGTTGATTAAGAGATGTCAGAACCACTCAGACTACACTTGGGTATAGTGGCAATGCACCAGACAACCAAAGGTGATTTTAGATAGTGAAAGGAAAACAGACTCCAATATAATTGAAGGTGAAGCCAAGTCTACTCAGAGGGCAGGAGAAACTGAGTTGCAGTAAGGAATGATTGATAGACAGGATGAGACATCACAAAGTAAGCATGAAAAGTCACTAGAAAAGCTTCAAACTAATGCAATAGCAACTATCAGAACAGAAGTGTGAACAGTGGGCATTGACATGGCACCAGTGGTGTGTCATGTTGCAGGGTATCAGAGAGAGAATCACAGAGGCACCGAGGGGCAGAGTAGGAGGAGTGAGCAGAGGGAGGATGGGGAACGTTTGCAAATGAGAGGGTTTGTAAGGTGGAGGGTAATAGAGAAGCAGGGTCGGTGAGACAGGATCTTCCAGGTCACCCACCAATGCTAATGGGGTGGACGGAGAGGGGTGGGAGAGGATTCATTCTGATCAGAGGTCCGAGTTGCTGGCTGAGGAATATATTGGAAATGAAATCTGTCAGAGGCTGTGGGGACAGTGTGGATGAAGACTACAGGGAGACGAAGACCAACATGGGGACTGGAATCTCATACAAGTGAATGTAACACAATACGAAGCAGTGATGGTTTCAGTGACTGATGTTAGTTCTTTAATCTCACAACTCCAGAGAGATGGGTTAGATCCTGACCCACGATACTGTCTGTGTGGGTTTGTACCATATTCCAGTGACTCTGTGGTTTACTCCTGGTGATCTGGTTTACTCCCACATCCCATAGAAGTGCAGGCTGGGAGGTTAATTGGTTCCTGTAAATGATCCCTGGTGTAAGTGGTAAGAAGGATAATTTGGGTTGAATTGCTGGATATTGAGAGACAGTGATTATGTTGCAGCGAAGTGGGTGTAATGGGATGACTGAGACAGCCAGCAGTTACACTTTGGGTCTGATAGTCTTCCGGTGTTGTACAAAAATACAAGGAAGTATATGGGACAGGAGTTGGGAAAACAGGATTTCCTCAAATGGAAGAAGCGACTCTCCAGAGAAACGCACTGGGATTGATCAGGAATCTTTGTATTTGAGATTATGTAAAAATAGTTGGAGTTCCTGATTTTGTGGGTTGAAATACTTGGTACTGGAGCTAAAACAGATCTGGTTTTTGAAGATCTGGTAAGATGTTGAAACCAGAACCATTGCATCTCTCTCACACCTCAGATACAGCCTAAACTGTTCAATATTTACAGTATATGCAGTTCTGATCACTGGGCTTTGAAGTTTGGTCCTGGATCACCCTGGTTCCGATGTTCTCTGTGGCCTAGTGCAGTGTGAATGTGGGAAGACGTGGGGTGGGGAGGAAGCAGAGCTCGTGAGGGTGGGTCTCTATGGATTACAGACTGGGGCAAGAACGGATACATCACAGGTGGTACACAGACTGATCCACAAACTGTGGGGTGAAGAGATTGTTTCTGAGCAGAGAAACTGCTTCCCTTCAGTATGACGAGCTGTCAATGACGTCAGGATCAAGGTCAGGGCAGCAAACACATATTGACTGAGAGTTCAGTGCATTCCAGAGGTGGGCACGAGGGTGGATGGAGAGAACCTGTGGTGAAGTGGGAACCTGAGAATGAGTCTGGGAAAAGTGAGAAACACTGGGACAGGAAAGGGAGAAGTGCTGGAACTGATCCAGAGGTGGTCTCTGTAGGAGAGAAAATTATATGATTTCACTTCACATGTGTCTGAAGGCTTGGTGAAACTGGGAAACCCCTCTTCCCTCAACAGCACTACCCTCTTGGGTCTGTTTTTATTCTCGTGATTCTCTCAGATCAGCCGCTTTCTTTATTTGAATAACAGAAACAAACAAAAGAAATGGAAGAATAATAAAAGCATTTGCATTCTGTGGGGAGAGAGTTAAGGTGTGACATTATCTTGATTGATTATTACCCGGAATACAAAGAACGAACCTAGTGGTTACCAGAGTGACAAATGATAAAGATATTCCTGGAAGCTGAGGTCGGGAGGAACAGCTCTGAGATGTGATGATAAGAGGGTATTTAAAGGACGAGAGGAATGGCAGCTCACCACTCGACATCACAGCTGCAATAATGAAGGTATTCTCCCTACTCGGGCTTTTGGTCGTGCTGTCTGTGGTCACCCTCCATTCTGCTGGTGCAGGTGAGTGACTCCAACACCGATTCTCTCTTCCTGTATAGTTTAGTCTCAGTCAAGTCCCAGAACAGTACTGAATCCTCATGGATTGAGCATGGCAGGTAGGGATGATGAGGGAATGTAGCTGCACCTCCCAAGTCACAGTCTGGGTCTCTGCTGCCATTCTCCAGGGCAGTAAAGGAAGACGACACCTCTGCTGCAACCTCTGTGTGTTCAGCAGTGCTGAATGTGTTTAGGTGAAACAGCAGCTCATCCTTCCAACAAATCCCAACTTCATTTATCATTGAGATGGATGGAGTCACTGAACTACCTGAAATTCTCAATAATATCCGGACAGCACAAGGTAGTAATCAGACAAATTATTTGTTGCTTTCAGAGTTTTGGAGAAAAGGAAAGTCTGTCCACAATAATGTCTCCATTTCTGGTGGAATTGGTAGAAGGGTTAAAATTACTGGACATTTGTTCGATGGATGGAGGGAGAGGGTGTTTACAGGTCAACAGTGGGGCAGAGACCACAGGCTTCAAAGATTGGTTCTGTCTTTTGTCAAACCTGAGAAAAACATTGAACTTCCTGCACTGCCCAAGTTTTAGAAACAAGAGAACAGAACAGTCATCTTTGACAAAGGGCACTGGGTTATCCAAGTGCAACAGTTCAGAGGTTGGGGTGGAGGAAGTGGACACACAATTTGTGGAAAATAAAATTAACAAGAAGTCATTCTTTAACAGATGACCCAGTCCATTGCTGGAAGTGTGCGAGTGTCAGGAATTGTAGAGGAGACTTGACCCAAACGCAGAGCAACAGAGACTATTTCATGGGGATTGATGACTTTAATAATAAACTGCAAACTTACAGTCTATGAAGGGCCACAAAATAAGAGAGAACTGACACTCAACACTGGCATGGAAACAAGGTGATAGATTATGAGGAGCAAATAGTTGAGGCTGGCTGGTTTGTATGAAAGAACAAGTGTGGATGAGAGCTGGGTTGGAAATCAGTGGCAGTTGACTCCTGTTGTCTGGGTGGCAACTAGGTGGTTCCAGCTTGTGCAGGCCTGACAAAAGGCGCTGGATACTGAAATGACATCAGAGTCACAGATGCATGTCCACAGGAAACTGGCGACTTTACTGATGTTGTCATGTAGGTTGGTGCTGTTTCATTAATAAGACACCAGTCTGGCAGAGACACTGTGTCTTTTCATCACATTCCCATCTATTCATTATACCTCATCCACACATTGTCCATTCTGGATTGAGCTCAGTGGGGAACATTAAACAGAGGGACAGGCTATTGAAATAGTCAATACTGAGAGGTCAAGACACCTTACAGCCTGTGGCATTTATTCCAGAGGAGGCCCTGCGTGAGGAGTATGATTCCGACTCTGCCCTGAGGGAGATCGACATGCGAGAACTGGGTAAGTGTTCACATCTCCTTCTGTCTCTCCCTGTACTGACAGTGAAGGATGAGGTTCCCCTCCCACCACTTCCCCGGCTCTACTCTGGGAGCAGCATTTACAACAATGTGCAACATTGACGTTTTTAACCTGATACTGGAGAGACAAAGGAGTAGAACAATATTCTGAGGGGGAGATAATGCAGTGTGGGGCAGGAGAGGGAGATGTGTCAAACACTCAACTGTTGTTCAAATGGCTTCAGTCCGTGCAGCAGGTTCAGGGTAATCTAATGAGGAAACAGCAAAGATTCCCAGCTGTCTGTATTGAATGTAGAAACAATCACAGTGATCAGCTCAACTGAACACAACACATTGCTCTCTGTCTATTACAGAAGAGGCACTGCGGGAGCTGGTTGGTTCCCAGTACGAGGTTCGCGAACCACTGAATGGAAATCTGGGTAAGAGTCTGGAATGAAACAATATCTTCAGGAAGAGGTTGGTCACTCTGAAACTGTGGCTTAGCACAGCTAGTGGAGCTGAAGCCTCATGGTTTCATGAAACGAGTTCGATCCTGACCTCCAGTGGTCTCTGTGTGGGGTTTGTATCATTTCACTGATGGCCTGGGCTTCCTCCAGACACTCCAGTTTCCTGACATGTCTCAGGCATGTTTGGCTTGAAAGGTAAATTCTTCCTCGTGTGTGGGTAATTGACAGAATGGGCTTCTGGATAACTTTGTTCCATTAATGCAGGCAAACGATTTTAGGGTGAATGAACCATGGTTGACAAGATATGTTGACCATCAGGAGGATAAAAGAGACATACAGGAGGAAACAGGTTGAAGATGCAAATTTAGGAAGCAAAGGTCAGTCATGGCACAATAAACAGGAGGGTAACTAGAGTGAGTGTAGAGCATCATGGATAGAAGAAACATATGCTGATAGTCCGAGGAGGGTGGAGCGATTCTTACTGAATATTTTTCATGAGAGGGTACTTGCTGAATGTGAGGACAATGTTGAACAGGCTGATATGCTGGAATATGTCAATGTTAAGAAAGACAACATGCTGGAGAATTTGGAGAAACAGTCTGATTAGGGGTGGTCAACAGGAGTTAGTGTGGGCATTTTGTGTATCAGAGGCCTGACTCAATTCTTTGAGGAAGTGAGGAAACACATTGATGAAGATAGAACAGTGGGCTGGATTGTTATATATGGATTTTAGTGATGTGTTTGTATCAGGTTTCTCATTGTAGACTCAATTAGAAAATCAGGAATCATGGACTACAGTGAAACTTGGCTGTGTGGATTCAGAATTGTGCTTGTCCAGAAAGAAGAGGGAGGTAGAAAGGGTAGATTCCTCAATTCATAGATGATACAAAGTTTGTTGGAGTAGTAGAGAATATTGTGCCAGTTACAATAGGAGATTGATCGGATAATGAGCTGGGCTGAGAAATGATGGATGAATTTAATCACTTTGGAATTGGAATATTATATTCAGTTCAGTTTGCCTCCTTATATAAATGATGTGAGTGCTTTAGGGAGGGTGCAGAGGAGTTTTACCGGGATGCACCCTGGTTTGGAGAGCATGTGTTTTGTGGATAGGTTCAGCAATCCAGGGTTTTTCTCTTTGCAGTGAAGAAGGATGAGTGGTGAATTGATAGACACATTTAGGCTGATAAGAGGCAAGGTCAGGTGGATATTCAGAGACATTTTCCCAGGGCAAAAAGCCTAATATGAGGGACTACTCATTGTCTCAGGTGATTGGAGGAAAGGCTCTGCTAGGTGTGATGGGAGGGGCATCAGAATTAGGGATGTTTAAGAGACTCTTAGATAAGCATATGCATGGGAGAAAAAATGGGAGGCTATGTGGGAGGGAATGATTAGGCTGATCTTGGAGTAGGATAAAATGGCCACCCAACATTGTGGGCCAAAGAGCACACACTGTTCTATGTTCTATGTTGAAGGTCCTGAGGAAGGAAGCTGGATTAGATTGATCCTGAGAGTGACGTCAGTTGCATCTTGTTAGTTCAATCTGTGGGGAGTGAGATGCACGGGCTGCCTGGACCCCACTGAATGGGTGAGGGGCTGAGCAGTCTCCTCCTGGTCCAGTTGTGAGCTTTGGTCTGGGCAGAATATGGAATCTTCAGGTGCATCAGTTTTGTTTATTGACGCCAGGTGACACAGAGAGCAATGTCAGCATTTCTTCTCCATCCTGAAATGCCCCTGAACTGATCCCTGCACTGGGGGAAAAGCGCTAGTTAAGAGTGGAACATACTGGTATTCTTGGGCATACTCTGGTGTTTTATTTAAAGATTCTGCGAAAGAAAGAATGAAATGTGGGATTATCTATTTTCTGATATCAGTGTGGCTCTGAATTTGCTTTGATACTATGCAAACCCCAGTGATCAGTGACACATAGTGACCGTGTAGCAAATACAGAACTCTGAACACAAAAGTGGGTTGCCTCACATTCTCTATCGTTTCATTGGCCAACAGATGAAAACCTGCATAGACGTAGAGGAATTAAAAGCTTTTTCAAGAAAATCGGAAGCAAAATCAGTAAGTAGTCCCTTTGAAATTTGAATGGATGAAAATAGACAGTGATGTGAGGATTAAGGATGGACATTTGGGGCAATGGAGATCAGCACTATGACAGGACTGGAGATTTCTGGAATGCACTTGATACTGGGGAATGGATCCAATCTAATGGATGGTACTGGAGTTTAGGGAGTGGCGATCATTGGCTGGTGGGTGATAGGGTTTTGTGTCTGAGTAATAAGCCCAGTGTAACTTTCACAGAAACATGGAGAGGAGACATTAGTAACGCTATCATGGGATCTGGGATATTTTCACTTCTGGAAGTTTCCAGTACCTTTTCTACATTACTGTTAAATGAACTGAAGTCCTGTTCAACACAAATCCTCTTTCTCCTTTACACACGGGCATGAAGCTCGCAGTCCATGACTGGCTGTAGCAATGTCGGAACCACTTGATGACTCAGATTATCAGCGGGTTATTTTTCGATTCGAGATCACGAGAGGAAGTTGTACTGTTTGCTCATATGCTACCGCGGTGTATAACGTAGTCCAGACAAGCTAGAGGTATCTCCCGAAATGCAAGTGTCCAGTTCATCGATTAAAGAAACTGCAACTTCAAAAAAAAATCTAAATTGAATTTGTCAAGTTGATAATATTATCTCTTATTTCAGAAGATGCAATCAAAAAGAAATTAAACGAACCTGCTGCTCCAGCTGAGTGATCTGCTGACCTTCTGGTAAGTACTGGAATTCTGCATCTCCTCTAACCCAGAGCTGAACATTTCATTCAAATATTTACCGAAGGGTAAATGTGTGAGGAATGCAGCAAGTTATGGGGCAAAGGAAACGGTTATTGGAGGGTGGAATAGTTAGGAACAGAACATTGATAGAGGTCATTCGTGGGCAAAGCTCATTCAGATGGAAGGCAATGTGGGAAAGGCTGAGGTCATCCACCTTGGATCAAAGATGAATAATTCCAAGAGCAGCTGTGGGCAATTGACTAGATCGATCACTACCATAGCATTGTTGGTCTGCAGCGTATTATTACACTGATGGGTCTGTGGCCACATGGCTTACACTTCCCTTCTCATTGCAACTTTCAAACACGTCCGTTGTGGTGTCCATCCAATGTTCTTGTGATGCTCAACTCCAGAGGGCCCCTAGGGCAGATACCAACCCACTGTTTAACATCGGTGGACTTCCTTGTTGTTCCATGGAGGTCTTCAAATCAATGCCCATGCAGTCAGGAAGCAGCATTTAGAAAGTCTCATTCAGTTTCTCTTCCCTTGTTAATACACAGATTTCTCATTACACAGAGCTGTTGTAATACAGA
The DNA here is from genome assembly GCF_048418815.1 of Hemitrygon akajei. Taxonomy (NCBI): domain Eukaryota; kingdom Metazoa; phylum Chordata; class Chondrichthyes; order Myliobatiformes; family Dasyatidae; genus Hemitrygon; species Hemitrygon akajei. The sequence continues at coordinate 142,266,127 of NC_133130.1, forward strand.
ACTGTAGGACTCGTTACACAGACCTGGTGTAATACAGGACCATGTGACTCATTAAACAGACCTGTTGTAATACAGAACTGTGGGACTCGATGCACAGACCTGGTGTAATACAGGATTGTGGGACTTGTTACACAGACCTAGTGTAATACGGAACTGTGTGTCTTGTTACACAGACCTGTTGTAATACAGAACTGTGGGTCTCGTTACACAGACCTGGTGTAATACAGAACAAAAATACAACTGGAGGGTTAACTCATCTGTTTTGTCACTGTCGCAGTTTAATCGATCGCATTCACCTCTGAGAGAAGGACCTTTTAATGAATGCTGAAACTCTGAACTACCGAACTCCAGCTGTTCATCTATGTGTGCTGAGAATAAGGAATTACCGATGATGCTTTAACAAGTGAAATTTCTGCTGCGCAGTTCGAAATCTCTGCTCATGGCTCAGTGCGAGTCTGAGACTCCTAATCACCTCAGCTTTCTTCCTCCCCTGTGTGCTTATATATCTAAGTAAAGCAAGTTTAAAAATAATTAAAAATAAGTGCATTAAACAATTGCTCCTCATTTTTTTCCTTGAAAATTTGTTGCTACTTTTGGCTCCTGTTATTGACATTGACAGGTGTACCGGGGTAACTTGTGTCCATTCCGCCCTGCTGCAGCTTTGGTCTCTCACTGTAATGAGCACCGTCAAAGTGCTGGAGGAACTCACAGGCCAGGCAGCATCTATGGAAAAGAATACTGTTGACATTTCAGGCCGAGACCATTCGAAGGGTCCTTCCAAATGGTCCCTGCCTGTAATGTTGACTGTACTCTTTTCCATAGATGCTGCCTGGTCAGTGAGTTCCTCTAACAGCTTGTGTTGTTGCGTGGATTTCAGAATTAGAATCAGGTTTATTATCGCCGGCATGTGTCATGGAATTTGTTAACTTAGTAGCAGCAATTCAATGCAGTACATAAAATAGAAGAAAAAAATTAATCAATCAATTACCATATGCATATATTAAATAGATTAAAAATCATGCAAAAACAGAAATAATATACATTTAATAAGTCAGGTAGTTTTCACAGGTTCAATGTCCATCTAGGAATTGGATAGTAGAGGGGAAGAAGCTATTCCTGAATCACTGAGTCTGTGCCTTCAGGCTCCTGTACCTCCTCCCTGATGGCAGAGGGGAAGAAGCTTTTCCTGAATCGCTGAGTGTGTGCCTTCAGGGTTCTGTATCTCCTACCTGATGGTAACAGTGAGAAAAGGGCATGACCTGGGTGCTGGAGGTTCTCAATAATGGACACTGCCTTTATAAGACACCCCTCCCTGAAGATGTCCAGGGTACTTTATAAGCTGCAAGATAGAGCAGACTAAATTTACGACCCTCTAAAGCTTCTTTTGGTCCTGTGCAGTAGGGTTTCTCCCTACACCAGACAGTGATGCAGCCTGTAAGAATGCTCTCTATGGTACATCTATAGTAGTTTTTGAGTGCGTTTCTTACATACCAAATCTCTTCAAACTTCTGATGCAGTACAGTTGATGACTGCCTTCTTTACAGTTGCATCGATATGTTGAGACCAGGTTAGGTCCTCAGAGATATTGACACCCAGGAACTTGAAACTTATCTCTCTCTCTCCACTCCTGATCCCTCTCTGAGGATTGGTATTTGTTCCTTCCTCTTGCACTTCCTGAAGTCCACAATCAGCTATTTTAGCTTACTAATGTTGAGTGCAAGTTTGTTGCTGTGACACCACTCCACCAGTTGTTATATACGCCCTTTCGCCTCCATCTAATATTCCCTTTCAATATTTTTATTAGTTTCTGCATAGAGGAATACAGAGTGCAAGAATATATATAATAAGTCAAAAAAATACCAAATACATTCTATTAACAATACAGTTACAACCACAAAACTCTGTATTCATAAAATTTAAATTAAATCATAATATTGAAATATAATAATTTTGTTACACGGAAAAAAAAATCTAAACCCACTATCAAAGTCAGCGCTGTTAGGAAAAGCAAGAAAAAAGGGAAAAAAACTCTTAGCATATAATAAAATATATTAATTGCCACCACCTGGTTATTTTGCAACAAATCAAAGGTTTTGAAAATATCTCAGATATGGTCCCCACAATGTATAAAAGTCTTGAGTAGATTCAAAAACTGAACAATGGATCTTCTCTAAATTTACGCATGACATGACATCCCATAACCATTCAACATGAGTAGATGGAACAGCATTCTTCCATTTAAGCAAGAGCGCCCTGCTAGCTATAAGACAGATAAAAGCCAAAATATGCAAATCAGGTGCCTCCAAAATAAAGTATTTTCCTCCAACAATACCAAATAATGCGGTCAAAGGTTTAGGCTTAAAACTTACCTTGAAAAGTAGCGAGAAATTTTGGAATACTTCCTTCCAGTATCTTTCAAGGCTCGGACATGTCCTAAACATGTGAATTAATGAAGCTTCTCCATTATTGCATCTAACACAGAAAGGAGATATATCTGAATAAAAATGAGAAAGCTTATCTTTAGACATGTGCACCCTATGAACCACTTAAAATGTAAGAGGAAATGACGGGCACATAACGATGAAGTGTAAACCAATCTAAAAATTTCATTCCAAGGTTCTTCAGAGATTGAAGTCGGTAAATCTTGTTCCCAAAGATTTCTAATTTTGTCAAAAGGAGTGCTTCTCTTTCCTAGCAACATCCCATAAATATTGGATATTGAACCATAATGAAAAGGTTTCAAATTAAAACTTACATCTAATAAGTCCTTATCAGAACTTATAGGAAATGTGTATAGTTGAGAACGCAGAAAGTCTCTAATTTGTAAATAATGAAAAAAGTGAGTTTTGGGTAAATTGTATTTAGCTGATTTTGCTCAAACGAAAGAGAAATTCCTCCAACAAACAAATCTTGGAAGCATTTAATACCCAATCTATCTCATTCTTTAAAAACTGTATTGGTCATTGAAGGTTTAAAGAAAATAGTTAAAACAAATGGGACTAGAGAAAGAAAAACTCAATAGACTAAAGAATTTCCTAAATTGTACCCAGATCCTCAAAGTATACTTAATTACCAAATTTTCAGTTAGTTTACTAAAAGATAAAGGGAGTGAGGATCTGAGAAGAGAAATAACAGAAAATTTATTAACAGAGTTAGCTTCTAAAGAAACCCAAATCAGACCGTCCGCGAGATTAATATAATAGATCCGAAACGTAAGATTTTGTATATTGACTGCCCAATAATAAAATCTAAAATTTGGTAAAGATAAACCTCCATTCTTCTTAGATTTTTGAAGATGATCTATATTTAGTCGAGAATGTTTGTTTTTCCATACATAAGAAGAGATAATAGAATCAAGAGAAGCAAAAAACATATTTAGGAATAAAAACAGGTAATGCCTGAAAAGGAATATAAATTTAGGTAAAATGTTCATTTTAACAGAGTTGATTCAGCCAACCAATGATAGCAAAAAAGGTGACCAGTTTGATAATGTCCTTTTTACAAAATTCAGTAAGATAAGAAAATTTTCATTAAATAGGTATTTATAATTCTTGGTAACTGTTACACCCAAATAGGTAAACTGATTTCTTAGAATTTGAAAAGGAATGTTAGTATTAATTGAGAACAAATTATTTAGAGGAAAATGTTCACCCTTATGTAAATTCAGTTTGTATCCTGTAAAATGGCCAAAACAAGAAAGCAGAGAAAGCACAGGAGGTAGTGAAGTCTCAACATTAGAAATAAAAAGCAATAGGTTATCAGCATAATGAACAGTCCCTCTCCTTAGAATACCAGTCATATCATTAGATTCTCAAAAAGCAATGGCTAAGGGTTTGAAAGCCAGATGGAAGAGCAAAGGGCTCAGGGCAAAACCTTGTCTAGTTCCACGTTGAAGTTTAAAAGATTTGGAATACTGAAAATTAGTTAAGGACCCTAGCAGAAGGAGATAGTAAAGTAATTTAATCCATTAAATAAAATCAGGCCCAAAATTAAATTTTTTTAAAGTTTTAAATAAATAATTCCATTCAACCTGATCGAAAGCCTTCTCAGCAGCCAAAGAAATCACACATTCCAATATCTCCTTAGAAGGGGAATAAATAAAGTTCAATAAATGACAAATATTAAAGTGGGAATATCAATTTTTAATAAATCCCATCTGATCATCAGAAATATTTTCAATTCTACAGGCTAGAACTTTAGATAGGATTTTAGTATCAACATTAAATAATGAAATTGGTTTGTATGAAGAGCGTTCGGTTGGTTTCTTATTCATTTTAAGAATAAGCGAAATAGAAGCTTCATAAAAAGATTGCGGCAACCTAACCAACTTAAAGAGGTCTGAGAAAACTGCACATAAATTGGGTATAAACAGTGAGGAAAAAAGCCTTATACAATTCTGCAGAAAATCCATCACGACCCGGAGCCTTCCCCGAGTGCAAGGAACGTACAGCCTCGGCAATTTCCTCATACGAAATAGGTTGCTCCAACTGTTTTCAGTTATCAACAGAAAGTTTAGAAAAGTTTAATTGATCTAAAAAATGATTCATTACAGTGTGATCTTTGGGAGGGTCAGAACTATAAAGTTTAGAATAAAATTCTTTAAAAATATCATTTATTTCTAAATGGTCAGTTATCCTATCACCATTGGTTTACGAATTTCCTTAATTTGCTATTTAGCTATGAAGATTTTTAATTGGTTAGCCAATAATTTACCTGTTTTGAATCCATGGATATAAAATTGACTTTTATCTTTTAAAAGTTAGTTTCAATTGGATATGTTAAAAGAAGATCATATTTATTTTGAATTTCAACATACCTTTTATATAAAGCAGGATCTGGAGCCTAGGCATATCTTTGGTCTAATTGTTTTAACTGATTAGCTAACTCAATTCTCTCCTTAATAGCTTTTTTCTTGACACTTGTGGTATAGAAAATTTATTTGACCTCTAATAAAAGACTTAAGGGCATCCCATCCAATAAGACTGGAAGACTCTTCCAAAAAAAAGAATAATTTGTCTCTCCAGAAATGTGAATAAATCTTTATCAGATAACAAAGTGAAATTAAAATGCCAAGATCTATTTATTTGAGGAAGACCAGGGAGATTTAAAGATAAAAGCACCGGTGCATGAACTGAAACAGCAATGTCTTTGTATTCACAGGATCAAACTAAAGGAATCATTTGACTATCAATAAAAAAGATATCAATTCTGGAATACGTATGATGAACATCAGAAAAAAATGAATACTCCCTATCTAGTGGTTGTTAGAAGTGCCATACACCAACAACACCACATTTCATTAAAAACATTGAATAAACAAAGTTGAGTTATTAGGTGTTGCAGTTTTAAAGGATAACCTATCTAAAACTGGATCCAACCAACAATTAAAATCTCTTCCCATAGCAATAAATAAAGGCTTAAATCAGGCAGAAACAAAAAAAATGCTCAAGAAAACCTGGATCATCTGTATTCAGAGCATACAGATTGGCAAATACCATTAATTTACTATCTAACTTTTCTGACACTATAACAAAACGCCCTTTAGTATCAGACACTACTTTATGTTGGACAAAGGGAACTGTCTGATCCATAAAAATCGAAAGTCCTCCAGACTTAGCCTGCAAAGAAGAGTATAAATGTGGTCCTTTCCACCTACTGAAAAGATGTAAGTTGTCACAATTTCGTACATGTGTTTCTTGTAAAAAAATAATTGGGGCCTAAAGTTTTTTATAATAGGCAAAAATCTTATTCCGCTTCACAGGGTAATTTAATCTTTCCACGTTAAGACTGAGTAAGTTAATACTATGATCCATCATTAATACTATTTAATAGAGAAATTAAAGTAATAACCAGTAAAATGAACATTAAAACCAAACAATAAGCCTTGAAATAGGGTAACCAAGCCACAGATTTGGCTAACATCCCTAAACAGCTCCCAGAAAAAGACAACCCCTGTCCCCCCTCCCAAAGTCAGAAGGCCAGACAAAAGAAGGCTGGCAGCTGCAGCTCATGACATCACCCTCCCAAAACAACCTGCTGATTTGACCCCTAATTAATTCTATGGTCTACTGTATGCCAGGCTAGACTAAATAATGGCCAAAAAAATCTTAACCCTCATAACAAGGAAACAAATAGATTCATTATTACAGTTTCAAACCAATAGAATGAAAGCTACCCAAACTAAGCCACATTGATTTAAAAAAAACCTCAAGAACAGTGTATGAAATAATAAAAAACTTATCAAAATCCATAACATAATAATCACACTTGATATTAACTGATTAAAATCATATTCTCTAAGTAAAGCTTTTAAATCACAAGGAAGTTTAGCTGCAAAAGGTTCACCAAAAGTAAGAGAAGCAATGATTCACATAGAAAGATACTAAACAGACAACCCATTGTTTTTAAAAAATCCCGGGCTTCTTCACCCAAGCGAAACCATTCTTTAGAACCATCTTGCAGAGTGATTCTAAGATGAGCAGGATAACAAAGAGATGGCTTTAAACCTTTGTTAAAAAGTTCTGAAATAACCTCTTTGAATTTAGCACGCTCATTCATGATCTCAGGTGAAAATCCTCGACAATCCTAATCTTCTGATCCTTGTAATCAATCATTCCTCTTCGATAAGATTCGCAAATTAAATGATCCTTTGTTTGAAATTCATGAAAACAAATTACAACTGATCTGGGTTTGATTCCCAGAGGTGGTCTGGGTACAGTCAATCTATGAGCTCGATCGATCATAGCTGCAGACTGTAAGATTTTAGGAAGTAATTGTACCAAAAAGCTTGCAAAGAATTCAGTAGGCTGATCACCTCCTATTAACTCTCCAAGACCCAGAATTTGTAGATCATTTCTTCTGTTTCTGTTTTCTAAATCGATAATTTTCTGTCTTAATTTCTCATTAGATTTAGATTGCTTTTCACAGAGCTTTTGTAGGTCATCCATTCTTCCATCCAAAATTGTCAGAGTTTCTTCGATCTCTTCTATTCACTTCTCATGCTTGGATGAGGTTTTTTGAATAGAATCCAATTTTGCATCCATTAGTTTAAATTTGGATCTAAGTTTTTGGAACTCGTCAGAAGATTCTTTTCTGTGTTTTTGAAGCAAATCCATTAGAGAATCCAATGATGAAGGAGCATCTTCTTCATTTTTAGTAACTTTGGCACTCCTCGTACTCATAGTAAAAAATATCACATTTAAAAGTGAGGTTTCAAAACAGATTGGAAGCAGTAAAGTAAGTGAGATAGGAGTGATTGCAAGAAGCTGTTACTCCATTCACAACCAGCAGGAGAATCCTAAGATTCTACCAACAATGGATGAATGATCAGCAAATTTATAGATGGTATTTGAGCTATGCCTAGGGACACTGTCATGGGTATAGAGAGAGTAAAACACTGGCCTAAGCATACACCCCTGAGGTGCACCAGTGTTGGTAGTCAGCGAAGAGAAGATATTATCACCAGCCTGTACAGATTGTGGTTTTCCAGTTAGGAAGTCGAGGATCCAATTGCAGAGGGAGGTATGGAGGCCCAGCTTCTGTAACTTCTGGGAATGCTGGTGTTCAATGCTGAGCTACAGTCAATGAACAGCATCCTGACATAGGTGTTTGTGTTGTCCAGGTGGTCTAAATCCATGTGGAAAGCCATTGAGATTGCATCTGCTTGTTGACCTATTGTGGTGATATGCAAATTGCAATGGGTCCTGGTCCTTGCTGAGGCAGGAGTTCAGTCTAGTGATGACCAACCTCCCAAAGCATTTCATCACTGTAGATGTGAGTGCTAAGGGGCGATAGCCATTAAGGCAGCTCACATTATTCTTATTAGGCACTGGGATCATTGTTGCCGTTTTGAAGCAAGTGGGAATTTTCGTCGTAGCAGTGGAGGTTAAAAATGTCCTCAATTACCCCTGCCAGTTGGTTGGCACAAGTTTTCAGAGCCTTACCAGGTTCTCCATCGGGTCCTTCTGCCTTCCGAGGGTTCATCCTCTTTAAAGACAGCCTAACAACAGCCTGTAAGTCAGAGATTTCAGGGTCATCAGGTGCAGCAGGGATTTTGACAGTTCTAGTTATATTCTGTCTTTCAAAGCTAGCATATATGGCAGTGAATTCATCTGGAGGTGAAGCATCACTGAAATTCATATTATTGGGTTTCGCTTTGTAGGAAATAATGTCTTGCAAACCTTGGAGGAGTTGTTGTACATCCGATGTTGCCTCCAACCAGGATAAAAATCTTCTCTTCGCTCTTGAAATAGTCCTCTGCAAATCATACCTGGTTTTCTGGTACAGACCTGGTTTGCCAGCCCTGAATGCCACAAATGTAGCATTCAGCAGACGATGTACCTCCTGGTTCATCCACGGCTTTTGATTTGGGAATGTACGGCAAGTATTTTGAGGCACACACTCATCCACAAAGATTTTAATGAAATTGGTAACAACAGCAGCAAACACATCCAGATACATAGATGAATCCCTGAATACTGTCCAGTCCACAGATTCAAGGCAATCCTGTAAGCGCTCCTGTGCTTCCCTTGTCCAAACCTTCTTAGCCCTCACTGCTGGTACTGGGTGGCATTCTTGCTGGAGCTGTAACAGTGGTTTAGTGTGTTATTTCCTCTGGTATTGCAGGTGATCTGTTGATGCTAATTGCTTAGTGATTTTTTCAGACTGGCCTGTTTAATATCCCTCAAAACAATGGTGAAGGCGTTAGGGTGCGCTGTTTCATGCATCTTGATCCCAATGCTCAGACCATCTAAAGCCTGATTGACATTGGCCTGAGGGGGTTTGTATACCACAACCGAAATGATCACGGATATCTCCCGTGGTAGGTAAAATGGGCAGCACTTAACTGCTAGATATTCCAGGTCTGGTGAGCAGAATTGGAACAGCACTGATATATTTGTGCACCAAGAGGGGTTGAACCTGAGGCATAATTCTCCACCTCTGCTTTTGAGAGACTCTATAGTTCTATCCTCACTGTGCACCGTAAACCCTACGATCGGAATTGCTGCATCCTGTATGGAAGAGGTTAACCAGTGTAAGGGATTTCTTCTTTTATGTTACTGCTAAGACTAATAAAAAGGCTTCTTTGTTATATTAAAAGTAAAAATGCTTCTTTATTATGTTAACTGCTGAAAAAGTGCTTTTTCTTGCAGCTTGTTTGGGTTATAATTACTGATAACGAGAATTGTATTCATTTGCTAACCAACCGTGATAGATGTTATTCTTTCTTGTGGGTCTGTAAGCTATTGTTTCGCGGGCTTTGGGGAGAAGGCGTGATGAGGATAGAGAGTCGAGACGCGATGTTGTAAACTAGGCGACAGAACGGACCCCGAGCAGGAGTCTGAGGCCCAGAGTTTTCGGTGAGGAGAGGAGACGAGGACAGATTCGTGAGGGGCGTCTGGTCAACCACCGGAGTTGGTCCCAGACGGTGGGTCGAGGAGGTATGAGGGGATCAAATGGTGGCGAGAAAACTTTGTTAACTGAGCTCCAACGGTTGTGCATGAAGTGGTTGAACTTTGATAAGTTTGGCACCTTTTACTTTTCCTTTTATATTGTATCTCTATTAAGTACATAGTTCCAGTAAGATCTATAAAGTGTAATCATTTAATCGCTTATGGTGTACTGTCTGTTATTTGGCGTGGTGGGGACATCACACAGCATCTACACAGGCTGATTACCCAGTCTGTTCGGGCCGAAGGCTGCTCCCCCTAGATGGAAACAAGCTGAGCGAGCCCGAGGCTTACCAGGGGGCTACACCAGGATTCCGTGAAGCAAAGAACACCCATGGTCCTAATGTCCCTCTGATTCAGTATCCTATCTCTGAGATCATCGATTTCCCGCATCGGCAGCTTGTCTATTATTAATGAGCAGCATCTATTTATCCCTATTGTCTACAATATCCATCGGCTTTCGCCAACTCCTCTCCGCTCACACTGAGATGTTGAGGCGTTTTTGTTGGTGCTGAGGGTGATTTAATGAAAGCTCTGATTGATGCTTAACGACGGAATAAGGTGCAGGAGGTAACCGATTCGAGAATGAAACTCTTGACGAAGTGATTGAAATCAGAAGATCACTACATTTTTTTCCATCAGAAAACTTCCTGCGGTTCTCACAGAAAGTACGGACGGACGCTGAGACAAGGACGCCATTCAGAGATCTGATTGAATGTTTGATCATAGTTGGATTTCAAGATGAGTGGAGATGTGGTGGGTCAAGGCTGTCGGGGAGGGGGTTGTGTCGTAAAATAGTAGAAGGCAAGACAAGTGTGGAGGAAAGAGAGACTCGCAAATGGACATGGTGATCTGGGTTTACGAACAAGAGTTCAAACAAAACATCGATGGTTTGGCAGTGCGATTCTGTGCGAAGCCACATTCTTAAAGGTAGTAATCCAGGATCTGCTCAAGTAATCACAGAACATGAAAAAAAACGTGCCAGTCAATATAAATTTAATGGGATTAGACAGAAAACACTGGGGATTAACAAATCTGGTAAAGACAACAATACCCAATTTCAGGTGCTCTGGAAACATTCGCAGCCCAGGCTCTCCAGCTCCCCACACTGTCACGAAGACCTCAGATGGTGGTTTAGATAATGGCAGAAGCTTTGGTGTGTCGATATTTAGAATTTGGGAGCTGAAAGACGGGAGGGGATTATTGTGAACATTGAGCCTGGAGGTAACAACAGAGAGAATGAAGATGTGTTGATGAGATGACAGAGATGGCAAAATGAATGAAGGTGTACGTTGGAAGTGTTTGAAAGAGGTTAAAAGCTCATTGTTTGATTTACAACTAATCTACCCACTCTTGTTGGCCCAGTTTATCTCGTACTATTTTGAATGACATTTATCATTTGATAGTGGTATGAAATCTGAGACATTTTGTGATTTCCTGGGCAGCATGAAAGGAAGCTGTCAACCTTTAGTGAAGATTTCCATTTAATTTCTACTAACTGTCCAATACATCGGGCAATTATTAAAGTCTAACGTTCTGACTGTCCACTCAAAATGATTTAGCTGTTAATTCGAATACAAACTAACAGCAACATAAGTCTATAATGCATGGGATTAATGACGAAATTACCAGTAAATAGAGATAAGCCTGGAAATTATAAACTAGTATGTCTTTTGTCAGTCTTGAGCAAACTATTGGAGAGGTTTCCAAGAAATCAGATTTAAAGCATTTGGAGAAGCACAATCTGATTGGGGATGGTCAACATATGTTTGTGTGGGCATATTATACCTCAGAGGCCTGACTGAAGTCTTTGAGGAAGTGACAAAACACATTGCTGAAAGCAGAGCAGTGGACTGGTTTGGTATATATGGATCAGATACTGAGATGTAATGGATGAACTCCATCAGGAAAGTGTCATGTGGTACACTTTCAGATTGGAATATTATGCTCTGTTCAGGATCCCTCCTTATAAAAATGATGTGAATGCATAAGAGAGGCTCTAAAAGTGACCTTGTAGCAAGTACAGAACTCCAAACACTAATATGGGTCGCCTCACAGTGTCTCTCATTTCATTGGCCAACAGATGAACAGCTACAAAAACAGGGAAAGTTTACTGCTTTACTCAGGAAAGTCGGAAACAAAATCAGTAAGTATTTCCTTTGAAATTTGAATTAATGAAAATCGACAGTGCTGTGACGATTAAGGATGGACATTTGGGGCAATGGAGATCAGCATCATGACAGGACTGGAGATTTCTGGAATGCACTTGATGCTGGGGAATGGATCCACTCTAATGGAGGGTACCTGGAGTTTAGGGAGCAGCATTCATTGTTTGGTTAAGTGTTTGATAGGGTTCTGTGTGTATGTTTTCTGAGTAATGAGCCCACTGTAAGTTTCATAGAAATGTGGAAAGGGACTGGGATATTTTCACTTCTGGAAGTTTCCAGTGCCTTTTGGCATTACAGTTAGAGGAACTGAAGTAAGTCGTGTTCAACACAAATCCTCTTTCTTCTTTACACACGGGCATGAAGCTCTCAGACCGTGACTGACAGTAGCAATGTCAGAACCTTGTGATGACTCAGATTATCAGCGGATCATTTTTCAATTCGAGATCACGAGAGGAAGTTGTAGTAATCGCTCAGATGCTACCGCGGTGTATAAAGTAGTCCAGACAAACTGGAGGTATCTCCAGAAGTGCAAGTGTCCAGTTCATCGATTAAAGAAACTGCAACTTTTGAAAACCTCTAATTTGAATTTGTCTGATAGATAATATGATCTCTTATTTGAGAAAATGTAATCAAAGAAAAATTAAACCAACTTGATGCTCCGGCTGAGTGATCTACTGACCTTCTGGTAAAAAGTCGTGGTCATTCGCAGTTCCTCAAACTCGGAGCTGAACATTTCATTCAAATGTTTACCAAAGGGTAAATGTGTGAGGAACACAGCAAGTTATGGGGCAAAGGAAACGGTTACTGGAGGGTGGAATAGCTAAGCACAGAACACTGATAGAGATCGTTCGTGGGCAAAGTTCATTCAGATGGAAGGCAATGTGGCAAAGTCTGAGGACATCCACCTTGGATCAACGAGGAATAACTCCGAGAGCAGCTGTGGACAATTGACTAGATCAATCACTACCATAGCATTGTTGGTCTACAGCGTATTATTACACTGATGGGTCTGTGTCCACACAGCTTACACTTCCCTTCTCATTGCAACTTTCAAACACGTTCCGTTGTGGTGTCCATCCAATGTTCCTGTGATGCTCAACTCCAGAGGGCCCCTAGGGCAGATACCAACCCACTGTTTAACATCGGTGGACTTCCTTGTTGTTTCATGGAGGTCTTCAAATCAATGCCCATGCAGTCAGGAAGCAGCATTTAGAAAGTCTCATTCAGTTTCTCTTCCCTTGTTAATACACAGATTTCTCATTACACATAGCTGGTGTAATACAGAACCATGGGACTCGTTACACAGACCTGATGTAATACAGAACCATGGGACTTGTTACACAGACCTGGTGTAATATAGAACTTTGGGTCTCATTACACAGATCTGGTGTAATATAGATGGGTTAACTCATCTGTTTTGTTTCTGGTGCAGTTTAATCGATCCCATTCACCTCAGAGAGGTGGACATTTTAATGAATGCTGAAAATCTGAACTACCCAACACTGGCTGTTCATCTACATGTGCTGACAAAAAGGAATTGCCGATGATGTCCTAACAAGTGAAATTTCTGCTGCTCAGTTGGAAATCTCTGCTCATGGCTCAGTGCAAGTCCCAGACTCCTAATCACCTCAGCTTTCTTCCTCACCTGTGTTCTTATATAATCTAAGTAAAGGATTTTAAAAATAATAAAAAATAAGTGCATTAAACAATTGTTCCTCATTATTTTCCCTGAGAATTTGTTGCTCCTTTTGGCTCCTGTTATTGACGTTGCCAGCTGCACCGGGGTAACTTGTGTCCGTTCCGCCCTGCTGCAGCTTTGGTCTCTCACTGTAATGAGCACCGTCAAAGTGCTGGAGGAACTCACAGGCCAGTTAGCATCTGTGGAAAAGAGTACTGTTGACATTTTCGGCCGGGACCATTCGAAGGGTCCTTCCAAACTGTCCCTGCCTGTAATGTCAACTGTACTCTTTTCCATAGATGCTGCCTGGTTTGTCAGTTCCTCTAACAGTTTGTGTTGCGTGGATTTCAGAAACAGAATCAGGTTTATTATCACTGGCATGTGTCGTGGAATTTGTTCTTTCTTTTTTTTTTTACAATATTTTTATTCAGAAGAAAAAAAGGATTTACAGAGTGCAACACATAGCTACATCTCAACATAACTTGTGTACATTCATAAATTGTAATATAATTGATCAAAATGTTATAGCATAACACATAAAGGTATACCAGTCTGTAATCAAAAATTTAAAGATAGGTCACACATCATAAAATAAATTTTTTATATAAAAAATTTCAACCCCCTACCAACTACCAAAGAAAAAAGCTGATGGATGACAATGGATAATTAGAAAAAAAACCATATTCACTTAAGAAGAGAAGATAAAAATATACATAAAAGTCTGTGCACTGTTAAACTTTATAAATTGGAAAAGTAATTTAGGAAAGGTCCCCAAATATCATAAAAAGATTGTTTCGAATTTAAGACTGAGCAGCGGATCTTTTCTAAATTTAAATATGACATATCACCTAGCCATTGAAGATGTGTAGGAGGGAAGTCTCCTTACATTTAAGCAAGATTGCTTTTCTTGCTAAAAGAGAGGTAAAACCTAAAACATGTAGGTTAGTATTTAAATTTATATTTTCATTTCCAATAATGCCAAACAAGGCAGTAAGGGGATCTGGGTCAAATTGGACCCTAAAAAGTTGAGAGAAGGTATGAAATACTTCCTGCCAAAACATTTCAATTGTAGGGCAAAACCAAATCATATGAATTAAAGAGGCATCAGCAGAGTTGCATTTATTACAAAGTGGAGAAACATTCGGGTAAAAACTGGAGAGCTTCTGTTTAGAAATGTATGCTCTATGAACCACTTTAAATTGTAGAAGAGAATGACGAGCACAGAAAGATGATTTATTAACCCGTTTAAGAATTTTATTCCATTTATCATCAGAAATCTGACAATTTAGGTCATCCTCCCAAGCTTTTTTTATTTTATCTAAAAAGTCTTGTCTAGAATCAATCAACAAGTTATAGATACCAGTAATAGAACCATTAACAAAAAGTTTTAAATTTAAAAGATCGTCCAGTAAGTTTTTATCAGGACCTATAGGAAAAGTAGCTCATTGGAAATGTAGAAAATCTCTAATTTGATGGTATCTGTAAAAATGTGATTTTGGGAGTGCAAATTTATTTGACAATTGGACAAATGAAGCAAGAGATCCTGAGATAAACAGGTCCCAAAAACACTTAATACCTAATTCATCCCAATCTTTAAAGACTTTATCAGTCATGAAAGGGATAAAAAAATAATTAAGGAGAATGGGAGATGATAATGAAAAATACGCTAGACCAAAACATTTTCTAAATTGAGACCAGATCCTTAAAGTTTGCTTAACAATTATGTTATCTGTTGTTTTATTTGCTGAAAAAGAACAGTATGATCCAAGAAGAGAGACAATAGAGGAATTTTTTACAGAATTAACTTCTAAGGAGACCCATGATGGGAAATCTTTACGATAAATATAATAGGACCAGAAAGTAATATTCCTTATATTGGCTGCCCAATAGTAAAACCTAAAATTGGGTAGGGCTAGTCCACCCATCTCTTTATTTCTTTGTAAGTAAACTTTACTTAAACGAGCTTGTTTATTATTCCAAATATAAGAGGTTAAAATTGAATCTAAAGAATCAAAGTACATCTTAGGAAAGGCCTGAAAAAGATATAAAAATTTAGGAAGAATCTTCATTTTAATTGAATTAATTCAGCCAATTAGGGATAAAGGAAGAGGGGACCATTTAGAAAGCGTCTTTTTCACATATCTCAATAAGGGGTTTAAGTTTTCTTTGAATAAATTCTTGAAATTTTTAGTAATTGTTACACCTAAATATGTAAATAGTCTTTTAACAACTTTGAATGCAGATTTTGGCATTTGATGACATTAGATCATTTAAAGGAAATAGCTCACTTTTATGTAAGTTCAGTTTATATCCTGAAAAAGAACTAAACTGGGAGATTAAAGGAAGAACCAAAGGTAAAGAATTTTCAGTGTTAGAGATAAAATGTAACATTTCATCAGCGTATAATGAAATTTTATGAGACATACCTTCCCTTAGTATACCAGAAATGTCCTTAGCTTCTTGAAGTGCTATTGCTAAGGGTTCTATAGCTAAAGCAAAAAGTAAAGGACTAAGAGGACATCCTTGTCTAGTTCCCCGCTGTAATTTAAAGGGCTTAGAAATTTGGGAGTTAGTAATAACCTGAGCGGTAGGAGACAAGTAGATTAATTTAACCCAAGGAATAAAATTAGGCCCAAAATTAAACTTTTCTAAGGTCTTAAAAAGATAATTCCACTCAATCCTATCAAAGGCTTTTTCTGCATCTAGGGATAATATACACTCTGATATTTTTCTGGATGGTGAACATATCACATTCAATAACCAACGTATATTAAAATGTGAGTAACGATTTTTAATAAATCCTGTCTGGTCATATGATATAATAGATGGTAGAATATTTTCAAGTCTTCAAGCTAAGATTTTAGCTAAAATTTTTGCATCAACATTTAATAAAGAAATCCGTCTGTATGAAGAACATTCAGCTGGATTTTTATTTTTTTTAAGAATAAGAGAAATAAAAGCTTCATAAAAAGATTGAGGGAGTTTACCTGATTTAAAGGACTCTGATAAAACAGAGGATAAATAAGGTGTAAGTAACGTAGTGAAAGTTTTATAAAACTCCCCAGGAAAGCCATCAGGTCCTCGGGTCTTACAAGAATGTAAAGCCTGTATAGCCTCAGCCGCTTCTTCATTGGAAATAGGCTGATCTAACTGTGTTAGACTATTAGCAGTCAATGTAGGAATGTTGATATTACTGGAAAAAATCATTCATATAGGTATCATCTGAAGAAGAGTCAGACTGATACAACTTAAGGTAAAAGTCTTTAAATACATTGTTAATTTCAGAATGGTCGGATGTCTTAGTTCCATTATCTTTAAAAATTTCTGTGATTTGACGATTAACTGTAAAAAATGTTAAGCGATTGGCTAATAAACTACCAGTTCTATCCCCATGAATGTAAAATTGGGTAAGTCAGCAGAAGATTATACTTGGATTGGATTTCAATACACTTATTATATGTACTTGGATCTAGAGATAGGGCATACTTTTGATCAAGATCTTTTAATATCGCTGCTAGGTCAGACCTTTCTTTGTCAGCTTTTTTTTTATATAGGTAGAGTAAGAGATACTTTCTCCATGAATATATGCTTTAAAAGTATCCCACACTATATTACCAGCAGTATCTCCTTTAAAATTTTCTTTAAAGAAAAAAGTAATATGGTTTTCCAAAAACTTTAGAAAATTTTTATCAGATAACAATGATAAGTTAAAACGCCAACTTCTATTTGGTACAGAGTAAACAGGTAATCTGCCAGAAGCACAGGTGCATGATCAGACAAAGCAATCTCCTTATAATCACAGGATCGTAGCAGTGGAAACAAGTTTCTATCTATAAAAAATTAATCAATCCGAGAGTACATATGATGAACCTGAGAGAAATATGAATATTCCTTTTCTTGGGGGTGTAAAAAACGCCACACGTCAAGAATACCACATTGAGATTTTTAAAAAAATTAAAAGTAAGACTGATTTACTAGTGACAGGGGTTTTACTTGAAGAGTGGTCTAATAGAGGGTCAAGCCAAAAATTAAAATCTCCACCCATCACTAAGGAATACCGATTCAAATCAGGCAGAAAAGAGAAAAGACGTTCAATGAACAAGGAGTCATCTGTATTTGGAGCGTATACATTCACAAATATGATTAGTTTATTCCCAAGACTACCCAAAATAATAACAAACTGCCCATTTGTATTAGAAATTACATTATGTTGAATAAAGGATAAATTCTGATCCAACAGGATAGAGACGCCTCTTGATCTAGTTTGAGAGGGTGAGTGAAAATGTATACCCTTCCATCCTTTGAAAGAACGTGAAATATCATCTTTACGAATATAGGCTTCTTGGAGAAAGATTATATGAGTTTTAAGTTGCTGGATATAAGAGAAAATCTTATTTCCTTTAACAGGGTTATTTAGACCTTTCACATTAAAACTGAGTATATTAATAAAAGAATCCATCAAGTATCCTTTAGTAATGTATAAAAGGTTATCACAGACATGCAGATAGTGAATAAGTAAAACAGTAAAAACATCCAATCAGCTTTATAGAAGAACCTTCCCTCCCCCAAAGAGAGAAATCAGTCAAGGGAGGCTGAAGACTAATTCTAACATTCCCAACCTAAAACTCTGGTGGCTCCAGAAAATATATATGTATAACTGCGCTGAATAAACGATTGTAAATATAAAAATCTAAATCTAAATCTAAATATAAATATAAATATATTTTATAAAAATATTAAAAAAATCAAAGTAAATAAGTTTGCTAATTACGATTTAAAAAAACCATGGGAAAATTTTAGTATTAGTCTGGGTAAAAAAAAGGAAAGACAGATAAGGAAAATCAAATATGGAAAATCAATAAGTCAAACAACATATACCCGCAGGTGCAAAAAAAGAGTAAAGAAGCAAATAGAAGATAATTTCTATTATCTAAAGCGGTTTAGATAGCTTCCTACATAGCACTGAGAGAATATAAGGTATTGTTTAAAAAGAGCTGCGAAAAACATCAAAAGAGAAAATGGATGCAGTCTGCCTGAATATTTTGCAGTTTGAAAGATAACAAGGCACCAGTTACTTAGTCAAACAAATGATTAAGACTTCGCAAAACCAAGAAACCTTGTTATCAACAAAACGCCAATTATTTGATTGAACACCTGAAATTAAAACATTTAACATAAAACAACTCAAAGTTGAATTTAAGGATGGAAACTTTGTAAAAGTTTCTTACCTTCTTCAGGCTTCGTAAAGCAAGAAACCGTATTATTAGAAGTAGTAACCTTGAGTTTACACGGATCTCTGAGAGAAAGGCGACAGCCAAGCTTAAAAAGATCAGATATGACCTCTTCAAAAGCCTGTCTAGCTCTTAGAACTTCCGGTGGATAATCTTGAACTATCCGAAACTGTCGATCACGAAATTGTAATATACGTTTCTTCCATGATTCACGAAGGATCTGTTCATTAATCTGTTAGTCATAAAAGCGAATAATAATACAGCGAGGTTTGGCAGTATCCCAATTAGGCAGGGTAACTCGGTGACCGCATTCAAATTTTGGTAGTTCCGATAATATATCAGGAAAGAAATCTTTCAGCATTTGAGCACAAAAATCGATAGGTTGATTACCCTCCAGTTTTTCAGGAAGTCCAAGAATTCTGATATTGCATCTTCGGTTCCTGGTCTCCAAATCTGTAAGTTTCTTCAGTAGCGCGTCGTATTTTTTAAGTTCTTCCTTAGAAATTCTCTTGAAACCTTCGATATTCTCCTGCAACACCGGCAGAGATTCTTCGTGTAGCTTAATACGAATTTCGTGGTCATTCACAGTCTGCTGTATACTTCCAAGTTTCCGATTAAGCGTTTTCAGTTCAGATTTAACCAAGTCGAAGGAATTCTGTAACCAATCAAACAGATTCAAAGTCATCCAGTTTATCCAATTTTTCGAGTTTCTCTGACATTTGTTGAATCATTTCAGTCAAAGTCTCTAAAGTAGTCTCTTTTTTTGACAGCTTTCTACTCATGGTGTTCTCACTGAGATAGGCTTAAACAGCAAAGTAAGCAAATAATTTCGGAGAACGTAGCTAGTGCAACCTACTCCATTACAGCCACCGGAAGTCGATCGGAATCTGTTAACTTAGTAGCAACAGTCCAATGCAGTACATAATATAGAAGAAGAAAAATGAATAATTAAGTCAATCAATTACAGTATATTGAATTGATTACAAATCCAGCAAAAACAGAAATGATATCTATATTTTTTTTAAAATGAGGTGGCCTTCATGGGTTCAACATCCATTCAGGATTTGGATGGCATAGGAGAAGAAGCTATTGAATTGCTGAGTGCGTGCCTTCAGGCTTCTGTATCATAATGGTAGTATGATCAGCATGTTTATAGATGGTATCTGAGCTATGCCTAGACACACAGTTATGGGTATAGAGAGAGTAGAGCAGTGGACTAAGCACACACCTCTGAGGTACACCAGTGTTGATTGTCAGTAAGGTGCATATGTTATCAACAACCAGTACAGATTTTGGTCTTCCAGTTAGGAAGTCAAGGATCCAATTGCAGAGTGAGGTACAGAGACCCAGGTTCTATAACTTCTGGAAATGCTGGTGTTAAATGCTGAGCTATAGTCGATGAACTGCATCCTGACATGGGTGTTTGTGTTGTGTAGGTGGTCTAAATCCATGTGGAGAGCCATTGAGATTGCATCTGCCATTGAGCTATTTTGGCGATAGATAATTTGCAGTGTGTCCCAGTCATTGCTAAGACAGGAGTTCAGTCTAGTCATGACCAAACTCTCAAAGCATTTCATCACTGTAGATGTGAGTACTACTGGATGATATTCATTAAAGCAGTTCATATTATTCTTCTTAGGCACTGCTATAATTGTTCCCTTTTTAAATCAGATGGGAACTTCTGCCCATAGCACTGAGAGGTTGAAAATGTCCCTGAAATCGCCCACCAGTTGGTTGGCACAGGTTTTCAAAGCTTTACCCAGTACTCCGGCGGGACCTTCCGCCATGCGAGGGTTCATTTTCTTTAAAGACAGCCTAACATCGGCCTCCAAGACAGAGATCACAGGGTCATCTGGGGCAGCAGGGAACTTCACAGCTGTAGTTATATTCTCCCCTTCAAAGTGGTCATAGAAGGGGTTGAGTTCATCTGTCTGTCAAGCATCACTGCCATTCATGTTATTGGGGTTTGCTTTGTAGGAAGTTATCTCTTGCAAACCCAGCCAGAGTTGTTGTACATCCGATGTCCCCTCTAACCTGGTTCAAAATCATCTCTTCACTCTTGAAATAGTCCTCTGCAAGTCATACCTGGTTTTCTGGTACAGACCTGTGTCGCCAGCCCTGAATACCACAAATGTAGCCTTCAGCAGACGACGAACCTTCTGGTTCATCCACGGCTTTTGGTTTGGGAATGTATGGCAAGTATTGTGAGGCACACACTCATCCACACAGGTTTTAATGAAGTTGGTAACAACTGCTGCATGCTCATTGAGATTCGTAGATGAATCCCTGAATACAGTCCAGTCCACTGATTCAAACTAGTCCTGTAATTGTTCCTGTGCATCCCTTGTCCATACCTTCTTGGTCCTCACTGCTGGTACTGCAGCCTTTAGTCTCTGCCTATACTCAGCGAGTAGACGCACAGCCAGGTGATCAGACTTCCCGAAGTGAGGACATGGAATAGCACGGTAAGCATGCTTGATGCTGGTATAACAATAGTCCAGTGTGTTGTTTCCTCTGGTATCATAAGTGATCTGCTGATGGTGAGTTTTTCAGACTGGCCTGGTTAAAATCCCACAAAACAATGGTGAAGGTGTTAGTGTGCACTGTTTCATGCATGTTCATCTAAAGCCTGATTGACATTGGTCTGAGGTGGCATGTATACTGCTACCAAAATGATCACAGATATCTCTCGTGGTAGGTAAAATGGACAGCACTTATCTGTGAGGTGTTCAGGTCTGGTGAACAGAATTAGTATATTTGTGCACCAAGAAGAATTGATCATGAGGCATACACCTCCACCTCTGGTTTTGAGAGACTCAGTAGATCAATCCTAATGGTGAAAGTTAAACCCACCTGTCATGTTCCCCAATATTAATCCCCTATCTTGCCTCTAATCTCCTTTGATTATGCTTTGATTCCAATCATGAATTTCCCTTTTACTGATAATTCGCTTGATGACACATACCTGGTCTCCATCAAGAGCTGCAGTATAAGAACTCTGGCGTCACAACCACTGGTTGCCAGTTCGTTGATCTATTCCCGTATGATAATTTTATTTCTCAGCTACTTAGAACTGTTAGTTCTAAGTTCAGCTCCAGTTTCGTTATATTATGAAAACCCCATTTCCGTGTCAAGTCTCCATATCAGAGATCTGTGTCAAGACTCTTCCTGTTTGCTGTCCAACGTTCATGTCTGGGCCAGCAACCCAACTCAGTCTCTGTGCCTGTGTCCTCTACTTGGGTTCAATGAACCCAGTGGACACGAATCCCCTGCAACAAGCCCTCACCAGCCAGGGCTCCCTACCGGGTCTGCACGATCAGCTGCTCTGGGATGTCATGGAGAACCTCCGTTCCCTGTCAGTTAATTTTTAAAAGGACAGTGAACAGTTCGACCGTGTATCTGCTCATCTTACCCCGTCCACTTCGGGAACGCTCTCTGACCAGCCCGGAGTGCCAGTAGTGGCAATGCCCTATGCATCGACAACATGACTGCTAAGAGAGCCGCACATACCTAAACCAGAACACTACACTGGGGATCTGAGGAAGTGCCGGGCTTTCTGCTGCAATGGTGATTGGTGTCCGAATAGCATTCATCCACGTATGCCACGGACAGATCAAAGATAACTTACATCATGAGGTTGTTGCGAGGAAGTGCCTTAGTGTGGGCCATGGCAAATTGGGATAATCAGCAAGAGACCTGCTCTTCGTTCCCTACCTTCACCTCAGAAATGAGGAAGAATTTGACCATCCCGTCCACAGTAAAGATGCCACTAAGCATATACTGACCCTCCATCAGGGCTCACGCAGTGTTGCCAAATACTCCGTGGAGTTTCGGACGATAGCGGCCGATTTGGGGTGGAATGATGATGCACTCCAGGAGGTATTTTGGCAAGGCATCTGTGACATGGTAAAGGACAGGCTGGCAGTTAGGGATGACACTAACAGCCTGGATTCATTGATCTCCCTAGCAACCAGGCTGACAAATGACTCTGATAATGTCAGAGAGAGAGGACCGGTTATCCCATACCTTTGATCACCCTACATCACGTTTTACCATCTTCTCCTTGCCCTAGCCTCTCTCTTGCTCCTGCTCCTAGAATAGCTCACATTCCTGTTGTTTCCACCACCCTGGGAGAGGAACCAGTGTAGCTAGGATGGAACCATCTTTCTCCCACAGAGGGACTCCGGAGATTAAGAGCAGAGGATTATCTCTATTGTGGTCAGTCTGGCCATTTTTGAGCTACCTGTCCCCTTCGGCCAAAGAAGGAAGGCTCACCAGTAGAAAGGTGAGCCAGACAACATTCACTTCCATTCCCAGAACCCAGATGCAGATCCTAGCAACTTTATGTTACAACAATCTCTGCCTCTGTCAGCTCTAGTGGACTCCAGTGCAGAGGGCAGTCTTCTGGATGAAGACATAACTTCCCAAGCTGGAATTCCTCGGGAGCCGCTGAGTGCCCCTCTGGAGGCCCAGGCACTGGAAAGGAGACTTCTGGCCCAGGTCACAGACTGCACACCACCCTTGTCTCTAATTCTCTCCAGGAACCATTGGGAGCAGGTACAATTTAACTTAATTGCATCCCCTCAAGCTCCTATAGTTCTTGGGTATCCCAGTCACTTCACTTGTCTATAATCGGCAGTTTCCCCGTGAAAGTGACCGCGACCTCGTCTGCTGCTGAATCCCCTGACTTATCAAAGGTTCCAGCAGAGTACCACGATCTGGGAGAAGTTTTAGCAAACAACAGGCCCTATCCCTGTCGCCACACCACCCTTATGATTGTGCAATTGACCTTCGCCCCCCGGGCCCCTCTACCAACCAATCAGCTGCATAAATTGTCCCAGACAGAAAGGGAGACAATGGAGGCGTACTTAAATGAATCTCTCATGGTGGGCATTATCCGGCCCTCATCCTCCCCTGCTGGCGCAGGTTTCTTCTTTGGGGAAGAAGGATGGCTCACTGTGCCCCTACATCAACTAATGAGGCCTGAATCATATAACCATAAAGAACAAGTATCCACTGCTCCTTATAAACTCTGCTTTTGAACCACTTCATGGAACCACCTTCTCCAAGTTGGACATTTGAATCGCCTACCATCTGGTCAGAATAGGGGAGGAAGATGAGTGGAAAACATCATTCAATACACCTCTAGGCCACTTTGAATACATGGTCATGCCATTCGGCCTCACCAATGTTCCCACCGTCTTCCAAGCCCTGACTAACGATGTCCCAAGAGACTTTATTAACTGTTTTATGTTTATTTATCTGGATGACATCCTAATCTTCGCCAGCAGTTTCCAGGAACACACCCATCATGTCCGTCAGGTTCTACAGAGGCTTTGGGAGAACAAATTATTCGTTAAAACTGAGTAGTGTGAGTTCCATGTCCCCTCAGTCAGCTTCTTAGGGTACATCATTGAGAGCGGGCGAGTGAGAGAGGATCCCGAGAAGATCTGTGGGGTAGCGGAGTAGCCAAGACCCATGATATGTAAGCAACTCCAGCGATTTCTGGAGAACTTCTATGGCTGGTTCATCAGGGATTATAGTTGGGTGGTGGCGCCCGTTAACCAACTCACCTCACCTACAACCCCTTTTGATTGGGACTCCAAAGCTGACTCAGTGTTCTCAGTGCCAAGGAGGCGCTTCATGTCCACTCCCATCCTTGTCCAACTATACCTCTCTTGTCAATTCATTGTGGAGGTCGACATCTCCAACTCTGGAGTGGGAGCAGTCCTCTCCCAACGTTCAGGCCATAATCTGAAACTTCATCCCTGTGCCTTCTTCTCTCGCCGGCTGTCCCCCGCCGAGCGAAAATACGATGTATGGAACCAGGAGTTACTGGTGGTCAAGTTTGCTTTGGAGGAGTGGAGGCACTGACTGGAGGGAGTGGAACATCCACTTATTGTCTGGACCGATCAAAAGTACCTTGCATATATCCAAACCACCAAATGCCTGAATTCCTGCCAGGCTCATTGGGCATTTATTTTGGTTGGTTCAGATTTACACTCACCCGTCCTCCGGGGTCCAAGAACATGAAGCCCGATGTCCTCTCCCATCAATAAGTTTCCAAGGAGGGCCTTCCCAACCCTGAGACCAACCTTCCGCCATCCTATGTAGTGGGTGCCCTCACCTGAGAGATCGACGGCCATAGTCAAAGAGGCTCAATGGACTCAGCCAGACCCAGGCAACGGAACCTCCAATTGCCTCTTTGTGCCCAACTCCATCGAATCTCAGGTTGTCAAGTGGGGTTACACGTCTCATTTCACCTGCCCTCCCAGGATCGATCGGACTCTGTCCCTCCTGAACAGACATTTCTGGTGGCCCTCCATGGACGCTGACACCCATTCCTTTGTCTCTGCCTGTTCTGTTTGTGCCCGTGGAAAAGCCTCCCAACTTCGTTATGGGACTAACTCCTTCACAGGGGAAAACTACCATACTCACCGTGGTGGATCACTCCTCCAAAGTTGTACACTTCTTTGCCCTTCCCAACCTCCCTACAACCCGTGAAACAGCCGACCTTCTCATCCATCACGTCTTTCGCCTTCATGGGATTCATCATGGGAACCCCTCGAACATTATTTCTGACCGGGGCTCCCAATTCATCTCTGAAGTTTGGAGATTTTCTGTCAAGCCCTTGGAGCCTCAGTAAATTTGTCATCCAGCTTTCATCTGCAGACAAACAGTCAAACAGAATGGGCTAACCAGGATTTGGAAGCAACATTGTGCTGCGTAACTGCCAACAACCCCTCTGCCTGGAGCATCTACCTGTCTTGTGTAGAGTACACCCACAACTCCTTGGTTAGCACCACCACCGGAATATCTCCTTTGAATCATCCCTCGGTTACCAACCCACTCTGTACTCTGCTCATGAAGACGATATTGCTGTACTGTCTGTTCAGGCCCATCTCCGCCGGTGCCGCAAGATCTGGAAAGACACATACTGAATGGCTGCTCCATTCAGCCGATCACAAACAGAGGCTTGCCGATTGCCATCGGATTCCTGCGCCTGATTATCGGCCTGGGCAGAAGATTTGGCTCTCTTCTAAATACACCCTCCCTCAAGAACGAGCGCAGGAAACTCACACCTCGTTTCCTGGGACCATTCGAGATTGAGAGTATTAATAACCCCTCGGTGGACTGACTCAAACTACACAAATCTATGCACATCCGTCCAACATTTCACATTTCCCAAGTGAAGCCAGTATCTGTCTGCCCTTTATGCCCTCCTGCCGATCCCCCTCCACTCGCCCAGGTCATTGACGACCATCCAGCATACACTGTCCAGCGATTACTGCATATGCGCCGTCGAAGCAGTGGCCTCCAGTACCTGGTCGATTGGAAAGGATACCGTCCGGAAGAACATTCCTGGATTCCCCACGCCTTCATCTTGGACCCTTCGCTCATCCATGGTTTCCATCAGGACCATCCAGACTAGCCTGGTGGATCACCTGGAGGCCCCAGTTGAGGGGAGCACTGTCATGGTCCCAGTTGTTAACCCCCGATCTTGCCTCTAATGTCCTTCGATTATGCCTTGATTCCAATCGTTAATTTCCAACTTACTGCTAATTTGCTTGATGACAGCACACCTGGTCTCCATCAAGAACTGCAGTATAAGAACCCTGACTTCACAACCATTGGTCGCCAGCTCGTTGGTCTATTCCAGTGTGATAACTTTGGTTCATGACTGCTTAGAACCGTTAGTTCTAAGTTCAGCTCCAGTTTCAAGATATTCCCTGAAAACCCCATCTCTGTGTGAAGACTCCATATCAGAGCTCCGCGTCAAGATTCTTCCCAATTGCTGTTCAACATTCACATCTGCGCAAACATCCCAATTCAATCTCGATGCCTGTGTCCTGCACCTAGGTTCCCTTCCTTCGCTCCTTGCAAAACTGTCGATCAGAATCACTTCATCCAGTATGGAAGGGGTTAACCAGGACACTGTGAAACAAAGGACGCACACGGTCAAAATGTCCTTCTGATTCAATACCCTAGCTCTGAGATCATCGTTCCCCATCTGCAGATTTTCTCTTGTTAATGAGCAGTGTCTATTTATCCCTATTGTCTACAATATCCATCGGCTTTCACCAATAGCTGTCCGCTCACATTAAGACGCTGAGGCCTTTTGTTGGTGCTCAGGGTGATTTAATGGAAAACCTTATTGATGCTTAATGACGGAATAAGGGGCAGGAGGGAACTGACTCAAGAATGAAACTCTCGACAAAGTGATAGAAATCAGAAGATGAAAACTTTTTTTCCATCAGAAAACATCCTGCGGTTCTAACAGAAGGTACAGATGGACGCTGAGAAAAGTGCACCATTGAGAGATCTGATTGAATGTTTAATCATAGTTGGATTTTAAAATGAGTGGAGATATGGTGGATCCAGGCTGTAGGGGAGGGAGCTGTGGTGTAAAATAGTAGAAGGCAAGACAAATGTGAAGGAAAGAGAGACTCACAAATGGACACGGTGATCAGGGTTTATGAACAAGAGTTCAAACAAAACATCGATGGTTTGGCAGTGCGGTACTGCGAGACGTAACATTCTCAAAAATTTTAGTTGGGGGTCTGCAGAAATAATCACAGAAGTTGGAAAACACATGCCAGTCAATATAAAACTAACAGGATCAAACCAAAAACACTGGGGATTCACAAATCTGGTAACCAATTTCAGGTGCTCTGGAATCCTCACAGCCCAAGCTCTCCGGCTCCCCACACTGTCACATAGAGTTTAAATGGTGGTTTAGATAATGGCTGAAGCTTTGGTGTGTCGATATGTAGAAGCTGGGAACTGGAAGTTGGGAGGGGAAGTATTGGGGACATTGAGTCTGGAGGTAACAACAGTGAGAAAGAAGATACGTTAATGAAATGACAGAGATGACAAATCTAATGAAGGTGTAGGTAGGAAGTGTTTGAAAGAGGTTAAAAGCTCATTGTTTGATTTACAACTAATCTGTCTACTCTTAAAAGAGGGTGAAGTTTCTTTGCACTGTCAGTGCTTTGGATAGCCCAGCCAAATCAGTATGCTTCCTGATCTACACACCTCTCCCTAAGATTATCAGACCTCTGTCTAACTCCTACAGGATCTCTCCTTGAGATGATATGTTCCCAGCACTTTTAGTCTTTCTGAGAATGCCTCTTTTTATTGGGATGGGGTGTCTGTTGAAGAGGACTTCTTGACCCGGTTTATCTCGTAATAATTTGAATGAGATTTATCATTTGATAGTGGTATGAAATCAGAGACATTTTGTGATTTCATGTGCATCATGAAAGGAAGCTGTCAATCTTTAGTGAAGATTACCATTAAGTTTCCACTAGCTGTTGAATAAGTTGGGCATGGATTTTTGATGAGATCTGAAGGATTATTCAATATGGACTGTTCCTTTAAGAAGAGAGAGAGTGTGTGGGCTAATTCAGAGAGAGTCAGTGGGATATTATCTTAAGGATGGGGTGTTATTCAGGAAATGGAATCCACCTACTGTGCCTGCAAGTAAGGATTGGGACATTGAACTTCAATTTGTGTTCCCGAAAGATTACAGGGCTGAGATTTAAACATGGCTCATAGTATGCCTTCAGGTGGACATTTTGGAGCCAGAAAGACAGTGAACAGGATTATGACGGAATTCTACTGCCTTAATTTAAGAAAGGATGTTGTGAATTTTTGCAGGAACTGCCACACCTTTCAGGTTGGGGGGAAACCTTATCAGGCTTTTCAAGTAGCACCACTTAAACCGATAGCTGCTTTTGGTGAATCCTTTTCTAGGGTCATAATGGATTGTGTTGGCCCATTGCCAAAGACTGCAGCTGGCCATCAGTACTTGTTAACAAATGGGGGCCTGCGTCCGGGATATGAACAAATTTGTGGGCGCCATTAAAAATTGTTGGGGGCTTGATTGAATAGTTGACGTGATTGGAGAAAATCCCTTTTAATTTGCAAAGTGGAAAATCAGCAGAAATGGAGGTTGAGGTTCATAAGTTTGTGGCAGAACCAACGCCTGAGGTATTGGATGATGCTACGAGGGATGTGCTGTTGGGAATTGCTCACAAGTTAAAAGTTAAGGTGACTACGACAATGAAGAGGGTTCAGATGCAGACATTAGTAACACAACATTATGTATCCAGGGGAACATTTGAAGAGGATGTGTTGGAAATGTTTGCTGAAGGTAAAGTACTTATTGAGGCTGAGATTCAGCTTCAGGTAACAAAAATGAAGTGTGACCATGAGTTGCAATTGAAACAGCTCGATGCTGAGGAGGCAGTAAAACAGAAAGAAGAGACAGAAAAACAGAGAGTATTTGAGAGAGAGAAATGGCAGCGACAGGGTCAAGCACCAGGTAGTGGTAATGAGCTGGTGGTACTGCTTAATATCAGTCAAGACATTTAGTTAGTACTGCCATTTGATGAAGCCAAAGTAGATATGTATTTGCTCCACTTTGAAAAGGTGGCTCAGAATCGGAAATAGCCGAGGGATCAGTGGGCTGTCATGTTACAAAGTGTGTTGAAGGGGAAGACTCAGACTCCAGGTGTGCTCCATTTCTGCTGGTCCTTTTTAACCTGTTACAGAGTACGTAACACATTAAAGTGTAACCCTCTCACTGTCAGCTCATATTGAGTCAGCTGTTACTGTGAATACAAACTAACAGCGACAAAACTCAACAATGCAAGGGATTAATGACGAATAAATAATTACCAGTAAATAAATGAGTCGTGGATGGATTTCCAGATTTGACACATGCCAGCCTATCTGGCAGTTTCTTAACTCTGAGACCTCCTAATCTCAACTTCACTTCCATCTTCCTTTAATAGTTGATACTCAGACACAATTTCGTTAGTTTGAATCTTTTCTAGTGACTTTTCATGCTTACTTTGAGATGTTTCATCCTGTATACTATCCATTCCTTACTGCAACTCAATTCACCCTGCCCTCTGAGTAGACTTGGCTTCACCTTCAATTATATTGGTGTCTATTTCCCCTCCACTGTCTAATAGCAACTTTGGTTGTCCACTGCATTCCCGTTATACCCAGGTCAAGTCTGATGGGTTCTGACATCTCTTAATTAATTCCTCTTGGGAAATTTGTAAAAGGTAAGTCATGCCACATTTCAATTTCTTTACCTTCAGAGTCTGTACAGTGTTGAATGCATTTGTGCAGTTTCTCTTTTATAATTTCTCTTCATGTCTTTCCACCAAAACCATCCTATTGTCTGACTTATCTTCAGCTTGTTTCTTTCCTTCATTCCTTCTCCTTTGCAGAGTTCTTTAACTCGTTGTAGGTACTAGGTCAGACTCTGGGTCAATAGGTATTCCCTCTCCTAGAAGTAAATGATGGTTCCAAAGGAGGATTTTATTGGAACATTTCCATCTTCTGGATTCAACAAAAAAACTGGCAAGTTTGGCACCTGACTCTCCATGCTGACAGTGATGGGCGAGATTCCCCTTCCACCACTATCCTGGCTCTACTATGGGAACAGCTTCTTCAACAGGGGGGTGACGTCGTCATTTATAAGGGGTAAGACAAAGGATTAGAACAATGTTTTGATCGGGAAGATGAAGTCAGGTGGGGCTGGAAAGAGAGATGTGTCGAACACACAATTGTCCAAATGGCCTCTGTTTGTGCAGCAGGTTCTGGCTCATCCACCAGAAAACAGAACACATTCCCAACCATCTGTTTTGAATGAGGAGGAAATAATGGAGATCATCTGAAACCAGTTGACATTTTATATCACGATCAAGGTGAAGGCCTGAGTCCTTTTGCTTTCATTAACCAAGGTTTGTTACCGTGCAAATGAAACTACCCTGCTCACAAACGGTCATTTCTGGCATTGAAATGGGCATGGTAGACAAACTAAACAAGATGGTGCCAAGTTCAAGATGAGAACTGTCAACAACCTATATTTTGACCTTTGCAAAACTGGATCCCACAGGTCTTCGTTGGCTGGCAATGTTGTCTCTCTATTATCTTAGCCTTAATTACAGATCATTGATGTGGATGTGTTATCATGGAGCGCTAATCAGATGGCAGTAACTGACCAAGAATGGGAGGACATTCCTCCCTCAGGTGTTAAAGCAATGTTCCAGATTTCAATAGCTGGACAAACAGACAAAGACTATGGGCCAATAGAACTGTTGATCTTCTGGGCACTTATACCATGCAATTCCTCAAGCATATTGCATCCTGCCTATGCTGAATATAAAACTGTTACCTGCCTTGAGCCCTGCTGAATTGTCAGTCACCCAGCAAAAAGACCTGTATAGGTGCAGTTTGGTCAGCCATTTTCATGGGAGATATTTCAAACATTGAAAAGACAAGGCATCCTACTTTAGCTTCCCTTATGAGAGAATGGTGAAATCTAAGTTGACAAACAGTCTTATACAGGGTTACTGGACATCCAAGCGGAGCTCAACATTCTCAGTTTGTTTTGCTTGAGAAGTACAGGAAGATCAAGCTGCAGTCATTCCATGATGCCTCAGATCATCAGGGATTTAAAACCACTTACAGATTAGTCCAAGAATATATCTAATGACCAGAAATGACGCTTGAATTTGAAGAGCACTATAAATGTCATTCAATGTATTCAGAGAAAGATGCTACCTAAACGATATTCTCCTTTTTCTCACCTACAAAGCATGGGACCACTTGATCTAGTGTGTACGGACTTTTCTTCCACAGAGCCCCATTAAAGTAACACAGCAGAACTCTTGGCCATTACTGATCACGACACCCAATACACTCCAGTCTTTCCCTCAAATGTTCAGAAAGCATCCACAGTTGCAATAGTGTTGTTGGAGAAATACATTATTCATTCTGGCCTCTCGAGAAGAAAGCACAGTAGTCAGGGACGGGATTTTGAAAGCTGCCTCGTACATGAATTACTGAGCATGCTTGGAGCTGAGAAGTCAAGGAGAATGTCATATCATCCTGTGTTGTTAACATTTTAGCCAATAAAACTGAGCCGACAAGGGGGCAAGCAGTCTTAGATCTGGTCCTGTGTAATGAGACAGGACTGATAAGAAATGTCCTAGTAAAGGATCCCCTTGGAATGAGTGACCATAACATGGTCGAATTCCATATTCAATTAGAGGATGAGAGGGTTGGATCTCAAACAAGCGTACTGAGCTTAAATAAAGGAGACTCTGATGGTATAAGAGCGGAATTGCTTGAGATGGATTGGGAAAATAGATTAAAGGGTAGATCGGTACTTGATCAGTGGTGTATATTTAAGGAGTTATTTTACAACTATCAAGAAAAATATATTCCACTGAGGAAAAAAGGGTGTAAAAGAAAAAATAGTTATCCGTGCCTAAGTAAAGAAATAAAGCAAAGTATACGACTAAAAAGAAAGTTATATAAGGTAGCTAAATCTAGTGGGAAGATTGAAGATCGAGAAGCTTTTAAAGATCAGCAGCAAATAACAAAAAGATTGATTAAGAAGGGGAAGATAGATTATGAAAGTAAATTGGCGAAAAACATAAAAGCAGAAAGTAAGAGTTTTTATAGTTACATAAAAAGAAAAACAGTGGCTAAAGTAAATGTTGGTCCCCTAGAAGATGAGACCGGGAAATTAATGGTAGGGGACATGGAGATGGCGGAAACGCTGAACAAATATCTTGTATCAGTTTTTACAGTAGAGGACACTCAAAATATACCAACACTGGATAAACAGGGGGCTCTAGGGGGAGAGAAGCTAACTACGATTCAAATCACCAAGGAAATGGTACTTGATAAATTAATGGGACTGAAGGTGGATAAATCCCCTGGACCGGATGGCTTGCATCCTAGGGTCTTAAGGGAAGTGGCGGTCGGGATTGTGGATGCATTAGTGATAATTTTTCAAAACTCGCTGGACTCAGCAATGGTCCCGGCAGATTGGAAAAATGCTAATGTAACTCCTTTATTTAAAAAGGGTAATAGACAGAAGGCTGGGAATTATAGGCCAGTTAGCCTAACGTCTGTGGTTGGCAAAATGTTGGAATCGATAATTAAGGAAACAGTAACAGGGCATTTGGATAAACATAGCTTAATAGGACAAAGTCAGCATGGCTTTACAAAAGGAAAGTCATGTTTGACAAATTTGTTGGAGTTCTTTGAGGACATAACATATAGGGTAGATAAAGGGGAACCAGTGGATGTGGTGTATTTGGACTTCCAAAAGGCATTTGACAGGGTGCCACACCAAAGATTATTACTTAATGTAAATAATCATGGGATTGGGGATAATATTCTGGCATGGGTGGAGGATTGGCTTTCTAACAGAAAACAGAGATTTGGGATAAATGGTTTATTCTCAGACTGGCAGTTGGTGACTAGTGGTGTTCCGCAGGGGTCGGTGTTGGGGCCCCAACTCTTTACAATCTATATTAATGATTTGGAGAAAGGGACTAAGTGCAACGTATCGAAGTTTGCCGATGACACAAAGATGGGAGGGAGTGTAATGAGTGCGGAGGACATTGAAACCCTGCAGAGGGACATAGATAGGCTGAGTGATTGGGCAGACATTTGGCAGATGAAATATAATACTGACAAGTGTGAGGTCTTGCATTTTGGCAGGAAAAATAATAGAGCAAGTTATTATCTAAATGGAGAGAAACTGGAAAGTGCTTCTGTGCAAAGGGATCTGGAGGTCCTGGTGCAGGAAACACAAAAAGTTAGTATGCAAGTGCAGCAGGTGGTCAAGAAGACCAATGGAATGCAGGCTTTTATTGCTTGGGGGATGGAGTATAAGAACAGGGAGGTCTTACTGGAGTTGTACCGGGTATTGGTGAGACTACACCTGGAGTACTGCGTGCAGTTCTGGTGTCCATATTTAAGAAAGGACATACTGGCTCTCAAGGCAGTGCAGAGAAGGTTCACTAGGTTAATTCCGGGGATGGGTGGGTTGATGTATGATGAGAGGTTGAGTAGATTGGGACTCTACTCATTGGAGTTCCGAAGAATGAGAGGCGATCTTATTGAAACATATAAGATTGTGAAGGGGCTTGATCGGGTGGATGTGGGGAGAATGTTCCCAATGATGGGTGAAACTAGGACTAGGGGGCATAATCTTAAAATAAGGGGATGCCATTCCAGGACTGAGATGCGGAGAAGTTTCTTCACTCAGAGGGTAGTGGGGCTGTGGAATTTACTGCCCCAGAGAGCTGTGGAAGCTACTACACTCAATAAATTCAAAACGGAGATAGACATTTTCCTGGATAAAAATGGCATTAGGGGATACGGTGAGTGAGCAGGTAAGTGGACATGAGGCTAGGTTTAGATCAGCCATGTGATCTCCTGGACCAGTTTTCGATAGCCTGGATGGGTTGGAGAGGAATTTTCCAGATTTTCTCTCCTCAATTGGCAACTCGGTTTTTTTTCCCCGGGTGATCACATGGGTTTGGGCGGGATGAATAATAAAATAAAATGGGTGGCATGGTGCTCTGTTGGTTGGCACTGTTGCCTTGTGGGATTCGGTGAAAACTAGAGTTAAGATTGGATCAGCCATGATCTTGTTGAATGGCGGAGCAGGCTTGAGGGGCCGATTGGCCTACTCCTGCTCCTATCTCTTATGTTCTTATGTTCTAAAACGGGCAGTCATTTTCTACAGAGAGTGCGGGAGTTAAAAAGTTGCAAGACAGATTGAGAGAAGAAACAGACAACGAACAAAGTGGAAGAACATGGCGGAATGTTTGCAGAACAAGATTCGGAAGGACCATTGGAGATGTCTGGAAAGCCTCATGCAGACTACGGTCTCACAGAATGTGCAGATAACTTTCAGTTAAAAGCTCACCCCCTCTCTTCTTAAAATCCAACTATGGTCAAGCATTCAATCAACTCTTTGAATGACGTCCTTGTCTCACTGTCCATCGTTATTTTCTGAGAAAATGTTTTCTCGCAGAAAAAAATGCGATGATCCACTGATTTAAAACGTTTCATCGAGACATTCACCAAACACTCATTCTCAAGTCAGTTCCCTCCTGCACATTATGGCATTGTTAAACATCAATCAGAGCTTCCATTAAATCACTCAGAGGGACATTAGGACCGAGTGTGTCCTTTGTTTCACGGTGTGCTGGTTAACCCCTTCCATATCGGATGCAGCGATTCCGATCAACGGGTTTACCGTCCACCGTCCAGACAGATCTATTGAGTCTCTCAAAGGCAGACGTGGAGGAGTATGCCTCATGATCAACTCTTTTTGGTGCAGAAATATATCAGTGCTTTCCCAACTGTGCTTACCAGGCCTTGAACATCTTGCAGTGAAGTGCCGTCCATTTTACCTATCACGGGAGATATCGGGGTCATTTTGGTAGAGGTATACATTCCACCTCAGGCCGATGTCAATCAGGCTTTAGGTGGTCTGAGCATTGGGTCAAGATGCACGAAACAGCGCACCCTAACGTCAGTCTTGAAAAAAATCACTAAGCGCTTACGATTAACAGATCACTTGCAATACCAGAGGAAACAACACACTGGACTATTGTTACACCACCATCAATAATACCACCTGTGCTATTCCACGCCCACACTTTGGGAAGTCTGATTACCTGGCTGTCCTTCCACTGCCTGAGTATCGACAGAGACTGATGACTGCAGCACCAGTAGTGAGGACCAAGAATGTATGGACAAGGGAAGCACAGGAGCGCTTACAGGACTGCTTTGAATCGGTGGACTGGACAGTATTCAGGGATTCATCTACAAAACTCGATGAGCATGCTGCAGTTATTACCAACTTCATTAAAACCTGTGTGGATGAGTGTGTGCCTGTAAAGACTTGCCGTATGTTCCCAAACCAAAAGCAGTGGATGAACCTGGAGGTACGTTATCTGCTGAAGGCTCGACCTGTGGCATTCAAGGCTGGCAATGCAGGTCTGTAGCAGAAAACCAAGTATTACTTGCAGAGGGCTATTTCAAGGATGAAGAGACTATTTCAAACCAGGTTGGAGGTGACATCGGATGTACGACAACTCCGGCAAGGTTTGCAAGACATTACTTCCAACAAAGTGAAACACGACAATGTGAATGGCAGTGATGTTTCACTACCTCATGAACTCAATACCTTCTATGCCCACTGTGAAAGGAAGAATACAGCCCTAGTATACCCAGTAATCCTGTGATCACTGTCTTGCAGGCCGATGATAGGCTGTCTTTAAATAGAGTGAACCCTCGCAACACAAAATGTCCAATGAAGTACCTGGTGAGGCTCTAAAAACTTGTGCCAACCAATTGGCAGGAGTATTCACAGACATTTTCAACCTCTCACTGCTACTCATACTCATACTCATACTGAAGCTCATACTTGCTTCAAATACAGAACAATTATACCAGTGCCTAAGAAGAATAATGTGGACTGCTTTAATAATTATTGCCCAA
Organism: Hemitrygon akajei; assembly: GCF_048418815.1. Taxonomy (NCBI): domain Eukaryota; kingdom Metazoa; phylum Chordata; class Chondrichthyes; order Myliobatiformes; family Dasyatidae; genus Hemitrygon; species Hemitrygon akajei. The sequence goes on from NC_133130.1 coordinate 142,301,993, forward strand.
ATAGCACTCACATCGACATTGATGAAATGCTTTGAGAGGTTGGTCATGACTAGACTGAACTCCTGCCTCAGCGAGGACCTGGACTCACTGCAATTTGCCTATCGCCAAAATAGGTCAATGGCAGATGCAATCTCAATGGCTCTTCACATGGCCTAAGACCATCTGGGCAATACAAACATGATGTCAGGATGCTGTTCATCAGCTACAGCTTAGCATTGAACAGCATCATTCCCAGAAGTTACAGAACCTGGAACTCTGTACCTCCCTCTGCAATTGGATCCTCAGCTTCCTGACTGGAAGACCACAATCCGTGCAGATTGGTGGGAACATATCCTCCTCGCTGACGATCAACACTTGTGCAACTCAGGGATGTGCACTTAGTACATTGCTCTACTCTTTATATAAGCATGAATGTGTGCTTGGGCATAGCTCAAATACCATCTATAAATTTGTTGATCATACAATTATTGTTGGTAGAACCTCAGATGGAGACAAGAGGGTGTATATGCCAACTGGTGGAGTGGTGTCACAGCAGCAACCTTGCACTCAACATCAGTAAGACAAAAGAGCTGATCGTGGACTTCAGGAAGGGCAAGATGAAGGAACACATACCAATCCTCATAGAGGGATCAGGAGTGGAGAGAGTGAGCAGTTTCAATTTTGTGGGTGTCAAGATCTCTGAGGACCTAATCTGGTCCCAACATATTGATGCAGCTATAAAGAAGGCAAGACATCAACTGTACTTCATTAGAAGTCTGAAGAGATTTGGTATGTAAACAAAAAGAATCAAAAACTTCTATAGATGTACTGTAGAGAGCATTCTTACAGGCTGCATCACTGTCTGGTCTGGGGGTGGGGCACTACTGTACAGGACTGAAAGAAGCTGTCATGGTCCGATCTGGCTATCCTCCCTCTCACTCCTATCTCCTTGATTGTGCTTCAAATCCCGTCGGCTGATTCCCATTTTCTGCTAGTTCACTTAATTACAGCACACCTGGTTCCCATTAGAGACTGCAGGATAAGAACTCTGGCATCACAGCCATGGATTGCCAGTTTATTGGTCGATTCCAGTGAGTGTTAACCTCGTTTCCTGATCCCTTAGGACTGTTAGTTCTAGGCTCCACACCATTCTCTAGATATTCTATAATAGCCTCGTCTTCAAGTCAAGACTTCCCTGGTTATCTGTTCCACGTTCGCAACTGTGCTAGCACCTCTTGACCCTGTCTCCGTGACTGTGACCTGCACTTAGATTCAACCCCAGCCACTCCCTTGCAACAGAAGCTGCAGAGGGTTATAAATTTAGTCTGATCCTTATGGGATACTAGCCTGGCAAAGGTTGGAGGAATTCACAGATCAGGCAGAAACTATGGAAAAGATTACTGTCGACGTTACAGGCCGAGACCATTTGGAAGGAGACTTCAAATGGTCCCGGCCCGAAATGTCAACAGTACTCTTTTCCATAGATGCTGCCTGGCCTGTGAGTTCCTTCAGCACTTTGACGGTGCTCATTACAGTGAGAGACCAAAGCTGCAGCAGGGCGGAATGGACACAAGTTACCCCGGTGCAGCTGGCAATGTCAATAACGGGAGCCAAAAGTAGCAACGAATTCTCAGGAAAGAAATGCAGAACAGTGGTTTAATGCACTTATTTTTTATTATTTTGAAATTGCTTTACTTAGATTATATAAGCACACAGGTGATGAAGAAAGCTGAGGTGATTAGGAGTCTCAGACTCGCACTGAGCCATGAGCAGAGATTTCCAACTGAGCAGCAGAAATTTCACTGGTTAAAGCATCACCGGCAATTCCCTATTTTCAGCACACGTAGATGAACAGACAGTGTTGTAGTTCCGAGCTTCAGCATTCATTAAGCTGTCCTCCTCTCCAATGTGAATGGGTTCAATTAAACTGCAACAGGGACAAAACAAATGAGTTAACCCTCCTATTGCATTTTTGTTCTGTATTACACAAGATCTGTGTACTGAGTCCTAAAGTACTGTATTACACTAGGTCTGTGTAATAAGTCACACATTCCTGTATTACACCAGGTCTTGGTAATTAATCCCACAGTCCTGGATTACACCAAGTCTGTATAACGAGTTCCACAGTTCTGTATTACACCTGATCACAACAATGAAAAGATCATTAAGAACTGACACACAAACAATTCCTTTCCTCACACAGATGCAGCTCGACCCTCTGCATTTCCACAGGAAATTATTTGTCTCTCGTGTCTGACTGAATTGTGGAATTGCCTATTGCATCTGTTGTGGGCTGATATCCCGTGCCGTTATCATATGCACCCTGTTACGGAATACCGCAACAGGCATTACACCGAAACCACGCAGCAAAATCCCTCCTAATAGCTCTGTATTGCAATGAAATCATTTATTCTTCCTTGTAACATCAGTGTTCTGTTCCTACCTATTCCATCCTCCAATAACAGTTTGCTTTGCCCCATAACTTGCTGAGTTCCCCACACATTTATCCTTCAGTAAATATTTGAATGAAATGTTCAGCTCCAGAGTTTGAGGAACTGCAAATGTCCACGACTTACCAGAAGGTCAGCAGATCACTCAGCCGGAGCAGCAAGTTTGTTTAATTTATCTTTGATCACTTTTTCTGAAATAAGAGATAATATTATCTGTCTGACAAATTCAATTTAGAGTTTTTTTTGAAGTTGCAGTTTCTTTCACCGATGAATCGGACACCTACGTTTATGGAGATACCTCCAGTTTGTCTGACTACTTTATACACCGCTGCGGCATAAGAGGAAAACTACAAATTCCTCTCATGATATCGAATCGAAATATGACCTGCTGGTAATCTGAGTCATCACAAGTTTTCGACATTGCTACTGTCAGTCACAGACTCAGAGCTTCATGGCCGTGTGTAAATGAGAAAGAGGACTGTATTGAACAGGACTTCAGGTCCTCTAACAGTAACATGCAAAAGACACTGAAAACTTTCTGAAGTGAAAATATCCCAGTCCCGATGATAACTTTATCAATGTCTCCTCTCCATGTTTCTGTGAAACTTCCACTGGGCTCATTGCTCAGACAACATGCACCCAGAACCCCATCACCCACCAGCCAACGAATGCCACTCGCTAAACTCCAGGTACCATCCATTAGATTAGATCCATTCTCCAGCATCAACTGCATTCCAGAAAACTCCAGTCCTGTCATGATGCTGATCTCCATTGCCCCAAACGTCCCTCCGTAATCCTCACATCACTGTCAATTTTCATTCATTCAAATTTCAAGCAAGTACTTACTGAGTTTACCTCCAACGTTTTTGAGGAATTGAATAAACTTTCTACGTTTCTGTAGCTGTTCATCTGTTGACCAATGAAATGAGAGCCAATATGAGGTGATCCACATTAGTGTTCGGAGTTCTGTACTTGCTGCAGGGTCACTTCTAGAGCCTCTCTAAAGCATTCACGTTATTTTTATAAGGAGGGATACTGAACAGAACATAATATTCCAATTCCAAAGTGTATCACATAACACTCTCCTGATTGAGTTGATCCATCACTTCACAGCCCAGCTCTGTATCTGATCCGTATATTCCAAACCAGTCCACTGCTCTACTTTCACCAATGTGTTTTGCCTCTGAGGTACAACATGCCCACACAAAGTCATGTTGACTATTCCAAATCAGACAATGCTTCTGCAAATGCTTTAAATCCTGTATCTTAGAAACCTCTCCAATCGTTTGCCCAAGACTGACACGAGACATACTGGTCTATAGTTTCCAGGCTTATCCCTATTACCTTTCCTATATAACATTTGCCACCGTCTAAACTTCAGTTACTATTCTTGTGACCAATAAGATGATCATCAATGATGCAGCAAATTCTTCCCTTGCTTTCCATATTAATCTGGGTATATCATGTGGGGCACTGGTGTTTGATCAAGTTCATCAAAATTTTCAGCACATTGTCTTCCTTCACACTGACTTGTTCGAGCATAATCAGCCTGTTCAATGCTGTCCTCACATTCATCAAGGACCCTCTCACTGAAAACAGTCAGTAAGAATCTCCCTTGCGCCCTCCAACTCCAGGCACATCTTTCTTCTTCTATCCCTAATCTGTCCTACACTCACTCTGGTTATCCTCCTGTTCTTCATGTATGTGTGGTAAACCACGGGTACCCTGTAATCCTACTTGCCAAAGGCTTCTCATGTCCATTCTAGCTCTCCTATGACCATTCATTGTCTACTTTCTGTTTACCTTGTTATTTTCAAAGGCCATATCTGATCTTTGCTTCCTAACTCTATATCATCGTCCAGAGTCCTCCTGTACTTCTCTTTCATCCTCTTTATGTTCAGCATATCTGAAAAACCATGCCTTGTCTTCACCTACCATCCTGTCCCTGAGGTAATGGGTAAAGCTATCCAGAAAACCATTCTGTCAATCACCCACACACTAAGAACAATTAACCTTTCAAGCTGAACATGCCTGAGACATGGCAGGAAACTGGAGTGACTGGAGGACTTCCAGGCCATCAGTGAAATGATACAAACCCCACGCAGAGACCACTGGAGGTCAGGAATGAACTCGGTTCATTAAACCATGATGCTTCAGCCCCACTAGCTGTGTTAATCCACGGTTTCAGAGTGACCAACCTCTTCCTGAAGATATTGTCTCATTCCAGACTCTTACCCAGATTTCCATTCACTGGTTCTCGAACCTCGTTCTGGGAACCAACCAGCTCTCGCAGTGCCTCTTCTGTAATAGACAGAGAGCAATGTGTTGTGTTCAGTTGAGCCGATCACTGTGATTGTTTCTACATTCAATACAGACACCTGGGAATCTTTGCTGTTTCCTCATTAGATTACCCTGAACCTGCTGCACGGACTGAAGCCATTTGGACAACAGTTGAGAGTTTGACACATCTCTGTCCTCTGCCCCACCATGCCTCATCTGCCCCCTCAGAATATTGTTCTATTCCTTTGTCTTTCCAGCATCAGATTAAAAACATCAATGTCACCCGTTGTTGTAAATGCTGCTCCCAGAGTAGAGCCGGGGAAGTGGTGGGAGGGGAACCTCACCCGTCACTGTCAGCACAGGGAGAGACAGAAGGGGATGTGAACACTTACCCAGTTCTCGCATGTCGAGCTCCCTCAGGGCAGCGTCAGACTCGTACTCCTCACGCAGGGCCTCCTCTGGAATAAATACAACAGGCTGTAAGGAATCCTGACAACTCAGTGTTGACTATTTCAGAAACAGCTGCCTATCCCTCTGTTTAATGTTCCCCACTGAGCTCAATCCAAAATGGACAATGTGTGCATGGTATAACGTGATATAATGTGTAATGAATAGATGGGAATATGGGGAAAAGACACAGTTTTTTTGACAGGCTTTTGTCTTGTTGTTGAACTAGCACCAACCTACAAGGCAAAATTAGTCAACATCACCAGTTTCCTGTAGACCTGCATCTGCGACTCTGATATTATTTCAGTATCCGGCACCTGTTGTCAGGCCTGCACAAGCTGGAACCACCTAGTCTCCACCCAGATAACAGGAGTCACCTACCACTCATCACTAACTCATCACCTGCAGCCTATTTAAACCCAGATCCCATCCATAACACTTGTTCTTTCATATGAACCCACCAGCCACAGACATTTGCTCCTCATCATCTATTAATTGAGTATAGGAGTTGGGATGTAATGTTAACATTGTACAATGCATTGGTAAGGCTGAATTTGGAGTATTGTGTACAGTTCTGGTCACCGAATTATAGGAAAAATGTCAACAAAATAGACAGAGTACAGAGAAGATTTACTGGAATGTTACCTGGGTTTCAGCACCTAAGTTACAGAGAAAGGTTGAACAAGTTAGATCTTTATTCTTTAGAGTGTAGAAGGTTGAGGGCGGACTTGATAGAGGTATTTAAGATTATGAGGGGGATAGATAGAGTTGACGTGGATAGGCTTTTTCCATTGAGAGTGGGGAGATTCAAACAAGAGGTCATGAATTGAGAGTTCAGGGGCAAAAGTTTAGGGGTAAAACGAGGGATATTTCTTTACTAAGAGAGTGGTAGCGGTGTGGAATGAGCTTCCAGTAGAGGTGGTAGAGGCAGGTTCGGTATTGTCAGTTAAAGTAAAATTGGATAGGTATATGGACAGCAAAGGAATGGAGGGTTATGGGCTGAATGCAGGTCAGTGGGACTAGGTGAGAGTAAGCGTTCTGCATGGACTAGAAGGGCCGAGATGGCCTGTTTCCGTGCTGTAATTGTTATATGGTTATTACCTTGTTTCCATGTCAGTGTTGAGTGTCAGCTCGCTCTGTTTTGTGGTCTCTCATAGATTGTAATTTTGCAGTTTATTATTAAAGTCATCAATCCCCATGAAATAGTTTTAGCTTCTCTGTGTTTGGGTCAAGTCTCCCCTACAGTTCCTGACACCTGCACACTTCCAGCCACGGACTGGCACATCAGTTAAAGAATGACTTCTTGTTAATTCTATTTTCTACAAATTGTGTGTACACTTCCTCCACCCCACCCTCTGAACTGTTGCACTTGGATCATTCAGAGCCCTTTGTCAAAGATGACTGTTCTGTTCTCTTGTTTCTAAACCTTGGAGAGTGCAGGAAGTTCAATGATTTTCTCAGGTTTGACAAAAGAAAGAACCAATCCTTGAAGTCTGTGGTCTCTGCCCCACTGTTGACCTGTAAACTCCCTCTCCCTCCATCCATCAGACACATGTCCAGTACCTACTGTCAATTCCACCAGAAATGGAAACATTATTGTGGAGAGACTCACCTTTTCCCTGCCACAGTGAAAGCATCAAATAATTTGTATGATTGCTACCTTGTGTTGTCCGGATATTACTGAGGATTTCAGGTAGTTCAGTGACTCCATCCATCTCAATGATGAATGAAGTTGGGATTTGTTGGAAGGATGAGCTGCTGTTTCACTTAAACACATTCATCAGTGCTGAACACACTGAGGTTGGAGCAGAGGTGTCGTCCTCCTTTACTGCCCTTGAAGAATGGCAGCAGAGACCCAGACTGTGACTTGGGAGGTGCAGCTACATTCTCTCATCACCTCTGCCTGTCATGCTCAATCCCCGAGGATTCAATTCCCTGGGGCTTGGCTGAGACCAAACTGCACAGGAAGAGAGGATCAGAGTTGGAGTCACTCACATGCCCCAGCAGAATGGAGGGTGACCACGGACACACGACCAAAAGCCCGAGAAGAGAGAATGCCTTCATTATTGCAGCTGTGATGTCGAGTGGTGAGCTGCCGTTCCTCCCGTCCTTTAAATACCCTCTTATCATCACATCTCAGAGCTTTTCCTCTTGACCTCAGATTCCCGGAATATCTTTATCATTTGGTTATCACCAGGTTGGTTCTTTGGATTCCAGGTAATAAACAATCGAGATAATATCATACCTCAACTCTCTCCCCACATAATCTAAATACTTTTATTGTTCTTCCATTTCTTATGTCTGTTCCTGTTATTCAAATGAAGAAAGCCGCTTATCTGAGAGAGTCAGGGGAATAAGAACAGACCCAAGAGTGTAGTGCTGTTGAGGGAAGAGGGGGAAATTGGTGATTAAAATAATCCCAAGTTCACCAAGGCTTCAGACACACATGAAGTGAAATCATTGAGTTTGTCTCACACAGAGTCCACCTCCGTATCAATTCCAGCACTTCTCCCTTTCCTGTCCCAGTGTTTCTCATTTTTCCCAGACTCATTCTCAGGTTCCCACTTCACCACAGGTTCTCTCCATCCACCCTCGTGCCCACCTCTGGAATGCTCTGAACTCTCAGTCAATATGTGTTTGCTGCCCTGACCTTGATCCTGACATCATTGACAGCTCGTCATACTTAAGGGAAGCAGTTTCTCTGTTCAGATTCAGGAGATGTGAATACTTACTCAGCTCTGCTTTTCAAGTAAGAATTCTTACTTGAATCCCGTGAGAGCTGAGTTAGTCCTGTGATCCTCACCCAGTGCCTACAAGACAACAGTCTGTAATAACCATATAACCATATAACAATCACAGCACGGAAACAGGCCATTCATGCCCTCCTAGTCCATGCCGAACTCTTAATGTCACCTAGTCCCACCTACACGCACTCAGCCCATAACCCTCCACTCCTTTCCTCTTTCTCTTTTCCTGATGTGTGCGCCTTAAATCCTGGTCATTTGATAACTCTGGGCCATTTACTCAGTGGAATTTAGAAGAATGAGGTGTGATCCCATTGCAGTCTATGGAACTTTGATAGACCTCAATAGTGTTGATGTGGAGAGGATGTTTACTATGTGGGAGAGTCAAAGACCAGAGGACACAACCTCGGAATAGAGGGACATCCATTCAGAATAGAGATGAGGAGGAATTTCTTTAGCCAGAGAAGTGTGAATCTGTGGAATTTGTTCCCAAAAGAGGATGGGGAGGCCAAGTCATTGGGTATATTTAAGGCAGGGGTTGATGGATCTTGATTAGTCAGAGCATGAAAGGATATGGGGAGAAGGTAGGAGATTGGGGCTGAGAGAGAAGTTGATCAGCCATGATAAAATGCTGGAGCAGACCCTTTTGGCAAAATGGCTTAAGTTTGTCCACATGTCTTATGGTCGTATAGACCATTCATATTAATTGCGCCATTCGTGTTCATATATGGTCTTATAACAACGTTTTTTTCACCCTACAGAAGCACTCCAGAACACATGTTATCCATACAGACACACAACTGTCTTCTCATTGGTCCATCGACATACAACAGCTGGTACACACAGTAATTAATACTGAATAAGTTCAATATAGATCGTACATATCTCCACTTTCAAGACAAATTTATGCAAAATTAACTTGGTTTTATTTCCTCAATTCAGGTGAAGTGAATTCAGAATGAACAGCTTATTATGAACATTACTTGATAAACTTTATGGAGACATTTTACTAATGGACAATTTGCATTCTGCTATCATCAAACACACGAACCTACCGGCACAGGATTAAAGTGAGTTGAGGCCTCTCACTGCGGTGAAAGATAACAACATCCCAGAAACACTCATCCTTAGCATCTGTGGAACCAATTATGATGACGTGTCTCCAACATCAAGCTTCAACCCACTCTGCTGTTGCTACAGATGCTGCCTGGCCTGCCAAGTGTTTCCTGCTTCATCTCCTTGTGAATTCTATAATCAACATTCCAGTTCATTTACAACCAGGACCAAAATTAAAGTGCCCAGCAGCAAATGAATTCCCTGCCACATCATTTGGTGTATTTTTACCATCCAATGCTCTCATTGGCCCTCCATCATTTGGGCTCACACAAGGAAAATTTGATCTTCACACAGTGAATCTACAGAGCTGGAGGAGTGAGCAGAGGGAAATAGGAAATGTTCACAAATGAGAGGGTTTGAAAGGTGGAGGGAAATAGAGAAGCAGGGTTGGTGAGACAGAATCTTCCAGGTCAGTCACCAAAGCCAATGGGGCAGACGGAGAGAGGTGGGAGAGGATTAATTCTGATCAGAGGTCCGAGTTGCTGGCTGAGGAATGTATTGGAAATGAAATCTGTCAAAGGCTTCCACAGAGTCACTAGGAGATGGTACAAACCCACACAGACAGTACCAGGGGCCAGGATCGACCCTGTCACTCTGACGTTGTGAGACAAAAGAACTAACATCACTCACTAAAAGCATCACTGCTTCATGTTGTGTTACATTCACTTGTATGAGATTTCAGTCCCCGTCTTGGTCTTCATCTACCTGTCCCCACTGCCTCTGACAGCAAGAAAGCAGAGAAGTCTACAATCTATGTTGAACTTATTCAGTATTAATTACTGTGTGCATCAAATGTATGTCAATGGACCAATGAGAACACCGTTGTGTGTCTGTATGGATAACACGTGTTCTGGAGTGTTTCTGTAGGGTGACAAAGAATGTTGTTATAAGACCATATATGAAGACTCAACATGACATCCTTACTTTATGTTCTTGTCCTATCAAAATGAATGCTAACATCGTATTTGCCTTCCTCACCATCAACTCAATCTGCAAATTAACCATTAAGGAATTCTGCATGAGGACTCCATAGTCCCTTTGCACCCCAGGTTTTAGAAATGTCTCTCATTTAGAAAACAGCCTATGCTTTTATTTCTTCTACCAAAGTGCACGACAAAACAATTGTGGAAACTGTATTCCATCTGCCACCCCTTTGCCCATTCTCCTAAATACTGCTGTTGCCTCTCTGCTTCCTCAAAACTACCTGCCCTTCCAACTACCATCATATCACCACAACATTTGCCACAAAGCCATCAATTTCTTCATTCAAATCATTGACACATAATGGAAATGCAACAGTCCCAACTCCGGCCCCTGTGGCACAATACTAAACATTGGCATCCAACCAGAAAGGCTCCCTTCATTTCCACCATTTGCCACCTGCCAATCAGACATTACATCCTGTTGTCTTTATTGCAAAAGAGGCACTAGATGAGGATCACAGGACTAACTCAGCTCTCACAGGACTCAATATGCCAGAGCTGGGGAAGTATTCACATCTCCTGTATCTCTTCATGTTGACAGTAATGGGTGAGGATCCCTTCCCACCACGACCCTGGCTCTACTCTGGGAGCAACGTCTTCAACAGGGGGTGACATTGGGATTTATATGGGGCAAGACAAAGGATTACAAAAATGTTTTGATCAGGATGATGAAGCCTGGTGGTGCTGGGAAGAGAGATGTGTTGAGCACACAATTGTCCAAATGGCTTCTGTCTGTGCTGCAGGTTCTGGCTTATCCAACAAGAAAACAAAAAACATTTCCAGCCATCTGCTCTGAATGAAGAGGCAATTATAGAGTACAGCTGAAGTTATGCGGTATTTTACATCAAGACCAAGTTGAAAGCCTTTGTCCTGTTGCATTCATTAACCAAACTACTCTGTTCACAAATAGCTGCTGTTTTTTCTAGAAAACAAAACCAAGATAACAATAGACAATAGACAATAGTTGCAGGAGTAGGCCATTCGGCCCTTTGTGCCAGAACTGCCATTCACTGTGATCATGGCTGATCATCCACAATCAGTACCCCGTTAATGCCTTCTCCCCATATCCCTTGACTCCGCTCTCTTTAAGAGCTCTATCTAACTCGTTCTTGAAAGCATCCAGAGAATTGGCCTCCACTGCCTTCTGAGGCAGAACATTCCATAGATCTACAACTCTCTGGGTGAAAAAGTTTTTCCTGATCACCTTTCTAAATGGCCTACCCCTTATTCTTAAACTGTGGCCGCTGGTTCTGGACACCCCCAACATCAGGAGCATGTTTCCTGCCTCTAGCGTGTCCAAACCCTTAATAATCTTCTATGTTTCAATCAGATCCCCTCTCATCCTTCTAAATTCCAGTGTATACAAGCCCAATCGCTCTAATCGTTCAACATATGACAGTCCTGCCATCCTGGGAATTAACCTCATGAACCTACGTTGCACTCCCTCAATAGCAAGAATGTCCTTCTTCAAATTTGGAGACCAAAACTGAAGACAGTACTCCAGGTGTGGTCTCACCAGGGCCCTGTACAACTGCTGAAGGACCTCTTTGCTGCTATACTCACCTCCCCTTGTTATGAAGGCCAACATGCCATTAGCTTTCTTCACTGCCTGCTGTACCTGCATGCTTACTTTCAGTGACTGATGAACAAGGACACCTAGATCTCATTGTACTTCCCCTTTTCCTAACTTGACACCATTCAGATAGTAATCTGCCTTCCTGTTCCAACAAGAAGACATGCAATAAAAAGACCGAATTTTCTCAACTGATGCCTGGAGATACAGCTCCGGTTAGAAATTTAGTACTACAAGGGAAGCATAAATTGGCTGACTGCTGGGCTTCTATATCTTATGCAGTGGAGAATCAGATGCCAAACATGCCAATCTTTTTGCTTGAAACCAGAAGATGGAAATGTTCCAATAAAAATTCTCCATTGCAGCCTTCTTTTTCCTCAAGGACAGGGAGTACATATTGACCCAGAGTCTGATCTAGAACCTAGACCTGGTAAAAGAACTCTGCAAAGGAGAAGGAATAAAGGAAAGAAACAAGCTGAAGATAAGTCAGACAATGGGATGGTTTTAGTGGAAAGACACAGAGAGGAAATTATAAAAGAGGGACTAGATAAATCCATTCAAAACTGCAAGGATGTAGAAGATAAGGAAATAGGAATGAAGCATGACATACCTTATGCAAACCTCCCAAGAGGAGTTGATTAAGAGATGTCAGAACCACTCAGACTACACTTGGGTATAGTGGCAATGCACCAGACAACCAAAGGTGATTTTAGATAGTGAAAGGAAAACAGACTCCAATATAATTGAAGGTGAAGCCAAGTCTACTCAGAGGGCAGGAGAAACTGAGGTGCAGTAAGGAACGATTGATAGACAGGATGAGACATCACAAAGTAAGCATGAAAAGTCACTAGAAAAACTTCAAACTAATGCAATAGCAACTATCAGAACAGAAGTGTGAACAGTGGGCATTGACATGGCACCAGTGGTGTGTCATGTTGCAGGGTATCAGAGAGAGAATCACAGAGGCACCGAGGGGCAGAGTAGGAGGAGTGAGCAGAGGGAGGATGGGGAACATCTGCAAATGAGAGGGTTTGTAAAGTGGAGGGTAATAGAGAAGCAGGGTCGGTGAGACAGGATCTTCCAGGTCAACCACCAATACTAACGGGGTGGACGGAGAGGGGTGGGAGAGGATTCATTCTGATCAGAGGTCCGAGTTGCTGGCTGAGGAATGTATTGGAAATGAAATCTGTCAGAGGCTGTGCGGACAGTGTGGATGAAGACTACAGGGAGACGAAGACCAACACGGGGACTGGAATCTCATACAAGTGAATGTAACACAACAGGAAGCAGTGATGGTTTCAGTGACTGATGTTAGTTCTTTAATCTCACAACTCCAGAGAGATGGGTTAGATCCTGACCCACAATACTGTCTGTGTGGGTTTGTACCATCTCCCAGTGACTCTGTGGTTTACTCCTGGTGATCTGGTTTACTCCCACATCCCATAGAAGTGCAGGCTGGGAGGTTAATTGGATCCTGTAAATCAGCCCTGGTGTAAGTGGTAAGAAGGATAATCTGGGGTGAATTGCTGGACATTGAGAGAGAGTGATTAAGTTGCAGTAAAGTGGGTGTAATGGGATTACTGAGACAGCCAGCAGTTACACTTTGGGTCCGATAGTCTTCCGGTGTTGTACAAAAATACAAGGAAGTATATGGGACAGGAGTTGGGAAAACAGGATTTCCTCAAATGGAAGAAGCGACTCTCCAGAGAAACGCACTGGGATTGATCAGGAATCTTTTTATTTGAGATGATGTAAAAATAGTTGGAGTTCCTGATTTTGTGGGTTCAAATACTTGGTACTGGATCTAAAACAGATCTGGTTTTTGAAGATCTGGTAAGATGTTGAAACCAGAACCATTACATCTCTCTCACACCTCCGATACTGCCTAAACTGTTCAATATTTACAGTATATGCAGTTCTGATCACTGGGGATTGAAGTTTGGTCCTGGGTCACACCTGTCCCAATGTTCTCTGTGGCCTGGTGCAGTGTGAATGTGGGAAGACGTGGGGTGGGGAGGAAGCAGAGCTCGTGAGGGTGGGTCTCTATGGATTACAGACTGGGGCAAGAACGGATACATCACAGTTGGTACACAGACTGATCCACAACTGTGGGGTGAAGAGGTTGTTTCTGAGCAGAGAAACTGCTTCCCTTCAGTATGTCGAGCTGTCAATGATGTCAGGATCAAGGTCAGGGCAGCAAACACATATTGACTGAGTGTTCAGTGCATTCCAGAGGTGGGCACGAGGGTGGATGGAGAGAACCTGTGGTGAAGTGGGAACCTGAGAATGAGTCTGGGAAAAGTGAGAAACACTGGGACAGGAAAGGGAGAAGTGCTGGAACTGATCCAGAGGTGGTCTTAGTGTGAGAGAAAATTATATGATTTCACTTCACATGTGTCTGAAGCCTTGGTGAAACTGGGATTATTTTAATCACCGATTTCCCCCTCTTCCCTCAACAGCACTCCCCTCCTGGGTCTGTTCTTATTCTCGTGATTCTCTCAGATCAGCCGCTTTCTTTATTTGAATAACAGAAACAAACAAAAGAAATGGAAGAATAATAAAAGCATTTGCATTCTGTGGGGAGAGAGTTAAGGTGTGACATTATCTTGACTGCCTATTACCTGAAATACAAAGAATCAACCTGGTGATAACCAAATGATAAAGATATTCCTGGAAGCTGAGGTGGGGAGGAACAGCTCTGAGATGTGATGATAAGAGGGTATTTAAAGGACGGGAGGAACGGCAGCTCACCACTCGACATCACAGCTGCAATAATGAAGGTATTCTCCCTACTCGGGCTTTTGGTCGTGCTGTCAGTGGTCGCCCTCCATTCTGCTGGGGCAGGTGAGTGACTCCAACACCGATTCTCTCTTCCTGTATAGTTTAGTCTCAGTCAAGTCCCAGAACAGTACTGAGTCCTCATGGATTGAGCATGACAGGCAGAGATGATGAGAGAATGTAGCTGCACCTCCCAAGTCACAGTCTGGGTCTCTGCTGCCATTCTCCAGGTCAGTAAAGGAGGATGACACCTCTGCTGCAACCTCAGTGTGTTCAGCAGTGCTGAATGTGTTTAGGTGAAACAGCAGCTCATCCTTCCAACAAATCCCAACTTCATTTATCATTGAGATGGATGGAGTCACTGAACTACCTGAAATTCTCAATAACATCCGGACAGCACAAGGTAGTAATCAGACAAATTATTTGTTGCTTTCAGAGTTTTGGAGAAAAGGAAAGTCTGTCCACAATAATGTCTCCATTTCTGGTGGAATTGGTAGAAGGGTTAAAATTACTGGACATTTGTTCGATGGATGGAGGGAGAGGGAGTTTACAGGTCAACAGTGGGGCAGAGACCACAGGCTTCAAGGATTGGTTCTGTCTTTTGTCAAACCTGAGAAAAACATTGAACTTCCTGCACTGCCCAACTTTTAGAAACAAGAGAACAGAACAGTCATCTTTGACAAAGGGCACTGGGTTATCCAAGTGCAACAGTTCAGAGGTTGGGGTGGAGGAAGTGGACACACAATTTGTGGAAAATAAAATTAACAAGAAGTCATTCTTTAACAGATGACCCAGTCCATTGCTGAAAGTGTGCGGGTGTCAGGAATTGTAGAGGAGACTTGACCCAAACACAGAGCAACAGAGACTATTTCATGGGGATTGATGACTTTAATAATAAACTGCAAACTTACAATCTATGAAGGGCCACAAAACAAGAGAGAACTGACACTCAACACTGGCATGGAAACAAGGTGATAGATTATGAGGAGCAAATAGTTGAGGCTGGCTGGTTTGTATGAAAGAACAAGTGTTGTGGATGAGAGCTGGGTTTAAATAGGCTGCAGGTGATGAGTTGGAAATCAGTGGCAGTTGACTCCTGTTATCTGGGTGGAGACTAGGTGGTTCCAGCTTGTGCAGGCCTGACAACAGGTGCTGGATACTGAAATGACATCAGAGTCACAGATGCAGGTCCACAGGAAACTGGAGATATTCACGGATGTTGTCATGTAGGTTGGTGCTGTTTCATTAATAATCACCAGTCTGGCAGAGACACTGTGTCTTTTCACCACATTCCCATCTATTCATTACACACCTTTCCATTATACCTCATCCACACATTGTCCATTCTGGATTGAGCTCAGTGGGGAACATTAAACAGAGGGACAGGCTATTGAAATAGTCAATACTGAGAGGTCAAGACACCTTACAGCCTGTGGCATTTATTCCAGAGGAGGCCCTGCGTGAGGAGTATGATTCCGACTCTGCCCTGAGGGAGATCGACATGCGAGAACTGGGTAAGTGTTCACAACTCCTTCTGTCTCTCCCTGTACTGACAGTGAAGGATGAGGTTCCCCTCCCACCACTTCCCTGCCTCTACTCTGGGAGCAGCATTTACAACAATGGGTAACATTGACATTTTTAACCTGATGCTGGAGAGACAATGGAGTAGAACAATGTTCTGATGGGGGACATGAAGCAGTGTGGGGCAGGAGAGGGAGATGTGTCAAACACTCAACTGTTGTTCAAATTGCTTCAGTCCACGCAGCAGGTTCAGGGTAATCTAACAAAGAAACAGCAAAGATTCCCAGCTGTCTGTATTGAATGTAGAAATAATCACAGTGATCAGCTCAACTGAACACAACACATTGCTCTCTGTCTATTACAGAAGAGGCACTGCGGGAGCTGGTTGGTTCCCAGTACGAGGTTCGCGAACCA
The DNA here is from genome assembly GCF_048418815.1 of Hemitrygon akajei. Lineage (NCBI taxonomy): Eukaryota > Metazoa > Chordata > Chondrichthyes > Myliobatiformes > Dasyatidae > Hemitrygon > Hemitrygon akajei. Next base: position 142,318,278 of record NC_133130.1, read on the forward strand.
CTGAATGGAAATCTGGGTAAGAGTCTGGAATGAAACAATATCTTCAGGAAGAGGTTGGTCACTCTGAAACTGTGGCTTAGCACAGCTAGTGGAGCTGAAGCCTCATGGTTTCATGAAACGAGTTTGATCCTGACCTCCAGTTGTCTCTGTGTGGGGTTTGGATCATTTCACTGATGGCCTGGGCTTCCTCCAGACACTCCAGTTTCCTGACATGTCTCAGGCATGTTTGGCTTGAAAGGTTAATTGTTCCTCGTGTGTGGGTAATTGACAGAATGGGCTTCTGGATAACTTTGTTCCATTAATGCAGGCAAACGATTTTAGGGTGAATGAACCATGGTTGACAAGATATGTTGACCATCAGGAGGATAAAAGAGACATACAGGAGGAAACAGGTTGAAGATGCAAATTTAGGAAGCAAAGGTCAGTCATGGCACAATAAACAGGAGGGTAACTAGAGTGAGTGTAGAGCATCATGGATAGAAGAAACATATGCTGAGAGTCCGAGGAGGGCGGAGCGATTCTTACTGAATATTTTTCATGAGAGGGTACTTGCTGAATGTGAGGACAATGTTGAACAGGCTGATATGCTGGAATATGTCAATGTTAAGAAAGACAACATGCTGGAGAATTTGGAGAAACATAGTCTGATTAGGGATGGTCAACAGGAGTTAGTGTGGGCATTTTGTGTATCAGAGGCCTGACTCAATTCTTTGAGGAAGTGAGGAAACACATTGATGAAGATAGAACAGTGGGCTGGATTGTTATATGTGGATTTTAGTGATGTGTTTGTATCAGGTTTCTCATTGTAGACTCAATTAGAAAATCAGGAATCATGGACTACAGTGAAACTTGGCTGTGTGGATTCAGAATTGTGCTTGTCCAGAAAGAAGAGGGAGGTAGAAAGGGTAGATTCCTCAATTCATAGATGATACAAAGTTTGTTGGAGTAGTAGAGAATATTGTGCCAGTTACAACAGGAGATTGATCGGATAATGAGCTGGGCTGAGAAATGATGGATGAATTTAATCACTTTGGATTTGGAATATTATATTCAGTTCAGTTTGCCTCCTTATATAAATGATGTAAGTGCTTTAGGGAGGGTGCAGAGGAGTTTTACCGGGATGCACCCTGGTTTGGAGAGCATGTGTTTTGTGGATAGGTTCAGCAATCCAGGGTTTTTCTCTTTGCAGTGAAGAAGGATGAGTGGTGAATTGATAGACACATTTAGGCTGATAAGAGGCAAGGTCAGGTGGATATTCAGAGACATTTTCCCAGGGCAAAAAGCCTAATATGAGGGACTACTCATTGTCTCAGGTGATTGGAGGAAAGGCTCTGCTAGGTGTGATGGGAGGGGCATCAGAATTAGGGATGTTTAAGAGACTCTTAGATAAGCATATGCATGGGAGAAAAAATGGGAGGCTATGTGGGAGGAAATGATTAGGCTGATCTTGGAGTAGGATAAAATGGCCACCCAACATTGTGGGCCAAAGAGCACACACTGTTCTATGTTCTATGTTGAAGGTCCTGAGGAAGGAAGCTGGATTAGATTGATCCTGAGAGTGACCTCAGTTGCATCTTGTTAGTTCAATCTGTGGCGAGTGAGATGGACGGGCTGCCTGGACCCCAGTGAATGGGTGAGGGGCTGAGCAGTCTCCTCCTGGTCCAGTTGTGATCTTTGGTCTGGGCAGAATACGGAATCTTCAGGTGCGTCCGTTTTGTTTATTGACGCCAGGTGACACAGAGAGCAATGTCAGCATTTCTTCTCCATCCTGAAATGCCCCTGAACTGATCCCTGCACTGGGGGAAAAGCGGTAGTTAAGAGTGGAACATACTGGTATTCTTGGGCATACTCTGGTGTTTTATTTAAAGATTCTGCGAAAGGAAGAATGAAATGTGGGATTATCTATTTTCTGATATCAGTGTGGCTCTGAATTTGCTTTATTACTATGCAAACCCCAGTGATCAGTGACACATAGTGACCGTGTAGCAAATACAGAACTCTGAACACTAAAGTGGGTTGCCTCACATTCTCTATCGTTTCATTGGCCAACAGATGAAAACCTGCATAGACGTAGAGGAATTAAAAGCTTTTTCAAGAAAATCGGAAGCAGAATCAGTAAGTAGTCCCTTTGAAATTTGAATGGATGAAAATAGACAGTGATGTGAGGATTAAGGATGGACATTTGGGGCAATGGAGATCAGCACTATGACAGGACTGGAGATTTCTGGAATGCACTTGATACTGGGGAATGGATCCAATCTAATGGATGGTACTGGAGTTTAGGGAGTGATGATCATTGGCTGGTGGGTGATAGGGTTTTGTGTCTGAGTAATAAGCCCAGTGTAACTTTCACAGAAACATGGAGAGGAGACATTAGTAACGCTATCATGGGATCTGGGATATTTTCACTTCTGGAAGTTTCCAGTACCTTTTCTACATTACTGTTAAATGAACTGAAGTCCTGTTCAACACAAATCCTCTTTCTCCTTTACACACGGGCATGAAGCTCGCAGTCCGTGACTGGCTGTAGCAATGTCGGAACCACTTGATGACTCAGATTATCAGCGGGTTATTTTTCGATTCGAGATCACGAGAGGAAGTTGTACTGTTTGCTCATATGCTACCGTGGTGTATAAAGTAGTCCAGACAAACTAGAGGTATCTCCCGAAATGCAAGTGTCCAGTTCATCGATTAAAGAAACTGCAACTTCAAAAAAAAATCTAAATTGAATTTGTCAAGTTGATAATATCACCTCTTATTTCAGAAGAAGCAATCAAAAAGAAATTAAACGAACCTGCTGCTCCGGCTGAGTGATCTGCTGACCTTCTGGTAAGTACTGGAATTCTGCATCTCCTCCAACCCAGAGCTGCACATTTCATTCAAATATTTACCGAAGGGTAAATGTGTGAGGAATGCAGCAAGTTATGGGGCAAAGGAAACGGTTATTGGAGGGTGGAATAGTTAGGAACAGAACATTGATAGAGGTCGTTCGTGGGCATAGCTCATTCAGATGGAAGGCAATGTGGGAAAGGCTGAGGTCATCCACCTTGGATCAAAGATGAATAATTCCAAGAGCAGCTGTGGGCAATTGACTAGATCGATCACTACCATAGCATTGTTGGTCTGCAGCGTATTATTACACTGATGGGTCTGTGGCCACATGGCTTACACTTCCCTTCTCATTGCAACTTTCAAACACGTCCGTTGTGGTGTCCATTCAATGTTCTTGTGATGCTCAACTCCAGAGGGCCCCTAGGGCAGATACCAACCCACTGTTTAACATCGGTGGACTTCCTTGTTGTTCCATGGAGGTCTTCAAATCAATGCCCATGCAGTCAGGAAGCAGCATTTAGAAAGTCTCATTCAGTTTCTCTTCCCTTGTTAATACACAGATTTCTCATTACACAGAGCTGTTGTAATACAGAACTGTAGGACTCGTTACACAGACCTGGTGTAATACAGGACCATGTGACTCATTAAACAGACCTGTTGTAATACAGAACTGTGGGACCCGATGCACAGACCTGGTGTAATACAGGATTGTGGGACTTGTTACACAGACCTAGTGTAATACGGAACTGTGGGTCTTGTTACACAGACCTGGTGTAATACAGAACAAAAATACAACTGGAGGGTTAACTCATCTGTTTTGTCACTGTCGCAGTTTAATCGATCGCATTCACCTCTGAGAGAAGGACCTTTTAATGAATGCTGAAACTCTGAACTACCGAACTCCAGCTGTTCATCTACGTGTGCTGAGAATAAGGAATTACCGATGATGCTTTAACAAGTGAAATTTCTGCTGCGCAGTTCGAAATCTCTGCTCATGGCTCAGTGCGAGTCTGAGACTCCTAATCACCTCAGCTTTCTTCCTCCCCTGTGTGCTTATATAATCTAAGTAAAGCAAGTTTAAAAATAATTAAAAATAAGCGCATTAAACAATTGCTCCTCATTTTTTTCCTTGAAAATTTGTTGCTACTTTTGGCTCCTGTTATTGACGTTGACAGGTGTACCGGGGTAACTTGTGTCCATTCCGCCCTGCTGCAGCTTTGGTCTCTCACTGTAATGAGCACCGTCAAAGTGCTGGAGGAACTCACAGGCCAGGCAGCATCTATGGAAAAGAGTACTGTTGACATTTCAGGCCGAGACCATTCGAAGGGTCCTTCCAAATGGTCCCTCCCTGTAATGTTGACTGTACTCTTTTCCATAGATGCTGCCTGGTCAGTGAGTTCCTCTAACAGCTTGTATTGTTGCATGGATTTCAGAATTAGAATCAGGTTTATTATTGCCGGCATGTGTCATGGAATTTGTTAACTTAATAGCAGCAATTCAATGCAGTACATAAAATAGAAGAAAAAAATTAATCAATCAATTACCATATGCATATATTAAATAGATTAAAAATCATGCAAAAACAGAAATAATATACATTTAATAAGTCAGGTAGTTTTCACAGGTTCAATGTCCATCTAGGAATTGAATAGTAGAGGGGAAGAAGCTGTTCCTGAATCACTGAGTCTGTGCCTTCAGGCTCCTGTACCTCCTCCCTGATGGCAGAGGGGAAGAAGCTTTTCCTGAATCGCTGAGTGTGTGCCTTCAGGGTTCTGTATCTCCTACCTGATGGTAACAGTGAGAAAAGGGCATGACCTGGGTGCTGGAGGTTCTCAATAATGGACACTGCCTTTATAAGACACCCCTCCCTGAAGATGTCCAGGGTACTTTATAAGCTGCAAGATAGAGCAGACTAAATTTACGACCCTCTATAGCTTCTTTCGGTCCTGTGCAGTAGCGTTTCTCCCTACACCAGACAGTGATGCAGCCTGTAAGAATGCTCTCTACGGTACATCTATAGTAGTTTTTGAGTGTGTTTCTTACATACCAAATCTCTTCAAACTTCTGATGCAGTACAGTTGATGACTGCCTTCTTTACAGTTGCATCGATATGTTGAGACCAGGTTAGGTCCTCAGAGATATTGACACCCAGGAACTTGAAACTTATCTCTCTCTCTCCACTCCTGATCCCTCTCTGAGAATTGGTATTTGTTCCTTCCTCTTGCACTTCCTGAAGTCCACAATCAGCTATTTTAGCTTACTAATGTTGAGTGCAAGTTTGTTGCTGTGACACCACTCCACCAGTTGTTATATACGCCCTTTCGCCTCCATCTAATATTCCCTTTCAATATTTTTATTAGTTTCTGCACAGAGGAATACAGAGTGCAAGAATATGTATAATAAGTCAAAAAATACCAAATACATTCTATTAAAAATACAGTTACAACCACAAAACTCTGTATTCATAAAAATTAAATTAAATCATAATATTGAAATATAATAATTTTGTTACACGGAAAAAAAATCTAAACCCACTATCAAAGTCAGCGCTGTTAGGAAAAGCAAGAAAAAAGGGAAAAAAACTCTTAGCATATAATAAAATATATTAATTGCCACCACCTGGTTATTTTGCAACAAATCAAAGGTTTTGAAAATAACTCAGATATGGTCCCCACAATGTATAAAAGTCTTGAGTAGATTCAAAAACTGAACAATGGATCTTCTCTAAATTTAAGCATGACATGACATCCCGTAACCATTCAACATGAGTAGATGGAACAGCATTCTTCCATTTAAGCAAGAGCGCCCTGCTAGCTATAAGAGAGATAAAAGCCAAAATATGCAAATCAGGTGCCTCCAAAATAAAGTATTTTCCTCCAACAATACCAAATAATGCGGTCAAAGGTTTAGGCTTAAAATTTACCTTGAAAAGTAGCGAGAAATTTTGGAATACTTCCTTCCAGTACCTTTCAAGGCTCGGACATGTCCTAAACATGTGAATTAATGAAGCTTCTCCATTATTGCATCTAACACAGAAAGGAGATATATCTGAATAAAAATGAGAAAGCTTATCTTTAGACATGTGCACCCTATGAACCACTTAAAATGTAAGAGGAAATGACGGGCACATAACGATGAAGTGTAAACCAATCTAAAAATTTCATTCCAAGGTTCTTCAGAGATTGAAGTCGGTAAATCTTGTTCCCAAAGATTTCTAATTTTGTCAAAAGGAGTGCTTCTCTTTCCTAGCAACATCCCATAAATATTGGATATTGAACCATAATGAAAAGGTTTCAAATTAAAACTTACATCTAATAAGTCCTTATCGGAACTTATAGGAAATGTATATAGTTGAGAACGCAGAAAGTCTCTAATTTGTAAATAATGAAAAAAGTGAGTTTTGGGTAAATTGTATTTAGCTGATTTTGCTCAAACGAAAGAGAAATTCCTCCAACAAACAAATCTTGGAAGCATTTAATACCCAATCTATCTCATTCTTTAAAAACTGTATTGGTCATTGAAGGTTTAAAGAAAATAGTTAAAACAAATGGGACTAGAGAAAGAAAAACTCAATAGACTAAAGAATTTCCTAAATTGTACCCAGATCCTCAAAGTATACTTAATTACCAAATTTTCAGTTAGTTTACTAAAAGATAAAGGGAGTGAGGATCTGAGAAGAGAAATAACAGAAAATTTATTAACAGAGTTAGCTTCTAAAGAAACCCAAATCAGACCGTCCGTGAGATTAATATAATAGATCCGAAACGTAAGATTTTGTATATTGACTGCCCAATAATAAAATCTAAAATTTGGTAAAGATAAACCTCCATTCTTCTTAGATTTTTGAAGATGATCTATATTTAGTCGAGAATGTTTGTTTTTCCATACATAAGAAGAGATAATAGAATCAAGAGAAGCAAAAAACATATTTAGGAATAAAAACAGGTAATGCCTGAAAAGGAATATAAATTTAGGTAAAATGTTCATTTTAACAGAGTTGATTCAGCCAACCAAGGATAGCAAAAAAGGTGACCAGTTTGATAATGTCCTTTTTACAAAATTCAGTAAGATAAGAAAATTTTCATTAAATAGGTATTTATAATTCTTGGTAACTGTTACACCCAAATAGGTAAACTGATTTCTTAGAATTTGAAAAGGAATGTTAGTATTAATTGAGAACAAATTATTTAGAGGAAAATGTTCACTCTTATGTAAATTCAGTTTGTATCCTGTAAAATGGCCAAAACAAGAAAGCAGAGAAAGCACAGGAGGTAGTGAAGTCTCAACATTAGAAATAAAAAGCAATAGGTTATCAGCATAAAGAGAATCATAATGAACAGTCCCTCTCCTTAGAATACCAGTCATATCATTAGATTCTCAAAAAGCAATGGCTAAGGGTTTGAAAGCCAGATGGAAGAGCAAAGGGCTCAGGGCAAAACCTTGTCTAGTTCCACGTTGAAGTTTAAAAGATTTGGAATACTGAAAATTAGTTAAGGACCCTAGCAGAAGGAGATAGTAAAGTAATTTAATCCATTAAATAAAATCAGGCCCAAAATTAATTTTTTTTAAAGTTTTAAATAAATAATTCCATTCAACCTGATCGAAAGCCTTCTCAGCAGCCAAAGAAATCACACATTCCAATATCTCCTTAGAAGGGGAATAAATAAAGTTCAATAAATGACAAATATTAAAGTGGGAATATCAATTTTTAATAAATCCCATCTTATCATCAGAAATATTTTCAATTCTACAGGCTAGAACTTTAGATAGGATTTTAGTATCAACATTAAATAATGAAATTGGTCTGTATGAAGAGCGTTCGGTTGGTTTCTTATTCATTTTAAGAATAAGCGAAATAGAAGCTTCATAAAAAGATTGCGGCAACCTAACCAACTTAAAGAGGTCTGAGAAAACTGCACATAAATTGGGTATAAACAGTGAGGAAAAAAGCCTTATACAATTCTGCAGAAAATCCATCACGACCCGGAGCCTTCCCCGAGTGCAAGGAACGTACAGCCTCGGCAATTTCCTCATACGAAATAGGTTGCTCCAACTGTTTTCAGTTATCAACAGAAAGTTTAGAAAAGTTTAATTGATCTAAAAAATGATTCATTACAGTGTGATCTTTGGGAGGGTCAGAACTATAAAGTTTAGAATAAAATTCTTTAAAAATATCATTTATTTCTAAATGGTCAGTTATCCTATCACCATTGGTTTACGAATTTCCTTAATTTGCTATTTAGCTATGAAGATTTTTAATTGGTTAGCCAATAATTTACCTGTTTTGAATCCATGGATATAAAATTGACTTTTATCTTTTAAAAGTTAGTTTCAATTGGATATGTTAAAAGAAGATCATATTTAGTTTGAATTTCAACATACCTTTTATATAAAGCAGGATCTGGAGCCTAGGCATATCTTTGGTCTAATTGTTTTTAACTGATTAGCTAACTCAATTCTCTCCTTAATAGCTTTTTTCTTGACACTTGTGGTATAGAAAATTTATTTGACCTCTAATAAAAGACTTAAGGGCATCCCATCCAATAAGACTGGAAGACTCTTCCAAAAAAAAAGAATAATTTGTCTCTCCAGAAATGTGAATAAATCTTTATCAGATAACAAAGTGAAATTAAAATGCCAAGATCTATTTATTTCAGGAAGACCAGGGAGATTTAAAGATAAAAGCACCGGTGCATGATCTGAAACAGCAATGTCTTTGTATTCACAGGATCAAACTAAAGGAATCATTTGACTATCAATAAAAAAGATATCAATTCTGGAATACGTATGATGAACATGAGAAAAAAATGAATACTCCCTATCTAGTGGTTGTTAGAAGTGCCATACACCAACAACACCACATTTCATTAAAAACATTGAATAAACAAAGTTGAGTTATTAGGTGTTGCTGTTTTAAAGGATAACCTATCTAAAAATGGATCCAACCAACAATTAAAATCTCTTCCCATAGCAATAAATAAAGGCTTAAATCAGGCAGAAACAAAAAAAATGCTCAAGAAAACCTGGATCATCTGTATTCAGAGCATACAGATTGGCAAATACCATTAATTTATTATCTAACTTTTCTGACACTATAACAAAACGCCCTTTAGTAACTGACACTACTTTATGTTGGACAAAGGGAACTGTCTGATCCATAAAAATCAAAAGTCCTCCAGACTTAGCCTGCAAAGAAGAGTATAAATGTGGTCCTTTCCACCTACTGAAAAGATGTAAGTTGTCACAATTTCGTACATGTGTTTCTTGTAAAAAAATAATTGGGGCCTAAAGTTTTTTATAATAGGCAAAAATCTTATTCCGCTTCACAGGGTAATTTAATCTTTCCACGTTAAGACTGAGTAAGTTAATACTATGATCCATCATTAATACTATTTAATAGAGAAATTAAAGTAATAACCAGTAAAATGAACATTAAAACCAAACAATAAGCCTTGAAATAGGGTAACCAAGCCACAGATTTGGCTAACATCCCTAAACAGCTCCCAGAAAAAGACAACCCCTGTCCCCCCTCCCAAAGTCAGAAGGCCAGACAAAAGAAGGCTGGCAGCTGCAGCTCATGACATCACCCTCCCAAAACAACCTGCTGATTTGACCCCTAATTAATTCTATGGTCTACTGTATGCCAGGCTAGACTAAATAATGGCCAAAAAAATCTTAACCCTCATAACAAGGAAACAAATAGATTCATTATTACAGTTTCAAACCAATAGATTGAAAGCTACCCAAACTAAGCCACATTGATTTAAAAAAAACCTCAAGAACAGTGTATGAAATAATAAAAAACTTATCAAAATCCATAACATAATAATCACACTTCATATTAACTAATTAAAATCATATTCTCTAAGTAAAGCTTTTAAATCACAAGGAAGTTTAGCTGCAAAAGGTTCACCAAAAGTAAGAGAAGCAATGATTCACATAGAAAGATACTAAACAGACAACCCATTGTTTTTAAAAAATCCCGGGCTACTTCACCCAAGCGAAACCATTCTTTAGAACCATCTTGCAGAGTGATTCTAAGATGAGCAGGATAACAAAGAGATGGCTTTAAACCTTTGTTAAAAAGTTCTGAAATAACCTCTTTGAATTTAGCACGCTCATTCATGATCTCAGGTGAAAATCCTCGACAATCCTAATCTTCTGATCCTTGTAATCAATCATTCCTCTTCGACAAGATTCGCAAATTAAATGATCCTTTGTTTGAAATTCATGAAAACAAATTACAACTGATCTGGGTTTGATTCCCAGAGGTGGTCTGGGTACAGTTAATCTATGAGCTCGATCGATCATAGCTGCAGACTGTAAGATTTTAGGAAGTAATTGTACCAAAAAGCTTGCAAAGAATTCAGTAGGCTGATCACCTCCTGTTAACTCTCCAAGACCCAGAATTTGTAGATCATTTCTTCTGTTTCTGTTTTCTAAATCGATAATTTTCTGTCTTAATTTCTCATTAGATTTAGATTGCTTTTCACAGAGCTTTTGTAGGTCATCCATTCTTCCATCCAAAATTGTCAGAGTTTCTTCAATCTCTTCTATTCACTTCTCATGCTTGGATGAGGTTTTTTGAATAGAATCCAATTTTGCATCCATTAGTTTAAATTCGGATCTAAGTTTTTGGAACTCGTCAGAAGATTCTTTTCTGTGTTTTCGAAGCAAATCCATTAGAGAATCCAATGATGAAGGAGCATCTTCTTCATTTTTAGTAACTTTGGCACTCCTCGTACTCATAGTAAAAAATATCACATTTAAAAGTGAGGTTTCAAAACAGATTGGAAGCAGTAAAGTAAGTGAGATAGGAGTGATTGCAAGAAGCTGTTACTCCATTCACAACCAGCAGGAGAATCCTAAGATTCTACCAACAATGGATGAATGATCAGCAAATTTATAGATGGTATTTGAGCTATGCCTAGGGACACTGTCATGGGTATAGAGAGAGTAAAACACTGGCCTAAGCATACACCCCTGAGGTGCACCAGTGTTGGTAGTCAGCGAAGAGGAGATATTATCACCAGCCTGTACAGATTGTGGTTTTCCAGTTAGCAAGTCGAGGATCCAATTGCAGAGGGAGGTACGGAGGCCCAGCTTCTGTAACTTCTGGGAATGCTGGTGTTCAATGCTGAGCTACAGTCAATGAACAGCATCCTGACATAGGTGTTTGTGTTGTCCAGGTGGTCTAAATCCATGTGGAAAGCCATTGAGATTGCATCTGCTTGTTGACCTATTGTGGCGATATGCAAATTGCAATGGGTCCTGGTCCTTGCTGAGGCAGGAGTTCAGTCTAGTGATGACCAACCTCCCAAAGCATTTCATCACTGTAGATGTGAGTGCTAAGGGGCGATAGCCATTAAGGCAGCTCACATTATTCTTATTAGGCACTGGGATCATTGTTGCCGTTTTGAAGCAAGTGGGAATTTTCGCCGTAGCAGTGGAGGTTAAAAATGTCCTCAATTACCCCTGCCAGTTGGTTGGCACAAGTTTTCAGAGCCTTACCAGGTTCTCCATCGGGTCCTTCTGCCTTCCGAGGGTTCATCCTCTTTAAAGACAGCCTAACAACAGCCTGTAAGTCAGAGATTTCAGGGTCATCAGGTGCAGCAGGGATTTTGACAGTTCTAGTTATATTCTGTCTTTCAAAGCTAGCATATATGGCAGTGAATTCATCTGGAGGTGAAGCATCACTGAAATTCATATTATTGGGTTTCGCTTTGTAGGAAATAATGTCTTGCAAACCTTGGAGGAGTTGTTGTACATCCGATGTTGCCTCCAAGGTTAAAAATCTTCTCTTCGCTCTTGAAATAGTCCTCTGCAAATCATACCTGGTTTTCTGGTACAGACCTGGGTTGCCAGCCCTGAATGCCACAAATGTAGCATTCAGCAGACGATGTACCTCCTGGTTCATCCACGGCTTTTGACTTGGGAATGTACGGCAAGTATTTTGAGGCACACACTCATCCACAAAGATTTTAATGAAATTGGTAACAACAGCAGCAAACACATCCAGATACATAGATGAATCCCTGAATACTGTCCAGTCCACAGATTCAAGGCAATCCTGTAAGCGCTCCTGTGCTTCCCTTGTCCAAACCTTCTTAGTCCTCACTCCTGGTACTGGGTGGCATTCTTGCTGGAGCTGTAACAGTGGTTTAGTGTGTTATTTCCTCTGGTATTGCAAGTGATCTGTTGATGGTAATTGCTTAGTGATTTTTTCAGACTGGCCTGGTTAATATCCCTCAAAACAATGATGAAGGTGTTAGGGTGCGCTGTTTCATGCATCTTGATCCCAATGCTCAGACCATCTAAAGCCTGATTGACATTGGCCTGAGGGGGTTTGTATACCGCAACCGAAATGATCATGGATATCTCCCATGGTAGGTAAAATGGGCAGCACTTAACTGCTAGATATTCCAGGTCTGGTGAGCAGAATTGGGACAGCACTGATATATTTGTGCACCAAGAGGGGTTGAACCTGAGGCATAATTCTCCACCTCTGCTTTTGAGAGACTCTATAGTTCTATCCTCACTGTGCACCATAAACCCATCGATCGGAATTGCTGCATCCTGTATGGAAGAGGCTAACCAGTGTAAGGGATTTCTTCTTTTATGTTACTGCTAAGACTAATAAAAAGGCTTCTTTGTTATATTAAAAGTAAAAATGCTTCTTTATTATGTTAACTGCTGAAAAAGTGCTTTCTCTTGCAGCTTGTTTGGGTTATAATTACTGATAACGAGAATTGTATTCATTTGCTAACCAACCGTGATAGATGTTATTCTTTCTTGTGGGTCTGTAAGCTATTGTTTCGCGGGCTTTGGGGAGAAGGCGTGATGAGGATAGAGAGTCGAGACGCGATGTTGTAAACTAGGCGACAGAACGGACCCCGAGCAGGAGTCTGAGGCCCAGGGTTTTCGGTGAGGAGAGGAGACGAGGACAGATTCGTGTGGGGCGTCTGGTCAAACACCGGAGTTGGTCCCAGACGGTGGGTCGAGGAGGTATGAGGGGATCAAATGGTGGCGAGAAAACTTTGTTAACTGAGCTCCAACGGTTGTGCATGAAGTGGTTGAACTTTAATAAGTTTGGCACCTTTTACTTTTCCTTTTATATTGTATCTCTATTAAGTACATAGTTCCAGTAAGATCTATAAAGTGTAATTATTTAATCGCTTATGGTGTACTGTCTGTTATTTGGCATGGTGGGGATATAACACAGCATCTACACAGGCTGATTACCCAGTCTGTTCGGGACGAAGGCTGCTCCCCCTAGATGGAAACAAGCTGAGCGAGCCCGAGGCTTACCAGGGGGCTACACCAGGATTCCGTGAAGCAAAGAACACCCATGGTCCTAATGTCCCTCTGATTCAGTATCCTATCTCTGAGATCATCGATTTCCCGCATCGGCAGCTTGTCTCTTATTAATGAGCAGCATCTATTTATCCCTATTGTCTACAGTATCCATCGGCTTTCGCCAACTCCTCTCCGCTCACACTGAGATGTTGAGGCGTTTTTGTTGGTGCTGAGGGTGATTTAATGAAAGCTCTGATTGATGCTTAACGATGGAATAAGGTGCAGGAGGGAACCGATTCGAGAATGAAACTCTTGACGAAGTGATTGAAATCAGAAGATCACTACATTTTTTCCATCAGAAAACTTCCTGCGGTTCTCACAGAAAGTACGGACGGACGCTGAGACAAGGACGCCATTCAGAGATCTGATTGAATGTTTGATCATAGTTGGATTTCAAGATGAGTGGAGATGTGGTGGGTCAAGGCTGTCGGGGAGGGGGTTGTGTCGTAAAATAGTAGAAGGCAAGACAAGTGTGGAGGAAAGAGAGACTCGCAAATGGACACGGTGATCTGGGTTTACGAACAAGAGTTCAAACAAAACATCGATGGTTTGGCAGTGCGATTCTGTGAGAAGCCACATTCTTAAAGGTAGTAATCCAGGATCTGCTCAAGTAATCACAGAACATGAAAAAAAACGTGCCAGTCAATATAAATTTAATGGGATTAGACAGAAAACACTGGGGATTAACAAATCTGGTAAAGACAACAATACGCAATTTCAGGTGCTCTGGAAACATTCGCAGCCCAGGCTCTCCAGCTCCCCACACTGTCACGAAGACCTCAGATGGTGGTTTAGATAATGGCAGAAGCTTTGGTGTGTCGATATTTAGAATTTGGGAGCTGAAAGACGGGAGGGGATTATTGTGAACATTGAGCCTGGAGGTAACAACAGAGAGAATGAAGAAGTGTTGATGAGATGACAGAGATGGCAAAATGAATGAAGGTGTACGTTGGAAGTGTTTGAAAGAGGTTAAAAGCTCATTGTTTGATTTACAACTAATCTACCCACTCTTGTTGGCCCAGTTTATCTCGTACTATTTTGAATGACATTTATCATTTGATAGTGGTATGAAATCTGAGACATTTTGTGATTTCCTGGGCAGCATGAAAGGAAGCTGTCAATCTTTAGTGAAGATTTCCATTTAATTTCTACTAACTGTCCAATACATCGGGCAATTATTAAAGTCTAACGTTCTGACTGTCCGCTCAAAATGATTTAGCTGTTAATTCGAATACAAACTAACAGCAACATAAGTCTACAATGCATGGGATTAATGACGAAATTACCAGTAAATAGAGATAAGCCTGGAAATTATATACTAGTATGTCTTTTGTCAGTCTTGAGCAAACTATTGGAGAGGTTTCCAAGAAATCAGATTTAAAGCATTTGGAGAAGCACAATCTGATTGGGGATGGTCAACATATGTTTGTGTGGGCATATTATACCTCAGAGGCCTGACTGAAGTCTTTGAGGAAGTGACAAAACACATTGCTGAAAGCAGAGCAGTGGACTGGTTTGGTATATATGGATCAGATACTGAGATGTAATGGATGAACTCCATCAGGAAAGTGTCATGTGGTACACTTTCAAATTGGAATATTATGCTCTGTTCAGGATCCCTCCTTATAAAAATGATGTGAATGCATAAGAGAGGCTCTAAAAGTGACCTTGTAGCAAGTACAGAACTCCAAACACTAATATGGGTCGCCTCACAGTTTCTCTCATTTCATTGGCCAACAGATGAACAGCTACAAAAACAGGGAAAGTTTACTGCTTTACTCAGGAAAGTCGGAAACAAAATCAGTAAGTATTTCCTTTGAAATTTGAATTAATGAAAATCGACAGTGCTGTGACGATTAAGGATGGACATTTGGGGCAATGGAGATCAGCATCATGACAGGACTGGAGATTTCTGGAATGCACTTGATGCTGGGGAATGGATCCACTCTAATGGAGGGTACCTGGAGTTTAGGGAGCAGCATTCATTGTTTGGTTAAGTGTTTGATAGGGTTCTGTGTGTATGTTTTCTGAGTAATGAGCCCACTGTAAGTTTCATAGAAATGTGGAAAGGGACTGGGATATTTTCACTTCTGGAAGTTTCCAGTGCCTTTTGGCATTACAGTTAGAGGAACTGAAGTAAGTCCTGTTCAACACAAATCCTCTTTCTTCTTTACACACGGGCATGAAGCTCTCAGACCGTGACTGACAGTAGCAATGTCAGAACCTTGTGATGACTCAGATTATCAGCGGATCATTTTTCGATTCGAGATCACGAGAGGAAGTTGTAGTAATCGCTCAGATGCTACCGCGGTGTATAAAGTAGTCCAGACAAACTGGAGGTATCTCCAGAAGTGCAAGTGTCCAGTTCATCGATTAAAGAAACTGCAACTTTTGAAAACCTCTAATTTGAATTTGTCTGATAGATAATATGATCTCTTATTTGAGAAAATGTAATCAAAGAAAAATTAAACCAACTTGATACTCCGGCTGAGTGATCTACTGACCTTCTGGTAAAAAGTCGTGGTCATTCGCAGTTCCTCAAACTCGGAGCTGAACATTTCATTCAAATGTTTACCAAAGGGTAAATGTGTGAGGAACACAGCACGTTATGGGGCAAAGGAAACGGTTACTGGAGGGTGGAATAGCTAAGCACAGAACACTGATAGAGATCGTTCGTGGGCAAAGTTCATTCAGATGGAAGGCAATGGGGCAAAGTCGGAGGACATCCACCTTGGATCAAAGAGGAATAACTCTGAGAGCAGCTGTGGGCAATTGACTAGATCGATCACGACCATAGCATTGTTGGTCTGCAGCGTATTATTACACTGATGGGTCTGTGGCTACTCGGCTTACACTTCCCTTCTCATTGCAACTTGCAAACACGTTCCGTTGTGGTGTAATACAGAGCGGTAGGACTCATTATACAGACCTGGTGTAATACAGGACTGTGGGACTCGTTCCGCGGACCCGGTGTAATACAGGACTGTGGGACTCATTACACAGACCTGGTGTAATACAGAACGAAAATGCAATAGGAGGGTTAACTCATCTGTTTTGTCTCTGTCACAGTTTAATTGACCCCATTCACTTCGGAGAGAATGGATTCTGAAACTCTGAGCTACAACAGCAGCTGTTAATCTACGTGTGATGTCAATAGGAACTCGCCGGTGATGCTTTAACAAGTGAAATTTCTGCTGCTCAGTTGGAAATCTCTGCTGATGGCTCAGTGCGAGTCCGAGATTCCTAATCACCTCAGCTTTCTTCCTTACCTGTGTGCTTATATAATCTAAGCAAAGCAATTTAAAAATAATTTAAAAATAAGTGCATTAAACAATTGTTCCCCATTTTTTCCCTGAGTATTTGTTGCTTCTTTTGGCTCCTGTTATTGACGTTGCCAGCTGCACCGGGGTAACTTGTGTCCGTTCCGCCCTGCTGCAGCTTTGGTCTCTCACTGTAATGAGCACCGTCAAAGTGCTGGAGGATCTCACAGGCCAGGCAGCATCTCTGGAAAAGAGTACTGTTGACATTCGAAGGGTCCTTCCAAATGGTCCCTGCCTGTAACGTCGACTGTACTCTTTTCCGTAGATGCTGCCTGGTCTGTGTATTCCTCTAACAGTTTGTGTGTGTTGCGTGGACTTCAGAATCATAATCAAGTTTATTATCACCGGCATGTGTCGGGGAATTTGTTACCTTAGTAGCAGCAGTTCAATGCAGTACATACTATAGAAGAAGAAATTAATCAATCACAGTATGCGTATACTGAATAGATTACAAATCGTACAAACACAGAAATAATATATGTTAAAAGAGTGAGGTGGTGTTTACCGGTTCAATGTCCATTTAGGAATCGGATGGCAGAGGGGAAGAAGCTGTTCCTGAATCGCTGAGTGTGTGCCTTCAGGCTTCTGTACCCCTACCTGACCATAACAGTGTGAAAAGTGCATGCGTAAGTCCTCAATAATGGATGCTGTCTGAGACATGGCTCTCTGAAGATGTCCTGGATACTTTGTGGGCTAGTACCCAAGATGGAAAAGATTAAATTTATGACCCTCTGCAGCTTCTTTCAGTCCTGTGCAGTAGCCCCCCACCCCACAACCCCCCCCCCCAGACCCAACAATGATACAGTCTGTAAGAATGCTCTCTGCGGTACATCTATAGAAGTTTTTGATTATTTTTGTTTACATAACAAATCTCTTCGACTTCTAATGAAGTACAGTTGATGTCTTGCCTTCTTTATAGCTGCATCAATATGTTGGTACCCCAGATTAGGTCCTCTGAGATCTTGACACACAGGAACTTGAAACTGCTCACTCTCTCCACTTCTGATCCCTCTATGAGGATTGGTATGTGTTCCTTCATCTTGCCCTTCCTGAAGTCCACAATCAGCTCTTTTGTCTTACTGATGCTGAGTGCAAGGTTGTTGTTGCGACACCACTCCACCAGTTGGCATATACACCCTCTCGTCTCCATCCAAGGTTCTACCAAAAATGGTTGTATGATCAGTAAATTTATAGATGGTATTTGAGCTATGCCTAAGCACACAGTCATGTTTATATAAAGAGTAGAGCAGTGGGTAAGTACACATCCCTGAGTTGCACAAGTGTTGATCGTCAGCGAAGAGGATATCTTACTGCCAATCTGCACAGATTTTGATCTTCCAGTCAGGAAGTTGAGGATCCAATTGCAGAGGGAGGTACAGAGTTCCAGGTTCTGTAACTTCTGGGAATGATGGTGTTCAATGCTGAGCTATAGCCGATGAATAGTATCCTGACATAGGTGTTTGTATTGTCCGGGTGATCTCAGTCCACGTGAAGAGCCATTGAGATTGCCTCTGCCATTGACAATTTTGCTGATAGGCAAATTGCAGTGGCTCCCGGTCCTCGCTGAGGCAGGAGTTCAGTCTAGTCATGACCAACCTCTCAAAACATTTCATCACTGTAGATGTGAGTGCTACTGGCCAATAATTATTAAAGCAGCTCACATTATTCTTCTTTGGCACTGGTATAATTGTTCCCTTTTTGAAGCAAATGGGAACTCTGCCCGTCGCAGTGAGAGGTTGAAAATGTCCTTGAATACTCCCGCCAACTGGTTGGCACAAGTTTACAGAGCTTCACCAGGTACTCCATTGGACATTCTGCATTGTGAGGGTTCACTCTAGACTGTCTTTAAATAGTCTAACATCGGCCTGCAAGACAGAGATCACAAGGTCACTGGGTACAATAGGGCTATATGCTGCCTTTCAAAGCGGGCATAGAAGGTGTTCAGTTCATGCGGTAGTGAAGCATTGCTGCCATTCACGTTATTGGGTTTCGCTTTGTAGGAAGTAATGTCTTGCAAACCCCGCCAGAGTTGTCGTACATCCAATGTCCCCTCCAACCCGGTTCAAAATCATCTCTTCACCCTTGAAATAACCCCCTGCAGGTCATACCTGGTTTTCTGCTACAGACCTGTGTTGCCAGCCTTGAATGCCACAGGTCTATCTTTCAGCAGATAACGTACCTCCTGGTTCATCCACCGCTTTTAGTTTGGGAATGTTCGGCAAGACTTTACAGGCACACATTCGTCCACACAGGTTTTAATGAAGTTGGTAACAACTGCAGCATGATCAACGAGTTTCGTAGATGACCCTGAATACTGTCCAGTCCACTGATTCAAAACAGTCCTGTGAGCGCTCCTTTGCTTCCCTTCTCCTCACTACTGGTGCTGCAGTAATCAGTCTCTGTCGATACTCAGGGAGTGGAAGGACAGCCAGGTAATCAGACTTCCCAAAGTGCGGGCGTGGAATAGCACAGGTGGTATTATTGATGGTGGTGTAACAATAGTCCAGTGTGTTGATTCCTCTGGTATTGCAAGTGATCTGTTTAATGGTAATTGCTTAGTGACTGTTTTCAAGACTGATGACTGTGCTGTTTCAAGTGCTGTTTCATACATCTTGACCCAATGCTCGGACCATCTAAAGCCTGATTGACATTAGCCTGAGATGGAATGTATACCGCTACCAAAATGACCCCGATATCTCCCGTGGTTGTTAAAATGGACAGCACTTCACTGATAGAAATTCCAGGCTTGGTGAGCAGAATTGGGATAGCACTGATATACTTGTGCACCAAAAGGAGTTGAACATGAGGCATACTTCTCCACATCTGCTTTAGAGAGACTCTATAGATCTGTCCTGACGGTGCACAGTAAACCCATCGATCGGAATTGTTGCATCAGATACAGAAGGGGTTAACCAGCACACCGTGAAACAAAGGACACACTCGGTCTTAATGTCCCTCTGATTCAACACCCTAGCTCTGAGGTCGTCGATTTCCGGCATCTGCAGATTTTCTCTTGTTATTATCCCTATTGTCTACAATATCCTAGTGGACTAGTGGATTATAGTGGATTGTAGCTCACAGCTTGTTGGAGCATCAGAGTAGTCTCATATACCTCCTAGTGGCAAGTTTGAATGTGGCATCAGCAACAAGGATCAGCAGACCTGACCTGTGCATCAGGAAAGAAGGCATCAGAATGTGTTGTGGAGTTGAAAAAAGACATATTCACAGAGTGCACAAGTTCGGTGTCCTCAGCGGTCCCGTCCTTCAGTCTCAGTCCTGTTGCTCAAGTTGTGAGCAAGATCGAACTTTTTGCTGTAGTGACAGAAGCAGTCATAAAGGAATAGTTTCTATAGGAACTGCCCTGATTTAAGAATGTGTGTTTTCCAAGAGTAATTCATCCATCTTTCTCACAGCAGTAAAGGCAAAAGAGAACAGAAAAGAACAGCAGAAGATTTGCCTCAATGTGCCTGGCAATGAACACACGCTGGAAAGCCAAGAAAACTGCCCGTCAGGAGAGAACAAAAAGATGGCACCTCCGTTACTGATGTCAGGGAACGTATGCAGTTACCGTCTGCCCATTTAAAACGGCAAGCCAGCCAGCTGGTGGGGCCACAGTGGTGCAGCTGGCAGAGCCACTGCTTTGCCAGAGACCGGGTTCGATCCCAATCTCCAGAGCTGTCTGTGTAGAGTTTGCAGCTCTCCTTATTCCCACCCCCTCCCACACCCCAAAGATATGCTGCTTAGTGAGTTAGCTGGCCACTGTAAATTGTCCCTAAAGTGGTAGAAACTGGAGAAAGTCGATGCGAAAAAGGCAGAATAAAATTTGGGGTTAAAGTAAGGATTCATGTTAATGGGTTGTAGTTGGCATTGGTTCAGTGGTCCAAAGGGTCTGTTGTCATGTGAACCAAGTCACCAGAGAGACACTGAAGCTCGTGGATACAGACAAGAGAAAATCTGCAGATGCTGGAAGTCCAAGCAGCACACACAAAATGCTGGAGGAACTCAGCACTTTGTGTCTCGTGCATACAGAAGTATTTTATTCAACAAAATGAGACAGTCTTGGAGGAAGCGGCCTTTTCGACCCAATATTACATGACATTTAATATGCTAAAGATCAAAGGTAACACCAGGACAATTCTGTAGTTACAATGTATCTACAATACTTCCTTTGAATTACACATATTTTTCACACACCTCCTTCGTCGCACCCACACTGACACCCAAATTAAATGTTAATCAGCGTTGTTTGGGTTTTCAATCATCTGGTGTCCACAGCTCCAGGAAATTATTGTCCAGGGCTGCATTTCAAATTAAATGACAGTCCACATTCATGTTTGAAGATTGGCTGCTGGTGAAGTTAATATTCGCAATATACCCTAACTCTAAACTATACCCAAAGCAGGGCTTGTGTCTCTCTATATCTCTTAAGATAAATGTATCAGTTGAAAATAAGCAGGTCCTTCAATGTAAAAATAAGAAATTCAAAATAAATATTTTATGTATTTCCTTGCATCAAAATCTTCTTTGAAAAGGAAGTTAGAAACATAGAAAACCTGCAGCACAATACAGGCCCTTCGGCCCACAAAGTTGTGCCGAATATGTCCTTACCTGAGAAATTACCTTGGGCTACCCATAGCCCTCTATTGTTCTGAGCTCCATATACCTGTCCAAAACTTCAGGTTAAACATTTTGGGTAATTCAATAATTTGCCGTGTATGCTACCAGCTTAATTATTTTGATAAATTTAAATTAGTGTATTACCAGAGAATTGGAATCAGAATCAGGTTTATTATCACTGTCATGTGATGTGAAATTTGTTAATTTAGCATCGGCAGTTCAATGCAATTCATAATCTAGAAGAGAGAGAAAATAATAATAATAATAATAATAATAATAATAATAATAATAATAATAATAATATAAAACATAATAAGTGAACAGGAAAATCAATTACGTATATTGAATAGATTTTTAAAAATGTGCAAAAGCAGAAATACGAACCGGCAACCAGTGGTTGTGACACCAGGGTTCTTATACTGCAGCTCTTGATGGAAACCACGTCATCAAAGCAAATTAGAAGCAATTGGGGAATTAACGGTCAGAAGTTTGGCACAATCAACAGAAATTAGGAGCAAGGTAGGGAATAAACGATTGGGACCATGACAGTACCCCCCTCCCCTCAACAGGAGCCTCCAGGCGATCCACCTGGCTAGTCCAGATTGCCCCGATGGAAAGCACGGATGAGGGAATGGTCCAAGATGAAGGAGCAGGGAATCCAGAAATGTTCCTCTGGGCCATATCCCTCCCAATTGACCAGATATTGGAGGCCCCTGCCTCAGCGGTGCCCATCCAGTAATCGTCGGACAGTGTACGCTGGGTGGTCATCAATGATCTGGGCAGGTGGAGGATGTTCAGCAGGAGGGCACAAATGGTTGACAGATACCAGCTTCAATTGGGAAATGTGGAATATAGGATGGATGTGCATAGATTTGGGCAGTTTGAGTCAGACCGCTGAGGGGTTGATAATACCATCAATCTCGAATGGTCCCTGGAAGTAGGGGGCGAGTTTCTTGGGATCATTCTTGAGCGGGATGTCTTTAGATGAGAGCCAAACCTTCTGCCCAGGCTGATAATCAGGTGCAGGAACCCAATGGTGATCGGCAATCCCCTGGTTGCGGTCCTCTGAGCGGAGCAGGGCCGCGTGTGTCTTTCCTGATCTTGCGGCACCAGCGGGTATGGGCCTGAACAGAAGGCACAGCAATATCATCTTCATGAGCAGAGGACAGAGGGGGTTGGTAACTGAGGGAGTATTCAAAGGGAGACATTCCGGTGGTGGTGCTGACCAGGGAGTTGTGGTCGTACTGTACCAAAATGAGATGGGTGCTCCAGGATGACGGGTTGTTGGCGGTTACGCAGTGCAGTGCTGCTTCCAAATCCTGGTTAGCTCGCTCTGTTTTCCTGTTCATCTGCAGATGAAAGCTGGATGATAGATTTACTGAGGCTCCAAGGGCTTGACAAAATGATCTCCAAACTTGAGAGATGAATTGGGGGCCCCAGTCAGAAATAATGTCTGAGGGAATCCCGTGAAGGTGGAAGACGTGATTGGTGAGAAGGTCAGCTGTTTCACGAGCTGCAGGGAGTTTGGGAAGGGCTACAAAGTGCATAGCTTTGGAAGAAGCGATCCACCACGTTGAGTATGTGAAGCAGATAGTCCTATAACGAAGTCCAGCGCAATATGTGACCAAAGGCGGCACGGAACAGGTAGGGGATGAGCAATCCAGCAAGTGGTCAGTGGGAGGCTTTTCCACCAGCACAAACAGAACAGGCAGAGACAAAGGAACGGGTGTCAGCATCCATGAAGAGCCACCAGAAATGTCTCTTCTGAGGGACAGAGACCGATCGATCCTGGGATGGCAGGCGAAGCGAGACGTGTGCCCCCACTGAAGAGATTGAATGGAATCGGGCACAAAGAGGCGATTGGAGGGTCCGTTGCCTGGGTCTGGCTGAGTCCATTGAGCCTCTTTGACAATGGCCCTCGATCTCCCAGGTGAGGGCACCCACTACACAGGATGGCGGAAGGTTGGTCTCGGGGTTGGAAAGGCCCTCCTTGGGAGAGGGCATCAGGCTTCCTGTTCTTGGAGCCCGGAGGACAGGTGAGCGTAAATCTGAACCGACTAAAATAAGTGCCCAATGGGCCTGGCGGGAATTCAGGCATTTGGTGGTTTGGATATATGCAAGGTTCTTTTGATCAGTCCAGATGATGAATGGATGTTCCACTCCCTCCAGTCGGTGCCTCCACTCCTCCAAAGCAAATTTGACCGCCAGTAACTCCTGGTTCCCTACATTGTATTTTCGCTCGGCGGTGGACAGCCGGCGAGAGAAGAAGGTACAAGGATGAAGTTTCTGATCAGGGCCTGAACGCTGCGAGAGGACCACTCCCACCCCAGAGTTGGAGGTGTCGACCTCCACAATGAATTGACAAGAGGGGTCTGGTTGGACCAGGATGGGAGCTGACATGAAACATCTGTTCAGCTCTGAGAACGCTGAGTCAGCGTTGGGGTCCCAGTGAAACGGGGTCATAGGTGAGGTGAGTTGGGTAAGGGGCGCCACCACCCGACTATAACCCTGATGAACTGGCGATAGAAGTTCGTAAACCCAGAAATTGCTGGAGTTGCTCGTGTGTCGTGAGTCTTGGACACTCCATTACTGCCCGGATCCTCTCGGGATCCGCTCTCACTCACCCGCTCTCGATGATGCACCCTAAGAAGCTGACTGAAGGGACATGGAACTCACGCTTCTCAGCTTTAACGCATAATTTGTTCTCCCAAAGCCTCTGTAGAACCTGACGGACGTGATGGGTGTGTTCCTGGAAACTGCTGGAGAAGATTAGGATGTCATCCAGATAAACAAACACAAAATGGTTAATAAGGTCTCTTGGGACATCGTTAGTCAGGCCTTGGAAGATGGCGGGAACATTGGTGAAACTGAATGGCATGACCATGTATTCAAAGTGGCATGGATGTGTATTGAATGCCGTTTTCCACTCGTCTCCCTCCCTTATTCCGACCAAATGGTAGGCGCTTCGTAGGTCCAACTTGGAGAAGGTGGTGGCTCCATGAAGTGGTTCGAAAGCGGAGTTTATGAGGGGCAGTGGATACTTGTTCTTTATGGTTATATGATTTAGAACCCGATAGTCGATGAAGGTGCGCTGTGAGCCGTCCTTCTTTCCCAAAGAAGAAACCTGTGCCAGTAGGGGAGGATGAAGGCTGGATAATGCCCGCCACGAGAGATTCATTTAAGTACACCTCCATTGCCTCCTTTTCTGGCCGGGACAAGTTACACAGCTGACTGGTGGGTAGAGGGGATCTGGGAGGAAGGTTGATTGCACAATCATAAAGGCTGTGTGGCGGCAGGGAAAGGGCCCGTTGTTTGCTGAATACTTCTCTCAGATCGTGGTACTCTGCTGGAACCTTGGATAGGTCGGGATTTCAGCAGCAGACGAGGTCGTGGTCACTTTCACAGGGGAAAGGGCCGATTGTAGACAAGTGGAGTGATGGAACAGGCTCCAGCTGGCTATCTTCCCAGTAGACCAGTCGATGTGAGGATTATGGTGGACCAACCAGGGATACCCAAGAACTATAGGACCTTGAAGGGATAAAATTAAGTTAAATTGTACCTGCTCCCATGATTTTCAGAGAGAATTAGAGACAGGGATGGTGTGCAGTGTGTGACCAGGGCCAGAAGTCTGCCATCCAGTGCCAGGGCCTCCAGAGGGGCACTCAGCGGCTCCCGAGGAATTCTGGCTTGGGAAGCTATGTCTTCATCCAGAGGATTGCCCTCTGCACTGGAGTCCACGAGAGCAGACAGAGGCAGGGATTGTTTATTGTAACATAAAATTGCTAGAATCAGCATCCGGTTTCTGGGAACGGAAGTGAATGTTGTCTGGCTCACCTTTCTACTGGTGAGCCTTCCTTCTTTGGCTGAAGGGGACAGGTAGCACAAAAATGGCCAGACTGACCACAATAGAGGTAATCCCCTGCTCTTAATCTCCGGAGTCGCTCTGTGGGAGAAAGATGGTTCCATCCCAGCTGCACTGGTTCCTCTCCCATGGTGGTGGAAACGATCTGATTGGGAGCTATTCTAGGAGAAGGCGGAAGAGAGAGGCTAGGGCTGGGAGACGGTGGTAAAGTGTGCCGTGGAGTGAGCAAAGGTGTAGGACGACCAGTCCCCTCTTTCTGACACACTCAGAGTCGGTCGTCCAGCTTGGTGGCTAGGGAAATCAACGAATCCAGGCTGTTAGTGTCATCCCTAGCCGTCAAATCGTCCTTTACCATGTCACAGAGGCCTTGTCGAAATACCTCCTGGAGTGCATCATCATTCCACCCCAAATCGGCCGCTATCGTCCGAAACTCCACGGAGTATTCAGCAACACTGCGTGAGCCCTGATGGAGGGTGAGTATACGCTTAGCGGCATCTTTACCGTGGACGGGATGGTCAAAAATCTTCCTCATTTCTGAGATGAAGGTAGGGAACGAAGAGCAGGTCTCTGGCTGACTATCCCAAATCGCTGTGGCCCACACGAAGGCACTTCCTCGCAGCAACCCCATAATGTTATCTAACTTTAATCTGTCCGTGTTGTATGTGGATGACTGCTGCTCGAACACCAAGGAGCATTGCAGCAGAAACCCCGGCACTTCCCCAGATCCCCAGTGTAGGGTTCTGGTTCAGGTACGCGCGGCTCTCTTAGCAGTCATGTTGTCGACACATAGGGCATTGCCACTACAGGCCGTCCGGGCTGGTCAGACAGTGTTCCCGAAGTGGACGGGGTAAGATGAGCGGATACTCGGTCGAACTGTTCACTGACCTTTTTTACGTTCACTGACAGGGAACGGAGGTTCTCCATGACATCCCGGAGCAGCTGATCATGCAGGCCCGGTAGGGAGCCCTGGATGGCGAGGGCTTGTTGCAGGGGATTCGTGTCCACTGGGTTCATTGGGGCCAATTTGTTCTGTTGCAAGGAGCGAAGGAAACGAACCCAAGTGTAGGACACAGGCACGGAGATTGAGTTGGGATGCTGGCACAGACGTGAACGTTGCACAGTAAAGTGGAGGAATCTTGATGCGGAGCTCTGATATGGAGTCTTAACATGGAGATGGGGTTTTCATGGAATATCTTGAAACTGGAGCTGAACTTAGAACTAATGGTTCTAAGCGGTCAAGAAACAAAGTTATCACATGGGAACAGACCAATGAACTGGCAATCAGTGCTTGTGAAGCCAGGGTTCTTATACTGTAGTTCTTGATGGAGACCAGGTGTGCTGTCATCAAGCAAATTAGCAGGAAATGGGAAATTAATGATTGGAATCAAGGCATAATGGAAGGACATTAGAGGCAAGATAGGGGATTAACAATGGGGACCATGACAGATGGGTTTAACTTACACCATCAGGATAGATCTACTGAGTCTCTCAAAACCAGAGGTGGAGTAGTATGCCTCATGATCAATTCTTCTTGGTGCACAAATATACTAATTCTCCTCACCAGACCTGGAATATCTCACAGTTAAGTGCCATCAATTTTACCTACCACTGGATATTGTAGACAATAGGGATAAATAGATGGTGCTTATTAACAATAGACAAGCTGCCGATTCAGGAAATCAATGATCTGAGATAGTATACTGAATCAGAGGGACATTAGGACCATGGATGCTCTGTTTTTCACAGAATCCTGGTTAACCCCTTCCATACAGGATGCAGCAATTCCGATCAACGGGTTTACGGTGCACCATCAGGATAGATCTATAGAGTCTCTTAAAAGCAGAGGTGGAGAATTATGCCTCAGGTTCAACTCCTCTTGGTGCACAAATATATCAGTGCTGTCCCAATTCTGCTCACCAGACCTGGAATATCTAGCAGTTAAGTGCCATCCATTTTACCTACCACAGGATGATTTTGATAGTGGTATACATTCCACCTCAGGCCAATGTCAATCAGGCTTTAGATGGTCTGAGCATTGGGATCAAGGTGCATGGAACACCACACCCTAACACTTTCACCATCATTTTGTGGGATTTTAACCAGGCCAGTCTGAAAAAATCACTAAGTAGTTACTATCAGCAGATTACTTACAATACCAGAGGAAACAACACACTGGACCATTGTTACACCACCATCAAGAATGCCTACCGTGCTATTCCATGCCCTCACTTCAGGAAGTCTGATCACTTGCCTCTGTGTCTGCTCCCTGAGTATAGGCAGAGACTAAAGGCTGCAGTACCAGCAGTGAGGACCAAGAAGGTATGGACAAGAGATGCACAGGAACAATTACAGGACTACTTTGAATCGGTGGACTGGACTGTATTCAGGGATTCATCTACGAATCTCAATGAGTATGCAGCAGTTGTTACCAACTTCATTAAAACCTGTGTGGATGAGTGTGTGCCTCACAATACTTGCCATACATTCCCAAACCAAAAGCAGTGGATTAACCAGAAGGTACGTTATCTGCTGAAGGCTATATCTGTGGCATTCAGGGCTGGCGACCCAAGTCTGTACCAGAAAACCAGGTATGACTTGCAGAGGACTATTTCAAGAACAGACAATTTTGAACGAGGTTAGAGGGGACATCGGATGTATGACAACTCTGGCTGGGTTTGCAAGACATTACTTCCTACAAAGCAAACCCCAATAGCATGAATGGCAGTGATGCTTCACAACCAGATGAACTCAACCCCTTCTATGACCGATTTGAAAGGGAGAATATAACTACAGCTGTGAAGTTCCCTGCTGCCCCAGATGACCCTGTGATCTCTGTCTTGGAGGCCGATGTTAGGCTGTCTTTAAAGAGAATGAAACCTCGCATGGCGGAAGGTTTCGCCGGAGTACTGGGTAAGGTTCTGAAAACCTGTGCCAACCAACTGGTAGGAGTATTCAAGGATGTTTTCAAACTTTCACTGCTACGGGTGGAAGTTCCCATTTGCTTTAAAAAGGGAAAAATTATAGCAGTGCATGAGAAGAATAATACAAACTGCTTTAATGA
Organism: Hemitrygon akajei; assembly: GCF_048418815.1. Taxonomy (NCBI): domain Eukaryota; kingdom Metazoa; phylum Chordata; class Chondrichthyes; order Myliobatiformes; family Dasyatidae; genus Hemitrygon; species Hemitrygon akajei. Next base: position 142,346,326 of record NC_133130.1, read on the forward strand.
CTTATGCCCAGTAGCACCCACATCTACAGTGATGAAATGCTTTGAGAGGTTGGCTATAACTAGACTGACCTCCTGCCTCAGCGAGGACCGGGACCACTGCAACTTGCCTATCACCAAAATAGCTCAATGGCAGACGCAATCTCAATGGCTCTCCACATGGCCTGAGACCATCTGGACAATACAAACACTATGTCAGGATGATGTTCATCGACTATAGCTCAGCATCGAACACCATCATTCCCAGAAGTTACAGAACCTGTGCCTCTGCACCTCCCTCTGCAATTGGATCCTTGACTTCCCAACCAGAAGATCACAATCTGTGCAGATTGGTGATAATATCTGCTCCTCTCTGACGATCAACACTGGTGCACCTCAGTGCACCCAGTGCACAACTGGGTGTGTGCTTAGCCCACTGCTCTACTCTCTCTATACCCATGACTGGGTGTCTGGGCATAGCTCAAATACCATCTATAAATTTGCTGATCATACAACCATTGTTGGTAGAATCTTAGATGGAGACAAGAGGGCGTATTTGCCAACTGGTGGAGTGATGTCACAGCACCAACTTTGCACTCAACATCATTAAGACAAAAGAGCTGATTGTGGACGTCAGGAAGGGCAAGATGAAGGAACACATACCAATCCCCAAAGAGGGATCAGAAGTAGAGAGAGTGAGCAGTTTCAAATTCCTGGGTGTCAAGATCTCTGAGGACCTAACCTAGTCCCAACATATTGATGCAGCTATAAAGAAGGCAAGACATTAACTGTACTTCATTACAAGTGTGAAGAGTTTTGGTATGTAAACAAAAACAATCAAAAACTTCTATTGATGCACCGCAGAGACCATTCTTACAGACTGCATCACTGTCTGGTCTGGGGGAGGGACACTAGTGCACAGGACTGGAAGAACCTGCATAGGGTCAAAAATTTAGTCAGCTCCATCTTAGGGACTAGCCTACAAAGTACCCAGGACAACTACAAGGAACCTTGTTTCAGAAAGGCAGTGTCCATTATTGAGGACCTCCAGCACCCAGGGCATGCCCTTTTCTCACTGGTAGGGGTACAGAAGCCTGAAGGCACACACTCAGTAATTCAGGAACAGCATCTTCCCCTCTGCCATCCGATTCCTGAATGGATATTGAACTCATGAACACTGCCTCACTTTTTTAATATATATCATTTCTGTTTTTGTTTGATTTCTAATCTGTTCAATATACTGTAATTGATTAACTTAATTATTTTTCTTTTTCTACATTATGTATTGCATTGAACTGCTGCTACTAAGTTATCGAATTGCACGACACATGGCAGTGATAATAAACCTGATTCTGATTCTGAAATCCACGCAACTCACACAACCTGTTAGAGGAATACAGAGACCAAGCAGTATCTACGGAAAAGAGTACAGTCGACGTTACAGGCAGGGACCATTTGGAAGGACCCTTCGAATGTCAACAGTACTCTTTTCCATAGATGCTGCCTGGCCTGTGGGTTCCTCCAGCACTTTGACGGTGCTCATTACAGTGAGAGACCAAAGCTGCAGCAGGGCGGAACGGACACAAGTTAGCCCGGTGCAGCTGGCAACGTCAATAACAGGAGCCAAAAGTAGCAACGAATTCTCAGGGAAAAAAAGAGGAACAATTGTTTAATGCACCTTTTAATCATTTTTTAAACTTGCTTTACTTAGATTATATAAGCACACAGGTGCGGAAGAAAACTGAGGTGATTAGGAGCCTCGGACTCGCACTGAGCCATGAGCAGAGATTTCCAACTGAGCAGCAGAAATTTCACTGGTTAAAGCATCATCGGCAATTCCTTATTGTCTGGACACGTCGATGGACAGCCGGTGTTGTAGTTCAGAGTTTCAGCATTCATTAAGCTGTCCTCCTCTCTGAGGTGAACGGGATTGATTAAACTGCACCAGAGACAAAACAGATCAGTTAACCCACCTGTATTACACCAGGTCTGTGTAACGAGTCCCACAGTTCTGGATTAGACCTGATCAAAACAACGAATAGCTCGTTTAGAACCGACACACCAGCAATTCCTTTCCTCTCACAGATGCTGCTCAACCCCCTGCATTTCCACAGCAAACTGTTTGTCTTTCGTTTCTGTCTGAATTGCTGAATTGCCTACTGCATCTGTTATGGGCTATTACCCCGTGCCGTTGTCACATGCACCCTGTATGGAATACCGCGTCATTTATTACACCGAAATCGTGCAGCAAAATCCGTCGTAATAGCTCTGTATTGCAATTAAATCATTTATTCTTCCTTGTAACGTTAGTGAGAAATCTGTGTATTAACTAGGGAAGAGAAACTGAATGAGACTTTCTGAATGGTGTTTCCAGACTGCACGGGCATTGATTTGAAGACCTCCACAGAACAACAAGGAAGTTCACCGATGTTAAACATTGGGTTAGTATCTGCCCTTGGGGCCCTCTGGAGTTGAGCCTCAGCGGATGGACAGTTGACACTCAGAGGATTGGATGGACACCACAACGGAACGTGTTTGAAAGTTGCAATGAGAAGGGAAGTGTAAGCCGAGTGGCCACAGACCCATCAGTGTAATAATACGCTGCAGACCAACAATGCTATGGTAGTGATCGATCTAGTCAATTGCCCACAGCTGCTCTCGGAGTTATTCCTCTTTGATCCAAGGTGGATGACCTCAGACTTTGTCACATTGCCTTCCATCTGAATGAGCTTTGCCCTCGAACGACCTCTATCAGTATTCTGTTCCTAGCTATTCCACCCTCCAATAACCGTTTCCTTTGCCCCATAACTTGCTGCGTTCCCCACGCATTTACCATTCGGTAAATATTTGAATGAGATTTTCAGCTCTGGGCTGGGGGAGCTGCGAATTTCCAGTACTTACGGGAGGGTCAGTAGATCACTCAGCCGGAACACCAGGTTTGTTTAATTTATCTTTGATTGCAGTTTCTGAAATAAGAGATAATATTATCTATCTGACAAATTCAGAGTTTTTTTCGAAGTTGCAATCGATGAACCGGACACTTGCATTTCGGGAGATACCTGCAGTTTGTCTGGGCTGCTGCATACACCGCGGTAGCACATGAGCAAATACTACAACTTCCTCGCATGATCTGTAATCGAAAAATGACCTGTTGATAATCTGAGTCATCACAATGTTCCGACATTGCTACCATCAGTCACGGACTGCGAGCTTCATGCCCGTGTGTAAAGGAGAAAGAGGATTTGTGTTGAACAGAAGTTCAGTTCCTGTAACAGTAACGTAGAAAAGGCACTGGAAACTTCCAGAAGTGAAAATATCCCAGTCCCTCTCCACGTTTCTGTGAAACTTACAGTGGGCTGTTTACTCAGGAAACATGCACACAGAACCCTATCAACCCCTTAACCAACCAATGAACACCGCTCCCCAAACTCCAGGTACCCTCCATTAGAGTGGATCCATTCCCCAGTATCAAGTGCATTCCAGAAATCTCCAGTCCTGTCATGATGCTGATTTCCATTGCCCCAAATGTCCATCCTTAATCCTCACATTGCTGTTGATTTTCATTCATTCAAAGTTCAAATGAAATACTTACTGATTTTGCTTCCAACCTTTTTGAGGAATGCAGTAAACATTCCTCGTTTCTGTAGCTGTACATCTGTTGGCCAATGAAATGAGAGACATTGTGAGGTGACCCATGCTAGTGTTCGGAGTTCTGTACTTGCTACATGGTCACTTCTAGAGCCTCTCTAAAGCATTCACATCATTTTTATAAGGAGGGATCCTGAACCAAACATAATATTCCAATTCCAAAGTGTACCACATAAGACTTTCCTGATTGAGTTCATCCATCACTTCTCAGTATCTGTTCCATACATACCAAACCAGTCCACTGCTCTGCTTTCAGCAATGTGTTTTGTCACTTCCACAAAGAATTCAGTCAGGCCTCTGAGGAACAACATTCCCACACAAACATATGTTGACCATCCCCAATCAGACTATGCTTCTCCAATTGCTTTAAATCTGGTTTCTTAGAAACCTCTCCAACAGTTTGCCCTAGACTGACAAAAGACATACTAGTTTATCATTTCCAGGCTTATCCCTATTTACTGGTTATTGCCTTTTCATCATTAATCCCATGCATTGTAGACTTAAGTTGCCTTTTTTGTATTCATAGTAACAGCTAACTTATTATGTACTGAGAGTCAGAGCATTAGACTTTAATAATTGCCCAATGTATTGGACAGTTAGTGGAAATTTAACAGAAATCTTCACTAAAGGTTAACAGCTTCTGTTCATGATGCCCATGAAATCACAATATATCTCAGATTTCATACCACTATCATATGTTAAATATCATTCAAATTAGTACGAGATAAACTTGGCCAACAAGAGTGGTCAGATTAGTTGTAAATCAAACAATGAGCTTTTAACCTCTTTCAAACACTTCCTAACTACACCTTCATTCATTTTGTCATCTCTGTCATTTCATCAACATATCTTCATTCTCACTGTTGTTACCTCCAGGCTCAATGTTCACAATAGTTTCCCTCCCGACTTTCAGCTCCCAAATTCTAAATATCGACACACCAAAGCTCACCCCCTCTCTTATTAAGATCTAACTATGATCAAACAATGCTTTTAATGGCGACCTTGTTGCAGCATCCTTCTGCAGGAAGTATTTTGATGAAAAAAAAGTGTTGATCTTCTGATTTAAATATTTCCACAAAAGTTTCACCAAACACTCATTCTCGAGTCAGTTCCCTCCTGCCCCTTATTCCGTCATTAAACATCAATCAGAGCTTCCATTAAATCACCCTCAGCACCAACAAAAATGCCTCAACATCTCAGTGTGAGCGGAGAGGAGTTGGCGAAAGCCGATGGATACTGTAGACAATAGGGATAAATAGATGCTGCTCATTAATAAGAGACAAGCTGCCGATGCGGGAAATCGATGATCTCAGAGATAGGATACTGAATCAGAGGGACATTAGGACCATAGATGCTCTGTGTTTCATAGAATCCTGGTTAACCCCTTCCATACAGGATGCAGCAATTCCGATCGATGGGTTTACGGTGCACCATCAGAATAGATCTATAGAATCTCTCAAAAGCAGAGGTGGAGAATTATGCCTCAGGTTCAACTCCTCTTGGTGCACAAATATTTCAGTGCTGTCCCAATTCTGCTCACCAGACCTTGAATATCTAGCAGTTGAGTGCTGCCCATTTTACCTACCATGGGAGATATCCGTGATCATTTCGGTTGCGGTATACAAACCCCCTCAGGCCAATGTCAATCAGGCTTTAGATGGTCTGAGCAATGAGATCAAGATGCATGAAACAGCGCACCCTAACGCCTTCACTATCGTTTTGGGGGATTTTAACCAGGCCAGTCTGAAAAATCACTAAGTAATTACCATCAACAGATCACTTGCAATACCAGAGGAAATAACACACTAAACCACTGTTACATCTCCAGTAAGAATGCCACCCAGTACCAGCAGTGAGGACTAAGAAAGTTTGGACAAGGGAAGCACAGGAGCGCTTGCAGGATTGCCTTGAATCTGTGGACTGGACAGTATTCAGGGATTCACCTATGTATCTGGATGAGTTTGCTGCAGTTGTTACCAATTTCGTTAAAATCTTTTTGGATGAGTGTGCGCCTCGAAATACTTGCCGTACATTCCCAAATCAAAAGCCGTGGATGAACCAGGAGGTACATCGTCTGCTGATGGCTACATTTGTGGCATTCAAGGCTGGCAACGCAGGTCTGTAGCAGAAAACCAGGTATGATTTGCAGAGGACTATTTCAAGAACAAAGAGAAGATTTTCAACCAGGTGGCTTAGTTTGGGTATTTTTCATTCTATTGTTTTGAAAATGTAATAATTAATCTATTTGTTTCCTTGTTATGAGGGTTAAGATTTTTTTTGGCCATTATTTAGTCTAGCCTGGAATACAATTGATTATGGAATTAATTAGGAGTCAAATCAGCAGGTTGTTTTGGGAGGGTGATGCCATGAGCTGCAGCTGCCAGCCTTCTTTTGTCTGGCCTTCTGACTTTGGGAGGGTGACAGTGGGTGTCTTTTTTTGGGAGCTGTTTAGGGATGTTAGCCAAATCTGTGGCTTGGTTACCCTATTTCAAGGCTTATTCTTTGGTTTTAATGTTCATTTTACTGGTTGTTACTTTAATTTCTCTATTAAATAGTATTAATGATGGGTCATACTATTAACTTACTCTTTTTTTTGTAATTTTTTTAATTGAAGTTCATTATCAAACAAACATTTCCATAAGATATATTTCAGACATTGTACATATATTTTGGATATATGCCTCAAGAATTGTTGAAAAGAGATAAATATTTAATGAATATACTGTTGGTGGCTGGTAAAAAGAAATGGTTATCACAGAAGAGCCCAACTTTAAATACATGGATGGAAATTACAATGGACATTACAGAATGGAGAAGATAACAGCATCTGTTAATCATAAGCTGGAACAATTTTATTCATACTGGGAAAACTTACTCAGTCTTAACGTGGAAGGATTAAATCACACTGTGAAGCGGAATAAGATTTTTGCCTATATTAAAAAACCTTAAGGCCCCAATTATGTTTTTACAAGAAACACGTACAAAATTATGACAACTCACATCTTTTCAGTAGATGGAAAGGACCACATTTTCACTCCTCTTTGCAGGCTAAGTCTGGAGGACTTTCGATTTTTATGGATCATACAGTTCCCTTTGTCCAACATAAAGTAGTGTCTGATAATAAAGGGCGTTCTGTTATAGTGTCAGAAAAGTTAGATAATAAATTAACGGTATTTGCCAATCTGTATGCTCCAAATACAGATGATCCAGGATTTCTTGTGCATTTTTTTTCATTTCTGCCAGCTTTGAGCCTTTACTTATTGGTGATGGGAGGAGATTTTAATTGTCATTTAGATCCAGTTTTAGATAGGTTATCCTTTAAAACTGCAACACCTAATAACTCAACTTTGTTTATTCAATGTTTTTAATGAAATGTGGTGTTGTTAATATATGGCACTTCTAACAACCACTAGATAGGGAGTATTCATTTTTTTCTCATGTTCATCATATGTATTTCCAGAATTCATTACTTTTTTATTGATAGTCAAATGATTCCTTTCATTGGATCCTGTGAATACAAAGACATTGCTGTTTCAGATCATGCTCCGGTGCTTTTATCTTTAAATCTCCCTGGTCTTACTCAAAGAAATAGATCTTGGCATTTTAATTTAACTTTGTTATCTGATAAAGATTTCTTATCATTTCTGGAGAGACAAATTGTTCTTTTTTTTGGAAGAATCTTCCTGTCCTAATAGACGGGATGCTCTTAAGGCTTTTATTAGAGGTCAAATTATTTCCTATACCACAAGTGTCGAGAAAAAAAGCTAATAAGGAGAGAATTGAGTTCGCTAATCAGTTAAAACAATTAAACCAAAAATATGACATGGCTCCAGATCCTGCTTTATATAAAAGGTATGTTGAAATTCAAACTAAATATGATCTTCTTTTAACATATCCAATTGAAACTAACTTTTAAAAGATAAAAGTCAATTTTATATCCATGGAGTCAAAACAGGTAAATTATTGGTTAACTGATTAAAAACCTTTATAGCTAAATGGCAAATTAAAGAATTTCATAAACCAGTGGTGATAGGACAACTGACCATTTAGAAATTAATGATATTTTTAAAGAACTTTATTCTAAATTTTATAGTTCTGACCCTCCCAAAGATAACACTGTAATGAATCATTTTTTTAGATCAATTAAACATTCGTAAACTTTCTGTTGATAACCGAAAGCAGTTGGATCAACCTATTTCGTATGAGAAAATTGCCGAGTCTGTATCTTCCTTGTACTCTATTAAAATGAAAATTTTACCTAAATTTATGTACCTTTTTCAGGCATTAACTGTTTTTATTCCTAAATCTTTTCTTGATTCTCTTGATTCTTTTATCTCTTCTTACATATGGAAAAACAAACATTCTCGACTAAATATAGTTCATCTTCAAAAATCTAAGAAGAATGGAGGTTTAGCTTTACCAAATCTAGATTTTATTATTGGGCCGTCAATATATGAAATCTTACGTTTTGGACATGTTATATTAATTGTGAGGACTGTCCAATTTATGTTTCTTTAGAAGCTAACTCTGTTAATAAATTTTCTATTATTTCTCTTCTCAGATCCTCACTCCCTTTATCTTTTAGTAAACTAACTGAAAATTTGGTAGTTAAACATGTCAGGGTCCGGTCCGGATCCAGGTTCCAGGTTTTGATCTGGTCCAAGGGCTCCAGACTCCAGGTCCTGCAGTTGTCCCTCCCGTCACCTGTGATCTAGTTAGGACCCTCCTGGTTCAAGGAGACACACCTGTAACTCATTGAGCTGCAGGTGTTTATAAGGGGCCTTGGGACTGGGACCAGGCGGGTGGTCATTTTGTTCTGTTTCCTGTTTCTCCGCCAGCTCCGAACTCATCTCTGCATTCTGTTATCCCGCCCGGGCACAGACCTATTCTTCATCATGCTTCTCTGCCCATACCAGTACTGCCAGGTTGGTCCGCTCCCCCACCTTTCTTCCCATGCGCTGGTCCCGCTTCTCCGCTGGGTTTTGTTTTTCGCGCGGTCACACTATCTGTCGGCTGTTTCCGAATTTCCCATTGTCATGGCTGTTGTGTTGGTCAACCTGGACCTATGCCCGTTCCTACCCCTTGTCTCCGTCGGGCGGATCCGGCCGACCCGCCGTGGCCCAGCAGGGGTTCTGCCCCTCCTTCTCTTCCGCCCAAACCCGGGGATAGTGCCCCGCACCCGCCTAGGGGTTTGCGTTGTGCCCAGGCCTCCAGTGTTTCCGCCTGGGAGGCGGCCCTACCCAGGATACATGCGGCCTGCCCAGGGAGGGGTCTCTTCTGCCCCGTCCTCCTCTTCCGCCCGAAATCTGGGATAGTGCCCCGCACCCGCCTAGGGGTCCGCGTCGTGCCCAGGCCTCCAGTGTTTCCACCTGGGAGGCGTCCCTACCCGGGATACATGCGGCCCGCCCAGGGAGGGGTCTCCGCTAACCTATCGCCACCTAGACCTGTCTGTCTGCCTGCCTGCCTGAACCCTGGGAACCTGCCTACCTGACTGGAACTTCGGGAACCCGCTCCGCTCTGCCTGCTGGAACTCAGGGACCTGCCTGCATGAACCCCGAGGACCTGCCTGAACTTCGGGAGCTGCTCCGCTCTACCTGCCTGCCTGAACCCGGGGACCTGTCTGTCTGCCTGAACCCTGAACCCTGAACCCTGGGGACCTGTCTGTCTGCCTGAACCCCAGGGACCTGCCTGTCTGCCGGACTGAACTCGGGGACCTGTCTGCCTGAACCCCAGGGAACTGTCTGCCAGCCTACGTGAACCCCGAGGACCTGCCTGCCTGAACCCGGGGACCTGTCTGCCTGACTTTGAACTTCGGGAGCAGCTCCACTCCGCCTGCCGGAACTCTATCTGCCTGAACCCCAGCTACCCTTAAGTGCCATGGCATCCACATCCTGTCCTCCCCCAGTACATCAGTGCCTGCGTCCTGCGTTTGAGTCCATCTGGCCCCTCCTGACAAAACATAATTTGAGGATCTAGGTACAATTTAGGAAATTCGTAGGTCTATTGAGTTTTTCTTTGTCTAGTCTCATTTGTTTTAACTATTTTTTTACACCTTTGATGACCGATACAGTTTTTAAAGCATAGGATAGATTGGGTATTAAATGCTTCCAAGATTTGTTTGTTGGAGGAAGTTTTCTTTCGTTTGAGCAAATATCAGCTAAGTACAGTTTACCCAAAACTCACTTTTTTTGTTATTTACAAATTAGAGATTTTCTGCCTTCTCAACTATACGCATTTCCTATAAGTTCCGATAAGGACTTATTAGATGTAATTTTTAATTTGAAGCCTTTTCATTATGGTTCAATATCCAGTGTTTATGGTATGTTGCTAGGAATGAAAAACGCTCCTTTTGACAAAATTAGAAATCTTTGGGAACAAGATTTTCCGAATTCAATCTCTAAAGAACCTTGGAATGAAATTTTTTAATTGGTTTACACTTCATCGTTAAGTGCCCGTCAATCCCTCTTACAATAGAAAGTGGTTCATAAGGCTCACATGTCTAAGATAAGCTATCTCATTTTTATTCAGATTTATCTCCTTTCTGTGATAAATGTAATAATGGAGAAGCTTCATTAATTCACATGTTTAGGACATTTCCGAGCCTTGAAAGATACTGGAAGGAAGTATTCCAAGCTTTCTCGGTACTTTTCAAGGTAAATTTTATGCCTAACCCTTTGACTGCATTATTTGGTATTGTTGGAGGAAAATACTTTATTTTGGAGACACCTGATTTGCATACTTTGGCTTTTATCTCTCATATAGCTAGCAGGGTGCTCTTGCTTAAATGGAAGGATGCTGTTCCACCTACTTATGCTGAATATCATGTCATACTTAAATTTAGAGAAGATCCGTTGTTCAGTTTTTGAATCTACCCAAGACTTTTATACATTGTGGGGACCATATCTGAGTTATTTTCTAAACCTTTGATTTGTTGTAAAATAACCAGATGGTGGCAAATAATATAATATATTTTATCGTGATCCAAGATGACGGCGCGACGCAGCTTGCAGCGGCCACTCCGGAACTGATTATCTGTTATTTGTGAAGTGGGGTGCCGTGCGCAATCATAATCGATTGAAAATGGACGTGGAAGCATGGAGAAACATCGGGAAATTTCAGGAAGACCTTCTTCGTTGCTGCTGCTGCTGTAAGGTCCGGGACTCTGCTGGGAAGAACAGGCCCCCAGTCCTCGGGGTCGCGTTGCCGATGGCTGTCTTAATACGCTCGGCAGAGGATGGTGCTCGGAAAAGCTGTGCCGGAGGGGATGGTCGTTGACTCGGAGGTTCGACGGACTCAGGTCGCTTTCGGTGTGTGCTGCGTCTGCGAGGCTGGTTTCGACGGAGCTTCCATTGTGTGCTGCGTCTGCGAGGCTGAGTCGGGCAGCGCCTTGGAAGTCCATATTGGGGGTACTTCTTTCTGCCGCCAGCGTGGGATGGTGAGTCTGTCGGGACCCTGGGGACCTGTGGAAACTGTGGTGATTTATTTTGAACTTATAGTCCTTTAACATCTTGGACTATTTTTACTGTGCCCATAGTCTGTTTCTTTTTTTTTTATCAATTATGCTATTGTTTGCACTGTTGTAACTATATGTTGTAATTATGTGGTTTTGTGCAGGTCTTGTAGCTTTAGTTTTTGGTCTTGTTTTTGTCTAGTGGGTTTGGAGCTCCTTTCCGGGGAACGCGCTAGACGGTAACATGATATTAATACGCAGCAGCCTCTCAGGACTCTGGATTCGGGATTGCCAAACGTTACGTGGATTTTCTGGTGTAGTCTCTTTTGTCATATGCTTTTGTGATATCATTCTGTGGGAACATTGTCTCATTTTTTTACTACATTGCATTTGTGGTTTCTAAATGACAATAAACTGAATCTGAATCTGAATTTTATAATATGATAAAAGTTTTTTCCCTTTTTTCTTGCTTTTCCTAATAGCTTTGACATTGTTAGTGGGTTTAGATTTTTTTTCTGTATAACAAAATTATTATATTTCAATATTATGATTTAATTTAATTTTATGAATACAGGGTTTTGTGTTTGCAACTGTATTTTTAATACAATATATTTGGTACTATTTTATTTTTTTCTTTTGACTTATTATATATATCTTGTACTCTGTATTCCTCTATGCAGAAACTAATAAGAATATTGAAAGAGAATCTTAGATGGAGGCGAAAGGGCTTAATGCCAACTGGTGGAGTGGTGTCACAGCAACAACCTTACACTCAACACCAGTAAGCTAAAATAGCTGACTGTGGACTTCAGGAAGAGCAAGAAGAAGGAATAAATACCAATCCTCACAGAGGAATCAGGAGTGGGGAGAGAGAGAGAATTTTCAAGTTCCTGGGTGGCAATACCTCTGAGGACCTAACCTGGTATCAACACATTGCTGCAGCTTTAAAGAAGGCAGACATAAAACTGTACTTCATCAGAAGTTTGAAGAGATTTTGTATGTAAGAAAGGCACCCAAAAACTTCTATAGATGTTCCGCAGAGAGCATTCTCACGGGCTGCATCACTGTCTGGTGTATGGAGGAGCGCTAGTGCACAGGACCAAAAGAAGCTACAGAAGGTCGTAAATTTAGACTGCTCTATCTTGAGCTTATAAAGTACCCTGGACATCTTCAGGGAGTGGTGTCTTAGAAAGGCAGCGCCCATTATTGAGGACCCCCAGCCCCCAGGTCATGCCCTTTTCTCACTGTTACCATCAGGTAGGAGATACAGAACCCTGAAGGCACACACTCAGCGATTCAGGAATTCCCCTCTGCCATCCAATTCCTAGATGGGCATTGAACCTATGAACACGACCTGACTTATTAAATGTATATTAACTCTGTTTTTGCATGATTTTTAATCTATTTAATATATGCATACGATAATTGATTGATTAATTTCTTCTTCTATATTATGTACTGCATTGAACTGCTGCTTCTAAATTAACAAATTCCATGACACATGACAGTGATAATAAACCTGATTCTGAGTCTGAAATCCACGCAACAACACACAAACTGTTAGAGGAATACAGAGACCAGGCAGCATCTACGGAAAAGAGTACAATCGACGTTACAGGCAGGGACCATTTGGAAGGACCCTTCGAATGTCAACAGTACTCTTTTCCATAGATGCTGCCTGGCCTGTGAGTTCCTCCAGCACTTTGACGGTGCTCATTACAGTGAGAGACCAAAGCTGCAGCAGGGCGGAACGGACACAAGTTACCCCGGTACAGCTGGCAACGTCAATAACAGGAGCCAAAAGTAGCAACGAATTCTCAGGGAAAAAATGAGGAAAAATTGTTTAATGCACTTTTTTAAAATTATTTTTAAATTGCTTTACTTAGATTATATAAGCACACAGGTAAGAAAGAAAGCTGAGGTAATTAGGAGTCTCAGACTCGCATTGAGTCATGAGCAGAGATTTCGATCTGAGCAGCAGAAATTTCACTTGTTAAAGCATCATCTGCGGTTCTGTATTGTCAGCACACGTAGATGAACAGCCGGAGTTGGGTAGTTCAGAGTTTCAGCATTCATTAAAAAGTCCTTCTCACAGAGGAGAATGTGATCGATTAAACTGCAACAGTGACAAAACGGAGGAGTTAACTCTCCAGTTGTATTTTTGTTCTGTATTACACCAGGTCTGTGTAACGAGACCCACATTTCCGTGTTACACCAGGTCTGTGCATCGAGTCCCACAGTTCTGTATAACAACAGGTCTGTGTAACGAGTCACACAGTTCTGTATTACACCAGTTCTGTGTAACGAGAAATCCGTGTATTAACCAGGGAAGAGAAACTGAATAAGACTTTCTAAATGCTGTTTCCTGCCTGCATGGGCAGTGATTTGAAGACCTCCACAGAACAACAAGGGAGTCCACCGATGTTAAACAGTGGGTTGGTATCTGCCCTAGGGGCCCTCTGGAGTTGAGCATCACAGGGACATTGGATGGACACCATAACGGAACGTGTTTGAAAGTTGCGATGAGAAGGGAAGTGTAAGCCGTGTGGCCACAGACCCATCAGTGTAATAATACGCTGTAGACCGACAATGCCATTGTAGTGATCGATCTAGTCAATTGCCCACAGCTGCTCTCGGAATTATTCCTCTTTGCCACATTGGCTTCCATCTGAATGAGCTTTGCCCATGAACGACCTCTATCAGTATTCTGTTCCTATCTATTCCACCGTCCAATAACCATTTCCTTTGCCCCATAATTTGCTGCGTTCCTCACACATTTACCCTTCGGTAAATATTTGAATGAAATGTTCAGCTCTGGGTTGGGGGAGCTGCGAATGTCCAGTACTTACCAGAAGGTCAGCAGATCACTCAGCCGGAGCAGCAAGTTTGTTTAATTTATCTTTGATCACACTCTCTGAAATAAGAGGTAATATTTTCCATTTGACAAATTCAATTTAGATTTTTTTCTGAAGTTGCAGTTTCTTTAATCGATGTACCGGACACTTGCGTTTCTGGAGATACCTGCAGTTTGTCTGGGCTACTTTATACACCGCGGTAGCATATGAGCTAATACTACAACTTCCTCGTGTGACCTTGAATCGGAAAAACACCCGCTGATAATCTGAGTTATCACAAGGTTCCGACATTGCTACAGACAGTCACGGAGTGCGAGCTTCATGCCCGTGTGTAAAGGAGAAAGAGGATTTGTGTTGAACAGGACTTCTGTTCATTTAACAGTAACGTAGAAAAGGCACTGGAAACTTCCAGAAGTGAAAATATCCCACTTCCCATAAATATCTCCTCTCCACGTTTCTGTGAAGTTTTCACTGGGCTCATTGCTCAGACTATATGCACACTGAACCCTATCACCCAGCAGCCAACGGACACCACTCCCTAAACTCCAGGTACCCTCGATTAGAGTGGATCCATTCCCCAGTATCAAGTGCATTCCAGAAATCTCCAGTCCTGTTGTAGTGCTGATCTCCATTGCCCCAAATGCCCATCCTTAATCCTCACATCACTGTCAATTTTCATTCATTCAGATTTCAAAGGGAATACTTACTGAGTTTCTTTTCGATTTTCTTGAAAAAACGCTTAATCCCACTACGCCTATGAAGCTTTTCATCTGTTGGCCAATGAAACGAGAGACAATGTGAGGTGACCCTCATTAGTGTTCAGAGTTCTGTATTTGCAACACTGTCGCTATGTGTCACTGAGCACTGGGGTTTGCATAGTAACAAAGCAAATTCAGAGCCACACTGACATCAGAAAATAGATAATCCCACATTTCATTCTTCCTTTAGCAGAATCTTTAAATAAAACACCAGAGTATGCCCAGGAATACCAATGTGTTCCACTCTTAACTAGCCCTCTTCCCTCAGTGCAGGGATCAGTTCAGGGGCATTTTGGGATGGAGAAGAAATGCTGACATTGCCCTCTGTGTCACCTGACATCAATAAACAAAACTGACACACCTGAAGATTCCGTATTCTGCCCAGACCAAAGATCACAACTGGACCAGGAGGAGACTGCTCAGCCCCTCACCCATTCACTGGGGTCCAGGCAGCCCGGGCATCTCACTCCCCACAGATTGAACTAACAAGATGCAACTGACGTCACTCTCAGGATCAATCTAATCCAGCTTCCTTCCTCAGGACCTTCAACATAGAACATAGAACAGTGTGTGCTCTTTGGCCCACAATGTTGGGTGGCCATTTTATCCTACTCCAAGATCAGCCTAACCATTCCCTCCCACATTGCCGCCCATTTTTCTCCCATGTATGTGTTTATCTAAGAGTCCTAATTCTGATGCCCCTCCCATCACACCTAGCAGAGCCTTTCCTCCAATCACTGGAGACTATGGATAATCCCTCATGTTAGACTTTTTGCACTGGGAAAATGTCTCTGTATATCCACCTGACATTGCCTCTTATCATCCTAAACTTGTCTATCAATTCACCACTCATCCTTCTTCACTGCAAAGAGAAAAACCCTGAATTGCTAAACCTAACCACAAAACACATGCTCTCCAAACCAGGGTGCATCCCGGTAAAACTCCTCTGCACCCTCCCTAAACACTCACATCATTTATATAAGGAGGAATCCTGAACTGAATATAATATTCCAATTCCAAAGTGATTAAATTCATCCATCACTTCTCAGCCCAACTCAGTATTCGATCAATGTCTTATTGTAACTGGCACAACCTTCTCTACTACTCCACCAAACTTTGTATCATCTAGGAATTGAGGAATCTCCTCTTTCTACCTCCCTCTGCTTTCTGTAGGCAACACAATTGTGAATCCACACAAACAGGTTTCACTGTAGTCCATGATTCCTGATTTTCTAAATGAGTCTACAATGAGAAACTCGATACAAACACATCACTAAAATCCATATAGAAACATAGAACCATAGAACACTACAGCACAGTACAGGCCCTTCATCCCTCCATGTTGTGCCGACCCATATAATCCTTAAAAAAAGTACTAAACCCACATACCCCATAACACTCCATTTTTGTTTCATCCATGTGGCTGTCCAAGAGGTTCTTAAATACCCCTAATGTTTTAGCCTCCACCACCATCACTGGCAAGTCATTCCAGAGGGTACTCACCACCCTCTGTGTTAAAAACTTACCCCGATGCTCCCCTAAACTTCCCTTCTTTAATTTTGTACATATGCCCTCTGGTGTTTGCGATTGGTGCCCTGGGAAACAGGTACTGATTATCCACACTATCTATGCCTCTCATAATCTTGTAGACCTCTATCAAGTCCCCTCTCATTCTTCTACGCTCCAAAGAGAAAAGCCCCAGCTCTGCTAACCTTGCTTCATATGTTCTCCAAACCAGGCAAAATCTTGGCAAATCTCCTCTGCTCCATCTCCATAGCTTCCACATCCTTCCTATAATGAGGTGACCAGAATTGAACATAATACTCTTAAGTGTGGTCTCACCAGAGATTTGTAGAGTTGCAACATGACCTCTCTACTCTTGAACTCAATCGCCTTGTTAATGAAGCCTAGCATCCCATAGGCCTTCTTAACCACCCTATCAACCTGTGCAGCGACCTTGAGGGATGTATGGATTTGAACCCCAAGGTCCCTTTGTTCATCCACACTCTTAAATAACTGACCATTAATCCTGTACTCAGTGTGTACGTGGATATATAACAATCCAGTCCACAGTTCCATCTTCATCAATGTGCTTCATCACTTCCTCAAAGAATTCAAACAGGCCTCTGATATGCAACATGCCCACACAAAGTCATGTTGACCATCCCTAATCAGACTATGTTTCTCCAAATTCTGCTGCACGTCGTCATTCTTAACATTGACATATTCTAGCATATCAGCCTGTTCAATGCTGTCCTCACATTCATCAAGAACCCTCTCACTAAAAATATTCAGTAAGAATCGCCCCTCCCTCCTCGGACTCTCAGCATATGTTTCTTCTATCCATGATGTTCTACACTCACTCTAGTTACCCTCCTGTTTATTGTGCCATGACTGACCTTTGCTTCCTAAATTTGCATCTTCAACCTGCTTCCTCCTGTATTTCTCTTTTATCCTCCTGATGGTCAACATATCTTGTCAACCATGGTTCGTTCATCCTACAATCATCTGCCTGCGTTAATGGGACAAAGTTATATAGAAGCCCATTCTGTCAATTACCCACACACGAGGAGCAATTAACCTTTCAAGCTAAACATGCCTGAGACATGTCAGGAAACTGGAGTGTCTGGAGTAAGCTCAGGCCATCAGTGAAATGATACAAACCCCACATGGAGACCACAGGAGGTCAGGATCGAACTCGGTTCATGAAACCATGAGGCTTCAGTTCCACTAGCTGTGCTAAGCCACAGTTTCAGAGTGACCAACCTCTTCCTGAAGATATTGTCTCATTCCAGACTCTTACCCAGATTTCCATTCAGTGGTTCGCGAACCTCGTACTGGGAACCAACCAGCTCCCGCAGTGCCTCTTCTGTAATAGACAGAGAGCAATGTGTTGTGTTCAGTTGAGCTGATCACTGTGACTGTTTCTACATTCAATACAGACAGCTGGAAATCTTTGTTGTTTCCTCATTAGATTACCCTGAACCTGCTGCACGGACTGAAGCCATTTGGACAACAGTTGAGTGTTCGACACATCTCCCTCCCCTGCCCCACTCTGCCTCATCTCCCCCCTCAGAGTATTTTTCTACTCCTTTGTCTGTCCAGCGTCAAGTTAAAAACATCAATGTCACCCGTTGTTGTAGATGCTGCTCCCAGAGTAGAGCCGGGGAAGTGATGGGAGGGGAACCTCACCCGTCACTGACAGGGAGAGACAGAAGGGGATGTCAACACTTACCCAGTTCTCACATGTCGAGCTCCCTCAGGGCAGAATCAGACTCATAGTCCTCACGCAGGGCCTCCTCTGGAATAAATACAACAGGCTGTAAGGTATCCTGACCACTCAGTGTTGACTATTTCCAAAACGGCTGCCTGGCGCTCTGTTTAATGTTCCCCACTGAGCTCAATCCAGAATGGACAATGTGTGCGTGGTATAACGGAATGCTGTGTAATGAATAGATGGGAATGTGGTGAAAAGACACAGTGTCTCTGCCAGGCTGGTGTCTTATTAGTGAACCAGCACCAACCAACTTGACATTAGTCAACATCACCAGTGTCTTGTGGACCTGCATCTGTGACTCTGATATCATTTCAGTATCCAGCACCTGTTGTCAGGCCCGCAGAAGCTGGAACCACCTAGTTTCCACCCAGGTAACAGCAGTCACCTTTCACTCATTTCCAACTCATCACCTGCAGCTGATTTAAACCCTGCTCCCATCCACAACACTTGTTCTTTCATACGAACCAGCCAGCCTCAACCATTTGCTCCACATCATCTATTACCTTGTTTCCATGTCAGTGTTGAGTGTCAGTTCTCTCTTGTTTTGTGGCCCTCATAGATTGTGATTTTGCAGTTTATTATTAAAGTCATCAATCCCCATGAAATAAGTTCTGCTGCTCTGCATTTGGGTCAAGTATCCTCTACAATTCCTGACATCCGCACACTTTCAGCAATGGACTGGGTCATCAGTTAAAGAATGACTTCTTGTTATTTCTATTTTCCACAAATTGTGTGTCCACTTCCTCCACCCCACCCTCTGAACTGTTGCACTTGGATCACCCACAGCCCTTTATCAAAGATGACTGTTCTGCTCTCTTATTTCTAAAACTTGGGCAGTGCAGGAAGTTCAATGTTTTTCTCAGGTTTGACAAAAGACAGAACCAATCTTTGAAGCCTGTGGTCTCTGTCCCACTGTTGACCTGTAAACTCCCTCTCCCTGCATCCATCGGACATATGTCCAGTAATTTTAACCCTTCTACCAATTCCACCAGAAATGGAAACATCATTGTGCGCAGACTTTCCTTTTTCCCAAAAATCTGAAAGCAACAAATTATTTGTCTGATTGCTACTTTGTGCTGCCCCGATGTTATTGAGAATTTCAGATAGTTCAGTGACTCCATCCATCTGAATGATAAATGAAGTTGGGATTTGTTGGAAGGATGAGCTGCTGTTTCACCTAAACACGTTCAGCACTGCTGAACACACTGAGGTTGGAGCAGAGGTGTCATCCTCCTTTACTGCCCTGGAGAATGGCAGCAGAGACCCAGACTGTGACTTGGGAGGTGCAGCTACATTCTCTCATCACCTCTGCCTGTCATTCTCAATCCCTGAGGATTCAATACTGGGCTGGGGCTTGGCAAAGACTAAACTGCACAGGAAGAGAGAATCAGTGTTGGAGTCACTCACCTGCCCCAGCAGAATGGAGGGCGACCACAGACAACAGGACCAAAAGCCCGAGAAGGGAGAATGCCTTCATTATTGCAGCTGTGATGTCGAGTGGTGAGCTGCCATTCCTCCCGTCCTTTAAATACCCTCTTATCATCACATCACAGAGCTGTTCCTCCAAACCTCAGATTCCAGGAATATCTTTATCGTTTGGTTATCACCAGGTTGGTTCTTTGGATTCCAGGTAATAATCAATCGAGATAATGTCACACCTCAACTCTCTCCACACATAATGTAAATACTTTTATTGTTCTTCCATTTCTTATGTCTGTTCCTGTTATTCAAATGAAGAAAGCGGCTGATCTGAGAGAATCACGAGAATAAGAACAGACCAAAGAATGTAGTGCTGTTGAGGGAAGAGGGAGAAATTTGTGTTTAAAATAATCCCAGGCTCACCAAGGCTTCAGACACATGTTAAGTGAAATCATATAAGTTTCCCTCACACAGAGACCACCTCCGGATCAGTTCCAGCACTTCTCCCTTTCCTGTCCCAGTGGTTCTCACTTTTCCCAGACTCATTCTCAGGTTCCCACTTCACCACAGGTTCTCTCCATCCACCCTCGTGCCCACCTCTGGAATGCACTGAACTCTCAGTCAATATGTGTTTGCTGCCCTGACCTTGATCCTGACATCATTGTCAGCTTGTCATATTTAAGGGAAGCAGTTTCTCTGCTCAGAGCCAGCCTCTTCACCCCACATTTGTGGATTGGTCTGTGTACCCACTGTGATGTATCCTTTCTTGCCCCAGTCTGTGGTCCATAGGAAACTCACCTTCACCAGCTCTGTTTCCTCCCCCATCCCCTGTCTACCCACACTCACACTGCACCAGGCCACAGAGAACATTGGGACCTGTGTGACCCAGGACCAAACTTCAAACCCCAGTGATCAGAACTGCATATACTGTAAATATTGAACAGTTTAGGCAATATCTGAGGTGTGAGAGAGATGTAATGATTCTGGTTTCAACATCTTACCAGATCTACAAAAACCAGATCTGTTTTAGCTCCAGTACCAAGTATTTCAACCCACAAAATCAGGAACTCCAACTATTTTTACATCATCTCAAATAAAAAGATTCCTGATCGATCCCAGTGCTTTTCTCTGGAGAGTCGCCTCCTCCAATTGAGGAAATCTTCTTTTCCTAACTCTCATCCCATATATTTCCTTGTATTTTTGTACAACACCGGAAGACTATTGGACCCAAAGTGTAACTGCCGGCTGTCTCAGTAATCCCATTACACCCACTTCACTGCAACGTAATCACTCTCTTTCAATGTCCGGCAATTCACCCCAAATTATTCTTCTTACCACTTACACCAGGGCTGATTTACAGGAACCAATTAACCTCCCAGCCTGCACATCTCTGGGAAGTGGGAGGAAACCAGATCACCAGGAGTAAACCAGAAAGTCACTGGGAGATGTTACAAACCCACACAGACACCATCGTGGGTCAGAATTGAACCCATCTCTCTGGAGTTGTGAAATTAAAGAACTAACATCAGTCACTGAAACCATCACTGCTTCGTATTGTGTTACATTCACTTGTATGTGATTTCAGTCCCTGTGTTGGTCTTCATCTCGCTATGGGCTTCTTCCACACTGCCCCCACTGCCTCTGACAGATTTCATTTCCAATACATTCCTCAGCTGGCAACTCGGACCTCTGATCAGAATGAATCCTCTCCCACCCCTCTCCGTCCACCCCATTGGCTTTGGTGGCTGACCCGGAAGAGCCTGTCTCACCAATCCTGCTTCTCAATTTCTCTCCGCCTTTCAAACCCTCTCATTTATGAACATTCCCATCCTCACTCTGCTCACCCCTCCTACTCTGCCCCTCGGTGCCGCTGTGATTCTCTCTCTGATACCCTGCAACATGACACACCACTGGTGCCATGTCAATGCCCACTGTTCACACTTCTGTTCTGATAGTTGCTATTGCATTAGTTTGAAGCTTTTCTAGTGACTTTTCATGCTTACTTTGTGATGTCTGATCCTGTCTATCAATTGTTCCTTACTGCAACTCAGTTTCTCCTGCCCTCTGAGTAGACTTGGTTTCACCTTCAATTATATTGGAGTCTGTTTTCCTTTCGCTATCTAATATTACCTCTGGTTGTCCAGAGCATTGCCACTATACCCAAGTGTAGTCTG
The DNA here is from genome assembly GCF_048418815.1 of Hemitrygon akajei. NCBI lineage: Eukaryota > Metazoa > Chordata > Chondrichthyes > Myliobatiformes > Dasyatidae > Hemitrygon > Hemitrygon akajei. The sequence goes on from NC_133130.1 coordinate 142,367,883, forward strand.
AGTGGTTCTGACATCTCTTAATCAACTCCTTTTGGGAGGTTTGCACAAGCTAAGTCATGCCACATTCCCATTTCCTTATCTTCTACATCTATGCAGTTTTGAATGGATTTATCTAGTTCCTCTTATAATTTCCTCTTCGTGTCTTTCCACTAAAACCATCCTATTATCTAACTTAACTTCAGCTTGTTTCTTTCATTTTTTCCTTCTCCTTTGCAGAGTTCTTTTACCAGCTCTAGGTTCTAGATCAGACTCTGGGTCAATATGTACTCCCTGTCGTCGAGGTAAAAGAAGGCTGCAATGGAGAACTTTTATTGGAACATTTCCATCTTCTGGTTTCAGCCAAAAAGATTGGCATGTTTGGCATCTGATTCTCCACTGCATAAGATATAGAAGCCCAGCAGCTGGCCAATTTATGCTTCCCTTGTAGTACTAAATTTCTAACTGGAGCTGTACCTC